>NC_069716.1:23302974-23637974 GCF_027358585.1 Pangasianodon hypophthalmus
TTTGTTTACCGTGTCCATACAGCGCACGTAGCTACCTTTCAAGCGCACAGTGGTTTAGAAAACAGGCTTGGCTTTGATGCTTTCATTGCTTGCAGCAGCTCTGGAGTGCTTCACTTGCGCATGGTCTCTTGATAAAGTCTTCAGTTGAAATCCACCCTCGTAGGCAGAGTGTAAACAGGATGAATGTTGCATTTGGTGTGCGTCCCCCGGGCCTTTGACTTTGGCAGCTGCCTTCTCACAAGCACACGTCGCTCCCACAGAGAAAGAACTGTTCAGAAGACCGAGTGTCAGTGTGGCTGTAAACAAGCTGTCACACTGCATCAGCAGGACACACTCGCGTCGATCCTGTGATGTGCCACGCAAATTTAATTAAGATGCAAACAGAATGACAGCAACACCAAAGTGTTAGAGTTTATTCAAATGTTGCATGAGAAAAAAAATGAATGCAAAAGTATTGGAAGAGTACAGCTTGCAGGGTGGAAGCTGTGCCACACTAATTACAACTTCACGTCCACAGCCTATATATATCTGTCTGTATGTATATGTATGTATGTATATATTTATATTTATATGATGCAAAATCATCAAGCACAGTGCAGCTGGACTGCTCCAGCTTTGATGAATGTTTAAAAATGGCACAGACTCGACAAGTTTCTGGATTTGTACTGGAGCAATGAACATTGTTCTTCCAAAAGATATTCCCTCAGTTAGTGTTATGAAGATCACTGTCACAAAATCTTCATAAAATCTTCACACACACAAAATCTTCTATAAATGTTTAATTGCGTTGCTGTTTGATTACTATGAAGGCCATAGGATATGATTTACATCATTGTTATCCTCATCAAACCATTCAGTGAACCCTACTGTCCTACACATGGGGGCGGAATCACCCGGAAAGAGACCACACCCATCAGGATAGAAATGTTTCTTTTCAGGACAACTAGCAAAATCGTTCACGCAGTATAACAGTGCCATCAGTTTTTCTTTAATTTTGTCAGCAGTTTGTAGATAGCTGATTTATTAGCTAGCGAAATGACTAATGGTAGTCTCAGTGAAATCGGCATCCTTGACAAATGAATGATGCCAGTTGGGAAAAAAACTTGGGGAAAAAAAATCATGCATAACGATTTACATGCTCCGCCCATGGCCCAGAAAGTTTCTCATTTTTATTTTACACTTTCCTGGCCACAAGCTTCAGAATCTTGAACCCACCTTACGACAGGTAAACAAACTTTTGAACCCACTGAGCCTTTCAGACCGAGATAGTGACTGGATTAAAAAAAAAAGTGAACTTATTTAAAAGTGGTTCAGGAGATTTGTTTGAAGAAATTTGTGGTAAGTAAAATGTTGGCTGTTTGAGTGTCAGTCAAATGGCCTCTTCCTCTAATAGTAGGATATTGTTGGCCACATTTAGTGATGTCAAGTAGTGAAAGCTTGCAAGACTAGCCAAACCTTCCTGTTATTGCTTTGCCTATCTTGTTTAAAACTCTTTAGATCCAGCACTGGGCACAACTATCCCTCAGCTGTAGTTTTATAGGAAAGTGTAACACCATGTCCACAGCCATCATGATGAATGGCACTCAATGTATAATGGAGAACAAATATTGCACACACATTGATCGTTTTTGGAATTTGCAAGAGACTTAATCTTATTTACTGTGATTTCTCTGGTCCTGAATACCCAGATTGTTTTCATATCAGGAGTTTTGACGTGTGTGAGGTCTAATGTCATACTTTAAATGCATGCATTAAATCACAGACAGAGACAGTTATGAGTCAATATCAGTCCTAGTGTTATTGCCCAGCTGTTTTGCTGTTCTAGAGCTCAAGTCCCAGAAAGACAAACATCTGTAGCCGCTCAGGGTGGAGTAAGGTTGGCCAACTCTCCGTTTTTTTGTCAACTGTCTGTCACACACACACACACACACACACACACAAACAGACAACACAAACCCACATTGCTTCCTTACATGTTATTACAAACCCAACTCTCTTCCTTAGATGCTTTTTTTAGTTCCTGGAATCCTCTCGTTTTGACCTTCTAGCTCCTTTTCACCAACTCACTGCTTGCTGGATTACTTGTAGTGTTGACGAGGTCCGGACTCTGATCATCAAACGGAGCTGATCGAGCTATTTTGGCTAGAGGGAGGTGTGATCAGAGAGACCCCTGCTCTGTGAGAGTACAGCAGAGTGAAGCAGAGGCAGAGAAATGGAGAGGTTGGATGGGAATAATTACTGAGGCGAGGGACATGTTGTGGGCTCAAACTGCACGTCTTCCTTCCAGCTTCTATTTCTGCTGCACAAAGCCCAACTCATTTCATCCTTGCATGTTTAACTTCTGTCATACTTTAACTTCAGTTCAGTTGTGTCCGACTCAAAATGTGTGTATCATAAAAGGTTTAGTATTTAAATGCTTATTATTATGCACATATTTTGTACTGCACCTACTGAACCAACATATAGTAGCAGTGCTACAATTAAACATACAGCATGTGAGAGAAAGAAAGAAAATCACAAAAAGCACTATCATACTTGTATCATAAACTTGTGAATGAATTTTTTTTATTTATCTACCCACTTAAGGGTGGGCGACATGACAGAAATATCACATCATGAATCTCAAAGGCATATGCTTCATGATATGTAGGTTTGCACACAAACTGCCAGAAATACAGTAGAGTTGCATAAGAAAACCTGTTCAAATGATTTCTAAGGTCTACAAAAATGTTTAGTTTATTTATTATATTAAATATTTCTTTTTACTTGTGAAAAAATCTAACAGTGAAAAGGAGAAAAAAAATCTGTTAAAAATTAAAAATGTTATAACATCAAATCAGCTGCTTCCAGCGAGTTTGTAATCAAATTGTTTCAAATATATAAAAATATATCTCAGAAAAGTATATTGTTATGCAATTTTCCGTGATATAATCAATATTATATCATCATATTGCCCAGCCTGATACCAACTGTACATTCCGTGTATAATATTACAGACATTTTACAATTCTTATACCATGCAAGATCCACATAAAAACTTTATGCATTTTATACATTTTTTATTTAAAACCCTATAGCACTTGGTTTGTTTTTATTTATTTATCCACAGTAATTTTCTTTAGTTAGATTTTATATTTCTTACTTGACCCTGGGGCCACATAAAAAAAAAATCACAGCCGTATCATTTTTCAATTTAATTCCCTCTAACACACTGGTTTGTTTTTATTTATTTAGCCACAGTCATGTTTTCTTTTCTGAAATTTAGTTAGAGGTTATATTTCTGGCTCCACCACTGAGTGGGGGAGGCATTATGTTTTTTGGCTGTTTGTCCGTCCATCTGAGATTCTCGTTAGCGGGATATCTCAAGAATGAGTACTTGAGTGTTTGCAGAATTTAAATGGAAAAATCATTGTAACCAGCAGATGAACTGATTAGATTTTGGAACTGATTTCAACAGCATTGAGGTAACAGCAAGGTCAAATGCAATAGCTGATCTTCAGTAGCTTCCTAGTGGCGGAGGCGCCCCCATCAACGCTGTTGGTGTTGAGTTTGACTTGTTTACTCTACTTGTCTTCTTTCGTGAATAATGTTCTTAATGTTCTAACCATTTGAAATCCAAACACAGACAAATGAACTATAATAAGTGCCATTTACAAATTGTTACCCATTTAGATTTGTATTGCTTTTGGGGTACATACTTCGGTTGGTTTTTATGTAAGAAAATTAATAGTTTAAAAAAATGTGAAATTAAAATACGCCATAAATGACATTCCTCCTATTCAGACCTATTTTCATTCATCAAGCAACACACAAATGGTCAAAAAGTTTAGTAAATGAAATTCGATACATATGTTTAAAGTGACTAAATCAGAATCTGTGATCAACATTCAAAAGTGTTTTTTTTTTTTTTTTTTGCCTTCGAGTATATAATTCTATATATTTTTAATAGTGTTCGAACAAAATTTAAAATTAAAATTATTCTGACTAGTGGAAAGAAGGCGTGAGAGGATAATTAATTATACAATATTATGCAGTTATGCAGTACTTGTACACACATAGATATTGTTATGCACATTTCAAAATATCGTCTCCCTTTGCTCTCAATTTTGGTTCCTCAGTAGTTTTGAAGTTTGAACAAATTTAAAGGAACCTTTTTTTTTTTTCACCTTGAGAAAGCAGTCCTATAATTTTATTCGCTGGCTGAAAAATGTGCAAACCCAAGCTCTGACCCCTCTGAATAAAGGTAATCCTAAATAAAAATCAATCCAATATTGTGATCATGTTTTAAAGCATAGTAAAAGGATAGGCAGTTAGGATGTTAATAAAATGTAATATCAACACATTGTTATGTGATGTCTCAGTCTGCGTGTCTGAGTCTTTATACTCGCTGTTTGTTTTATAATCCCACTGCTTTGCATACAAATGCAACTTTTCCCGGAACATTCAGAGACATAGCTGTTTCTCCTGCTGTGCATATGGCTGTGGGTAAATACCTCTAATCCTTAGCCTTTCTCTCTGCGCACCTGCCACTGAATCATGAATGTGTTTTCTGAAGCAAAACAGAACTCGAATCCTTTAGAGTTTAATGATTTGAAATGCAAGTAGTCATTCTCATGATTTGCAGGCTGAAGACGGCTGTAACATCTGCCCTGCCTGCTGTTCTCTTCGAAGCCGAAGACTTAACGCTTTAGTATTTGAGATTTACGCTTGATTGAGATAATTTGCTAGAGGATTAAAAAAAAAGTTTGTGAAGTTGTAATGGTGAGTCTTTTGAAACTTTCAGTTCTGTAAGCTCCACATCTAGAAAGTCTGGATTTTGTAGGCTGGTTTCTCCATTGTGTGATTTAGAAAATGATAAAGTTTTGCAACATTACCTGTTTTTTTTTTTCATGCATAGAAGTCTAAATTCTGTAGTCTTAAGGATAGACAAATAATAAATGCATTAGCTAGCACGAAAAAGCTGATGATGTGCTGCCCAATCCCATGTTTCAGTAATTGACATTAATTGTCTAGGCTAAACCTTTTTAGCTAATTTAAGGTATATAACATATTGCAAGCTACTTAGGTAGTTCAAGTTCAAGTGGAGTTTATTGTCATTTCAACCATATACAAGTACATAGTGAAACGGAACAACGTTTCTCCAGGACCAAGGTGCTACAAAAGACAAACACAGAACAACACAGAACTACAAGGGACTACATAATTTATACATAAGATGCACAAGTGCAAACATGTGCAGACAGTACAAGACAGTACAGTGACTACTGGGACAGACAATGGGCGTAGTAAGTCCCAGTGCAGCGCCAACCAGCACACAGTTCTGTTTAAAAGTGAACCTAGTGACAATAGTGCAAAGAGTACAAGAGTACAAGTAGCTGAAATAGTGTAAACATGAGTGTAAACATAAGAGTAGCAGCCTATGTACAGTATAATAAGTATTGTAGCAGCATAAATGTGCAAAAACTTGCAAAAAAATTGCAGAGAGGATGGCGGATGCTCAGTTGTGTGTGTGTGTGTATATATATGTATGTATGTGTGTGTGTGTGTGTGTGTGTGTTCCTTCAGTCCAGTTTCTGAGTATTGAGGAGTCTGATGGCTTGGGGGAAGAAACTATTGCACAGTCTGGTCTTGAGGGCCAGAATGCTTCGGTACCGTTTACCAGACAGCAGGAGGGTAAAGAGTGTGTGAGAGGGGTGTGTGTGGTCATCCACAATGCTGGTGGCTTTGCAGATGCAGCATGAGGTGTAAATGTCCGTGATGGAAAGAGTGAAGAGAGACACCGATGATCTATAAATGCATTAAATGCATTAATACAGACTAAAGGAAACAAACAAGTATATGATTATTATCCTCTTCAGCAAGTCATTAGCCAGTGTATTGGGTGTGAGATTTGGTATTAATTTGGTGATTTGGTGTCCTCGCGTTGTACGTAAAAGGTATTATTCGAGTCTGGCTAACGTCTTTATGTTTAACAGTGATGCAGGTGACGTACTTATAGCGGGAGAGTTATTTATTTATTTTGCTTGGTTTCATCAGTGTTTCCACATGTCTGCATGTTCATTGGTCACACGTGCATGCTAATTAATCCTCCTAGTTAAAATCATTGTACCATCAGCCAGATTGCGTTTAAGTCAATGTGTGTAGTGCAGATGGTGGGATTCAGAAACATGCCTTATAATCACAGCATTTAGGTGCATCACACCACCATTAAGTGCAAACATAGCTGCATACCAAATGAAACCTTTTGTCTGCAGGTCAATAAGGAGGAGGGTTTATTTTGCTTTTTTTCTGGTTGTTAAAACTAGTTTTCTGCAACCGCAATTAAAAACAAATAAGTTGAACATGAAACCTGCTTCTCCCAGACGCCCAGGCTTGTGACTTGTCTGCTCCCAGGTCTCAGTTCTAGAGTTAACTAGAGATGTCTGAGCTGCAGACTACTTGAAATTGATTTTACAGCTGTCTTTGATTGACTCTGTGCTTGAGCATGTCTGAAAGGAAATGGTGTTTGTTTTGATAAATGCACAATAGTCAAATCTATTTTAAGGTAGGTTTGTATCTAGTTAATTATAGGAAGTGTGTGTGTACATGAGTAACAGTGAGAATAAGAATGTTCTGTGACCAGGGGTCAAAGCGTTTATGGCCTGTCTGATCTTGCCTTCACACACTCACTTTGAGAGAAGAATCATTCCACAACATGCTTGTAACTACTTCCTCTTGCAGATCTCTGAACACCCTGGCATTAAAGGAATTCTCCAGACTCATGTCTGGTAATTTGTTAATTAAGCCGTAGATCAGAGAGGATACTACTCCTTCAGGATTTGTGGTCATGCACTACCAGTGGAGTTAAATATTTTCCACCTACTGTTGGAAGATCGCAGTTCTGAATCCCAACGATGTCACAGTCATCCGTGACTGGGAACCAAGTTGGCCATGCTCTTTGGGAGGGAGGGATGGCATACTCTCTCTCTCTCTAGCCAGTTGTAGGTATGTGGAAGTAGGTAGATAGCACATTCCTACAAGGCTGTTACACTTTCCTGTGATGCAGCATGGGCCGCAGTTCCAAAAAGGTGCAGTTGGTTCTGAGACACATGAAGTCAGTGTGTCCCCTGTTGGAAGCTTTCGTATGGTATGGGACAGCTGGCTGGTGAGCGGGAATTCTGGTGGATAGGTGATCAAATTAAGGAGAAAATGGATCAAAAAAGCATAAAAAAGGTAGTTTTTACATTGGAAATTTAAATAAATCTACATAACAAAATAGTTTTGATAAGAATCTGTCTTCCTCTTATCCTAAGGCTTTATTATGAGAGTGTAATGCTTATAGATTTATGAGGGTGAGCCAAATGAAACGTTGAAAGTGCAATAAATTAGAATTGAATCTTTTTTTTCCAAAGGAATACAGACCCATGTTTAATGCTGGAACACTTTGAACGAAATAGAGATAATGTAGAAAAATGAAACATTTTTGTGACACCTATTTGCAATAAACAGTGCAAAATAAAAAAATTAAGGTTTTCATTTGACTCACCCTAGTAAATATGCATTATATAGTGGCACGTTTTAAATATTAACTGACAAAATGCAACAGCGGCTTTTATGAGTAAAAAGGTTTTCTGTTCTTTTTTCAGTTCAGGGAAACAAGTTGGTTCTTGTCCTTGGTTATCACACGTACAATACTGGCACATACACTGCACTAGAATATTCCTTAAAGTGGCTAAGTGTGGGTAATTTATATTAACTATCAATTATTAATTTAGTCAAAAGCAGACAGACAGACAGACAGACAGACAAGGCTAAGGACACGCTTTTGTCTTGTATGTTTACTGTATTTGCTTTCTAACAGCATTCAGTGATTTAAGCCAGATTTCTTCTGCAGCTAGAGGAAAAGCAAGAGATTGGTGAATAAAATATACAGCAATTAATATGCATAAACAAGAGACAGGCTGTGTCCTGTTTCATCCCACAGAGGTCCAAAAGTAAATACACCTGTAACAAATATTAGTAAATAAGTAAATACACCACTAACTCTATACAACTAGACCAAATAAGACGACTCCAGAAATAGTAGTGATTTGTTAATGATTGTGAAGAAACACAGTGATTACGATAGCTCTAGAGGTATAACACTATGGTGTGTCATATTGTATTGTTTGATGCAAGGCTCTCGATTTGATACGTCCGGATTTCGAACAATAAATACATTTCAACAGACTACATAATAATACAGCTTATATTATGTGAGGTGAATAAACAATTACACATAATCAAGCCCACTTCCTTGCTCTGAAAAAGTAGCTTCCTATTAAATCTCGACTCCGGATAGGCTACTGTGGTTTAAAACACGCTTCTCCTAAACATGCTGGTTTTCATAAGCTAATATGCTTGTGCTAGGAAACCTGAGATATATATTCAGACAATGCTTTTTTTTTTCTGTATTGAAAATATGTATTGTATCAAGACACCACTGTATTGTACTGTATTGTATTGTATCAAGACACCACTGTATCATATTGAATTGATTTTTATATATGGTTATATTGAGCAATACTTTATACAACTCATCATTTTTAATGCTTTTATTAAATGAGTTTTTCTTTAAGTATTAGTGAAAATTATTTTTATTTGACCACATTTCTCTCAGTTTTCCTCTGTAGAATCCGATATTAATTCGTAATAAGTGCATTGCTGTAGTATGTATGCAGTTTGGATGATTATAAGTATGCTCTGATGGTTCAGCTTGTTTTTGAGAAGACATGAAGGACTTTGCTGGAAGCGTGAAAAGCTGCGTGTGTAGATCTTACTGTCCTACAGTGCCTATCTGCCTGCACGTCATGTCTCCACGCTCTTATTGAAGCTAACTTCCTGGTTCCTCATGTCGCCTAAAGGCACTCTCACTCTTTCCTTTTCTGTTCTTTTTCTGATTAACACACCGTCGAGTCCAGTCAGGCTCGACATATCTGGTCTTCTCAGGTTGACGTGTAACGCCGATCTCTTGATTGGCTTTATCACTGGTAAACTTTGAGAGCGATCCTGCATTCTCGTCATTTTCTCTATTGATGAGAGTGCCCTTATCTGCCTTCTACACAGTCCTTTGATCAGACTTTCTTTCTGAAACCTAATGATCAGGTTTACACCCAGCTTGTACGTGCTGATGCATCTCACACCCTGTGTGAAGAAAAAGCAAACACACAATACCACAAAGATCTGCCACGAGAAATCAATTCCTCCTCAAAGCCTCTTCTTGTGCATCTGTTTGATCCAGACAGCGTGTGCAGAAGCGGATTCATTTGATCATGCTGGATGCACACAGAAGCACTTGTGTGCACTGAGTGAATGAGGAGAAAAGCTTTGGCTCTTCTGGAATTTTCCATGAATTTTTCATCCAGATGAATTTAGTCTCATTCGGCAGCATGCAGGCGTCCAGTTGCCTCGTGTGTGCAGCCTTTCTTAAAAAGACCAGCGATGAAAAGTGCTCTTGTGCTAGAATGGGCCCTGAACATGCATTCCTCAAGTGATGATATCATTTTTATGGGGTACAAGTCTGGGCACACCCCGCACTGTTACACAGAAAAGAATGAAACTTCATGATTATTTACTAGTGAATGCATTGAAACAAAAATGTCAAGATTATATTTCACCGAACTTACAGTTTGCGCTGTTTTGCAAAACGGCAGCATCCTGCTTTTTGTTGTGGCATAAAATTTTTTTTAATTTCAAGGTGTTTTCATGCAATTGCATCATATTTTTCCCCTCTGCAGTGACGTCCGTGTGTCTCTGCACAGTGATTATCTTTTTAGGTTAAAGAGCTTTCAGACACTGATGGCTGTTTAACAGCTTAAAGGAAAAATCCACCCCGAATGACTCGCATATCAGTATTTATAACCAGCATGAGATCTTCAGTGGTGTTAGCGTTGAGTTGACATTTTGAGTTTCAAAATTTTCATGCTATTTTTAATTTGGTTAACTGTTTTCTGCCTTACCCACACATTGTTTTGGCTACACATAGATACTGGCTCCAGTGAGACTTACAGTAAGTCTTTACTTTCGTCCTTTAGTCTGTCTCACACTCTCACCTCAACCTTCAACTTTCATGTCAACACCTAAATTATCACCATCGCGCTTGTCATCTTGTAGATCGCTAACTAGCCAAGCTGATTTGCATTCTGAGACTTTAGGTTCAGTGTTTGCACCAATGTCTCCACTACTTCTGCGTTGGATTTCTTGTTAATAAGACATTGAACATCGCTGGAATACGGTGAGTGAGAAAAGAAGCTCCTTGTTTTTAGGGGCTAATAAAGAATCCTGACCATTATTCTGTTAAACGTCATTGTAACTGTGCTAGCAATGTCGCTCTGTGACATCAGGTGCGGCAGACAACCGCCATCTTCTCATAGGAATAACAAAAACAAACAGCTCCAACCAAAAATTAGCACCACAATCTCTAAACACATGACAAATATGAATATATGTTTCAATATAAATTTATTTATATTCATTTTTTTTCTTTAAGTGTTGTATGCTTCAGTTGAACATGGAGTTCATTATAAAATGTTGTGTGCACATCGTAAAGCATCTTGCCGTGCACTGAAGGAGGGTTCATGCTTTCACTCTGAATGACTGAACGTGTGTGCTGTGTGTAAGCAACGTACATGTACGTCCTCTTCCTTACTGTAGTGGAATGTCGCAGATGGTGAAGTGGCAATCGGAGCTGAGAGAGTTCTGTCATTCGAGACTAAAAAGCAGCTGAAGAATCTGCCTGTTAAACACGCCTCCTGTCCTCATCACTGGCGGTAATGCTAAGTTATGAGCTGTTATCAAGAGGAGACCCAGATTGTTGAATAAATTTCAGTAGGCACATGAGTTGAGGAATAAATAAGGTTTGAGAAAGTCCAGAGATTTTGTTGTTAAAAAATTAGCTTTGGCAAAAAGACTATGCTTTTTCTTTGATTAAATTTTGTGTAATTGTGTGTTTTGTTGATTTTGTAAAGTTTCCTGTGATATTAGATGCATGATATTTCTTTATTATGTAACTACAGACGGGTGACAAATTAAAGGAAAATGTAGCGCTTCAAGATTCTGAAGTTTGTGGCCAAAAAAGTGTACTATAAATATCCAACACTCTGAGTGGGTGGAGCATTGTTTTCCCTTAAATTTCTCAGTTTGTTTGGTGCTCGGCCTCAGCAAATCTGCTCTTTTAAAAGCCGTCTGTTTGGTGCGTCGTCTTTTCTGCGACCTGACAAAGCATTTTAGCCAGCTGGCTACTAACTGTCTGAACATTTGAATCGTCTGAAATAACTAGTCTCCCTTCAGGCCTGACAGCATGCTTCCTATGTTTTAATGATTCATGCCATTCCTGTCCAGGCAATGTAAAATTAGGCCATCGGAACAGCAGAGGAAGAGTGTGTTTTTAAAGGGAAGTGGCTTATATGCCCTAACTGTAAAGGCTGCTGTGTACGGGAGCTGCGGTTGGCGCCTCAAGCCCACACCCATCCCATAATGTTCATCGTGCACTAACGACAAGAAAGTTGCTCTGAGCAGCACAGGAAGTGAGCTCATGTTGTAAAACTCATAGCAGCACACAATAACTAATTATGGCTGTGGACTTGATTGTGATGTGTTTCCTATTTGTCAAATGGATATATGAAATTTAAGCTGACAATTCTCTATAATTCAGAATATAGCGGTAGAAATTTGTGCTGTTTTTTTTATTATTATTTGTTGTTTGCTGATTTGTAAATGCTTCTAGTGATATTAGATGTATGATATTTTCTGTGCATTCTGTGATATAGTATAGTTAGTTGTATGTATGTGTCTGTGTCTCTCTGTGTCTGTGTGTCTCTCTGTGTGTCTCTCTGTCTTTATGTTTGTGTGTGTGTGTGTGTGCGTTTGTGTGTTCCAAAAGCCTGACTAATCCATTTTTGCCTAATTAGGATTACAGAGAAACAGTAAGTAACTTCCAGAAAGTAGGCCTTCATGCAGTGAAAACAGGAAGTGTAGTCAAGGGTACATGACATTAATTCTGAACAGGAAGTATTGGCTGAAATTTGAAGGGTATTTTCACCAGTCAAACTTTACTGTATCAAACTCTTCAAACCTGATTATCTGTGTGTCATCATTGTTTTTCTGATGAATTTTATTAAAAGCGAACATGACAGTATTTCAGTTTGATTAGAGAAAATGTTTTCCTTGACTAGTTCTTTTCTTGGGTTGTGCTGTGGTGCAGCCGCATTAGGCAGATGCGTGAATGTGGTATGGTGAAAATATTTCAGTGTTCTTTTTCCCTTTTATAGTAAGCTGACGTGCTGCCTGTGATGATAATAGGGAGGGTGGTTTTTGACAGTGCTGATCCTCCCGCTTTTTTCACCTGTGTTTAAAAACAAACTTGATGCTGTGCTCTGCTTTACAAGCCCCAGTTCCTGTCTGAGGCATCGGAAAATCTGCAGCCGACACTTCCTCTTCGAAAGTGTCTGTGCTTCCTGTTATTAAGCCGCTCATGCTTATATGCTTGTTCACTTCTGAACGATTGGTTAGTTTGATCGGTTGATTCTGGGAGGGACTTAGCGACTTCAAACAAGTCTAGAGCGTCATTTTTTCGTATTTGAATACAGATTAAAGTATCTCACAACCTCACAGTGCAATGAGGGTGTGACTAAAGAGGTCATGCTGGTAGGTTGTCATTTCGCAGGTCTTCTCATTCCTGCATCAAGCGTTTGTCCTGTCTTTATAGTATTTTATATCTGTGTGACATTTTTTAAAAATGGAATCATTCTGTTTGTAGGTTCTGGACACACTTGATGGTGGATGGTGTAGTTTCAGCGCTGATGGTGTTTCTCAACCTGCTGGGACACTGAGAGACACTTTGCTTCTGTCCATTCACCCACTTCAATATGTCTGCCATACAGGTGAGAGCAAAAACTAGCTTTTGGGAATGAATTAGTATCAGCTGCTTGGCATAGATTTTGCTAACCAATCAATAGCTGCTGCGTTCAATGACGTGCCACACATCTTTGATCGTCTTGGTTTTTTTATGTATCCAGAGTTAAATGTAATAGCCTTGAGATCTTTTTCTGGTCTGAGAAGATTTTGTGGTTTAGAGCTGCTTAATTATAGCTAAAAGATAACCAAGTTTTTTTTTGATACCGAAACGGCAGTTGTTTATCAGCATTTTGCTACCTATTTAGAAGGAAAATGAACATTTGGCCATCTTACATTAACGGCCTTTTTATTCATGTACATTGTACATTCTATTCATGTACACTGTACAATGTACATTATAGAGATGGCACCGATTTGGTTCTCAGGATTGGCATCATGTCGATACCAACACAAAATGGTGGATCAGATATTGGAGAAATAAAGAATGAATTGGATCCGATCTTGTAACAAATTGAAACGATTGGAACTGGAAATGTTTACATGTAAATAGTCTTGATTGTATATATTTTTTGTTATGATTGATTTTTATTATATTTATACTTTATAATGTATTAGATTTATTATATTAGAAATATAAGTGTTTTTGTGTGAAAGCAGTTTTGTGTAAGTTGTGTTTTTAGTTTTGTGTTGTCTCCTGTATGTTTTTAAGCACATCAGTTAAAACAATAATTAAAAAGTTTAATTTTAATCTTTTTAAAGAAATCTGCTAAAGATATGGGATGGGCTTCGATATCGGTTGATAGTCCAGATTTCAGTATCAGAAAAGAAGAACTGGTACCTTAAGTTGGTTCTTGGGCATATTAATCAAGTGCATTTTTGAATGTTAACTAGAACCAAACAGAAAGTTATCACTTGTTAACAGGAAGTCGTCAAAAAACTGTATCTATCATTAGGCCAAACTTAAGCTAAAATCTCCAAAATGGCGGTTGATTATGTTTAATTCAGTGCAGAAAACAAAAATAGTGATTATGATTAAAATACATTAGTGCAATAGTGCAGACCTGTGTGTGTGTGTGTGTGTTTTAAATGTTTTGTGTCCACTGACTGAGCAGCATTGCCTCATCTCCCTCTCATTAGGCGATCTGGCCTCCAGGCACAGAGTGTGTGGCCAGGTACAACTTCCCCGGCTCGACCGACCAGGATCTGCCCCTGTGTAAAGGAGATGTCCTCACCATTATAGGAGTCACTAAGGTACGTGTCATTATGATTGCAGTCTGTGTGACAGAATATTAATGCCCCTGTCACCACTGTGTTCTCAGTGTCCTCCCCTATAGAACCTGCTGCTGGTGTTTCTGAGTAAATCTCACAAATAGCGCATGTTTTTTTTAATAACAGGACCCAAACTGGTACAAAGCCAAAAACGCAGGGGGACGAGAGGGAACCATCCCAGCAAACTATGTCCAGAAGCGAGAAGGGGTTAAATCTGGCGGGAAGCTCAGCCTCATGCCGTAAGTACTGATATATTATGATGAGGTGAGCTTTAGGGCCGTGAGAACTAATTTCACTTTTCAAATTCTTAAATGCGTGTAAAGCCTTCATAAACTTTTAACTCATCCTGTAGAATAAGAGCTCTAAATAAATGCATAGCATTGATGTTACTCTCTGTTTTTACTTATTTTAATTTTTTTATATCCAGTGAAATATAAAAATGAATAAATGTGTGCCCCAAAAGTGATGTTTATTACTTACATGTGATAACCCTTTTAGGTAACTAGTTTTTATATTTTACTAGAAATTTTTCTGTGGCTGAAAAATACATCACACAGATTTTCAAGTGAATAGGATTCCTGTGGGAAGAGAGCTGGAAATTGTGTGTTGCATAAGAAAAAAAAAAAAAAGCCAAGCAAGATTTTAGCAAGAGGAAATCCTTACTGTGGTTAAATAAATAAAAATGAGCATCAGTCATTTGAGGTTTATAATTATAGTGCTATTACTTTCACCTTCTGTGGTTTGTGAAATACAAATGCATAGCGTAGTGCTCCTGCTAATGTTAGGGAGTATCTCAGGAATTTGTTTAAGGAATCTTTAACTCTCAAACAATGTAGTATGTGTATACTTATCTTACTATATTTGTGAAGGCTAGATATAATCACAATAACAAAGTAAATATAAAATATCAATATGTGAGGACATTATATCAGGACACATGTTTAAAGTCAAAATTTCAAATCATGGATTTGTGAGTGTTTTGTAATGTTTGTGTGAAAGAGATGCTTTCACTGTCTGTGTGTGTGTGAGAGAGAGAAAGCTTGTAGGCAGTCATGCAGGAGAATACAGACGCACCACATTTAGCGTGGACGAGCTATATTTGGCACATGTATTCGTGATATCATCAATGTCCTCGTACTATAGTCATGCTCATGACACATGTCTTCCTGATAGTGTGTCCAGCACTCACGCTTGCTGCCTCATTTAAATCGGCAGTCGGCGGTTTGAAAGGAGGACAAGGCAGGCAATGTAATAAATAACCCTGTTCAGATTAATCAGGGAAATGGAAAAAAACAGCCACTCGAATTTCTGATATGCAAAGCTACACGTGGATATCGAGATGGGAGTTCATCGGAAAGAGTACAGCCGTCATTCTTCAATTACTGCCTGTCAATACACCATGGCATCACGTGCCAAGCTCATCTAATCCAAAGATTTATATCTCGAAATATGAACCATTTCAAAACAGTGTATGCTGCACAGTTCAGACACATTTCAATCATGATCATAACTTCCTCAATTAATTACATTTCTGCACTCTTCCTTCAGGCTTTCTGTCACAAAGACGTTGTCTTTTGTGGTTTCTCAATAACAAGCTGCATTTTTTTTTTGTTTTATTAACTTCAAGAGAAAGTGAGGCAATACTTAGTAACTGCTGTGATGTAAGTGATAACAAGAACAAACTTGATGGCAGACGTTCCACAACGCTAATTGTAACTATAAGTGGATAAAAAGTATGATGTCTCATACCTTCAAAATGTTTTGAAAAAACTTAATTGTTGGCAATTAAACGTTTGGGAAAATATTGGAAAATAATTAGTAACAGCACATGCTTTATTCCTTAAGTAATCAGCTGCTATATTGATGTAGACAGGGCTGACTTTGCACTTTGTTTTTATTAGTTTTAGAGCATTAATTCATGAGCTTCATCTTAAGTAAGGAATAACACATAGAAATAATCCATGTGGAGGTGGTTGGACATGAAGTGGAGGGCGAAGTGGGGCATTAACAACCCCAATATGTATTATTTTCATATAACAGCATAGTCAGAAGTGTGTTATTCCTCGTATACTGCAGAGAGTTCCCGATGTTTACAATTTTTAATGAACAACCTATTGTGCCCTTTAACTGTTTATGGTTATGTTTAATGTTATGGAACGTCCACAAGACAAGTTAGTTCCTGTTATTTCTTACGTTATAATCAGCTCCGACCTTTTTCTCTCGAAGTTGGTGAGACAAAAACGCAGCAGAGAAACCAGAAAGCGTAAACTCCACTGTCCTAAAGATTTTCCCAATGTACAAAGCACTGTGATCGTTACAAAGCGCTGAAATTCGAGACTCTTTCCATAAATGTCACATACATGTCTCCTAAAATTCACCACATCAATGATTATACATGTTAAAAAAAAAATCCTTTTATTATTAGGTTTGGATTATGTGGAGCATCCACCATACAAGTCCCTGTGAATATGCTGTTACTGTAGAAACAATAGCGTATTGGAACAAGCGCATTAATATTAAGTTATCATTCATGTTACAGCTGAAACTACTGTCTGAGCCGTGCTGTTATATCAAATTAATCCACACCTTCTGACCAATCAGATTGGAGAATTCAATCACCCTGTGGTATAACGTTTTAACTGTCTGACCAATTACGTCCTCTTTATCTATTTATGTTCTGGTCATGTTTATACTGTAAACAGCATTTAAAGTGCTAATTTATTAATGTGTTTTATTTTAATACAAAGAATTCGAATTTTTAATAATGGTTTAAAATGTATAATGTAAAAGTAAAACCTGTATAATTATATACATTTTTAAATAATAAAACAGTTTCATTCCTTAACTAGCTGAATAATTGTGATTTGATGATTAATCAATAGTAATTTATTATTGACCAAAATAATGTGATCATCGTTTTATTCCTCATACTTGGCATCTCTGAACGGACTGCTGCTGTACCTCTGATGAAGTCCTCACTGACCTTTATACACTTTTTATATGCAAGCTTTAACTACTTCCATGCAGCAGATTATGTGAACAGGTTTCGTTCTTTTCTCCTCAGTGGTCAGGTTTATGTTAGAGGGAAAGATTCAGTGGGAATTGTGAAACGCAGATTGCATGGTTCCGATGCCAGAGTCTCCGCAGAAACGTCCGACGCTGTGCTCCTTTTGGAACCTTGTAATTTGTCTTTTCTTGTCCTGAACTTTAGCTTGACTGTGCATGTCTGTGTGTTTATGTCTTGGTGGGGATCAAATGTCCCCACAGGGAAAGGAATATCTGACAGTTTCGACCTTGTGGGGACATTTGGCTGGTCCCCATTAGGAAAACTGTTTGTTTATTTATTTATTTATTTATTTTCAGAAGCTGCAGCTTTTATTTTTAAAAAAGAGCTAAAAGCTTTCATTTTGGTTACTGAAGTTAGGCTGAGGGTTAAGTTTAGTTAGGTCTAGCATAGCATTACGTAGTTGCATTAATAATTGTCAGTGGAAGGTCCTCACAAAGATAGCTAGACAAACGTGTGTATTTGTGCATATTTGTGTACTGTTTCCACAGCTATGTCTGCCTTAACCTTTTAAATATTATACTGTATACACTGACTGTAAGCTCTTAAAGCGTTGTTAGGATTTTAGAATAAAGAAGTTGCATTAGCTAGTGTGTGTTCAGGTTTTTTAAGTAGGTTAGGTCAGTCTGAAGAACTATAGCAACATATAAATTAAATTTTTTACCAGCGAAAAAACTGTTTAAAGAATTCTAGAAGATTGCCTGAAAATTCAGGAAGCATTTTCTTTAAAAGTGCACTATGATAATATAAATATGGAAAATCATAATCATGATTATCAGCAGGAGCTCGTAACAATAGGTTTTGGTGTGGCAGGACGAAATGAATAACGACATAGCTTCAAACAAAATTAAGTCAAGGGGCTATAACACTTGACTTATGCTAATGGGTACTATCTAGTGAATTTTTGGAGTAACCCTGTAATAGGCAGTTGAGATTCAGTCTAGCAGCTCATTTTGAGAGGTTTTAGACGTACTTTCAACTGTGTTCAAGGTTTCAGCAATCTCAAAAACCGCACAAAAGACCTGAAACTGGTCCAAAACATTGGACTTTGAAGGAAAAGGGAGACATTTTCTCTGCCTTTCTCAGCATGTGAAATACTTGTTAGCCACATATTTCTGATGTGCAGACATTACTCCACCTTTCCCACTCCCAATCTTCACAACATATCTTACAACAGAAATTGTTCAGTGCATCATAGAATACTGTATGCACTTACAATTAGCTTTTTTTTTGGTGAAAATCTATTAGATTTAATTCTGATTATTCTGATTAAAACAAGATCTTGGCAGCTGCAGAGTATTTTTAAACTAGCCCAATCTAGCAACCCGGTCATTAACGGTCTGTCTGCTGCTCGTCCTCCACTGACACGCGAGCGTGGGGGCAGAGAGATTCTTGCCCCAATGGGCCTTTTATTAGTGCTTGGTGCAGTAATTGCGATAAAGTGTAATAATAACTCTATGGAAGCTAAATGGGGAAGTGAGCACGCTGCCCCATGATTGCACAACATCAAGTAAGGTGAGCAAATCATCAGGACATTAGATTATATTTGTTAAATAGTGATACTTTTTTAAAATCGGTGGTTACTCAGTGATAATTAGCATTTAAACTGAGTTTAAAATGTATGGTGTTGTGAATAAGGACTTTATGAAGTCCTTATAACATTTGTTAAACAGTTGGTATAAATGTTGGGGCTCTCCCACACCTGCCCATGTGAACAAGTCACCACTGATGATTATTTAGCTCGATTATGCCAATTATTCCTTTCTTTGTTGAAATATTCTTATTCTTTGTTGAAATATTAGTGTGTTAACATTTTTATAGTCAACAGAAATTATCCTTTGTAGTCACATTTACATTAATATTTGAATAAAAATAAGACCGCTTCTTATACACATGAGTTTTTTCCTTTTACATGCTAAACAGATGCATAATTAGACTCGAAATAACTACATAAGTAAATATTGCCACCACCATATTAGACCAGACAAAGAGCGCTTTTGATTTGACCCTAAGTCAATTGAAGCTGATCTCAAATGTTCCCAAGTTACTTTAACTAAGCTTACCAACATTGCAATAGATTATGTTTAATAATTGAGGAAGACAAAAATTGTGCCCACTATAAAAATATAATTGTGCATCCTTAGTGTACAATAAATACTATGTATATACTGAAAGTAGTATGCTGCCCGGTGCTGGTCATGTACTGTGGTGTGAGAATGTATTTTGCTCTGCCTTCCTCAGATGGTTCCACGGTAAGATAACACGTGAACAGGCCGAGGGACTGCTCTACCCGCCCGAGACGGGGTTGTTCCTGGTTCGTGAGAGCACCAACTACCCCGGAGACTACACGCTGTGTGTGAGCTCTGAGGGCAAAGTGGAGCACTATCGCATCATCTACCACAATGGGAAACTCACCATTGACGAGGAGGTGTACTTCGAGAACCTCATGCAGCTCGTCGAGGTGAGAATCACAGAAAAGAGTGGGGTTTTGGGGCTTTTTTTGGTATTAGCTCTTACGATTTGAATGCAGTATTTTTTTTTACAGTAAGTGTAAATCAGTGATACTCTGCTAGCATATGTTCACAGTTATCTAGTCACATCCAAAGTAGCAAACTGACATTGGGCCAACAGATTTTCAGCCACCTTTAAAATCATCGTTGGCTGATTAACCCAAAATAGACATTGAACAAATGTCAGTTTACTACCTGGGAAAATATTGTGCATTTCACAGAAGCAAAACTGCATAACAATTTAAAAATTACACGACAATAATATGGATGAGAGATTAATATGGGAGACTAAGAAAGCAAAATTAACCTTGCTCTCTGGGTGGGAAGAATGGGGTACTCTACCTCAAAACAGCAGAACTAGCCAGGTTTGAGCTCGTGTATACAGAAGAGGGCGGATAGCACTTCCCTCCGAGTGTGTAACCCCGCCCTATGATCACATTAGCAGCAGTTTAAAAAGACACAGTGGCTTAAAGTGTCTTGTAGGAAATAACACTGACAGTTTTGTACAGAGAGAGCTGACATAGCCTCCCAAAATAGATATTCAGAGCAAACATCACTATTGTGTATTTTACAAAAGAAAACCTGCTTTAATTTTAAAAATTAATTAAACAATTTTATAGAACATTAAGTTGGGTGAGCATTGTAAACATGTAATCTGCCAATTTATGTTCTCCAGCTTTAATTCTTTGGTTGTTTACATTTAAGGCCTGTGGGAACCCAAAGCCACAGTAGCATTCTGATGACATTAATGTTGGGTTTGTGGCCAAAATATATAGTCTGAATGATGAGTGTACACATACATGTATCTACATATACACAGGGAAAAAAGCGTTTGAAATTCATTTACCAGTGAATACAAAGTTAAAAAACAAAGAAAGACTGAAGCAACATGCAGCAAGTTAATACAGAATAGTGTTTCCTTTTTGAGCTAAACATGTAGATAGTCTTTTACACATGCAGTTGTCAGTGTTGTTTCATTTAGCTGTAGTGGCCTTCTATTTTCTTCAGAAAACAGAAAGGCGGTCAAAAAGCTGTGTTAGAATTATTAACATGAAAACGCTACTAGCTGCTGATTTGCAGCATTTTTGTGACAAAAAAGAACCGTCTCCCATTTCTTTCCCTGGCGTGTACTTTACCAGAATGTCTCCCTAAATCATGTGAAGGACAATCATATTTAACATTATTCCCCTTTTTTCCCCAAAAAAACTACTTCAAAAGGAGAATAAAAAATTTTTACTTTTCAAAAATTTATGATTTTTAGCCACCTTGAAAAACAGCATTGGCAGATTAACCTATTTGATCACTGAATTAAGTTGTTTGAATCACATTATAATTAATATATCATTTAATTTGTTGCCATACAAACATTACACAATATTTGCTAAGTAGGACTGCAAGTACTTCCCATCTGATTTGTTAGAACTGCTGAATTCCTAATGTGGCTTATTTTAGTTTTGAAATGAACTATACGCCCCAAACGTATGCCTAACGGACTTTCTCCTCCGTCCACCTCTTTTTTTTTTTTTTGTTTTGTTTTGCTTTTTTTTGTTTTTGTTTTTTTAAATGATGGCCGAAATAGCAAAAACAGGAAGCAGCCCACATCAGACACAGCCACAGCGGCAGAGAGAAATTCTGTGTTAGGCGTCAGGAAACACACACACACTTACAGCTCCTCATAGCACTTTTTTTTCTGGTATCATTAACTTTTAACTTTTGCTTACCAAAAGCAATGAGTGTGTACATTAGTTCATAAGCTGCTAAGACTATTTTGCCTGTAAAAATGTCCTCCAAAAGTGCTAATCTCTGAGCTTTGAGCTCGGCTCCATGTTGCTGTGTGAGTGGTCGAGCTAAAGCACAGAAGGGAGAAACGTCATCAGGAGTAGTTTAAGGTTACAAGCATGTCAGCTGCTTTTTTACACTTAATGTACGAGTTAGTTATCTGCTGCTGTTTCCTAACTGACAGGGTCTGTGTGGTGCGTGCTGATTGGCTGAATGCTAATAAATTTGGACGAGGTGCTGAGTAGTGGTTTGACGACGCATTTGAACTCAGCTCTTGCTTCCTGCTCTCTCTCTTCTCTCTAAACCCAGCAGTTATTGCATTCATTTAAATTTTTACATACTTTTGAATGGTCTGTTTGTTTTATTCAGACACACACACACAGTGTCTTGTAATTCTGTACTTGTTCTCAGTAACTTAAATTGTTGTCTAGACAGGTTTCAGGTTGTTTGTTTTTTTAAATGTTGTTGTCCCTCCATTTGTCTTAAATAGATGGCTATTGAACCGAGTGACTGTTTTAGCTTTCAGTTTGAATTACGGCTCCAGTCATTCCATCCTCGGTCTGCTCAATAAGACCCATTAGCCGAGAAAGGAGATGACTGTAAAATGATACTTTATTGATCTGTGAGTCCTGGTTCACCTAAATGTATAGCATCCAGCAGTAAAGTTTAAAGATCTCACGGTACGGGCTTGATAGCAACCAAGATTGCTTTGCTGTGGAGTTTAGAGATAATCTGACTTATTTAGTCATCATTTACATCACTAATGCATCACTAATGCATCACCGGTGTGATCATGGAACTGTGTGCGTCCTATCCTGGGCATCAATTGTGGGTTTGGTGTGTGTGTGTGTGTGTGTGTATGATTTGTTGTGGATAGTGTGCCAGTGAAGCTCTCTCTCACGTACATGGGTTTGCTTCACCTGTTGCCTGCACTTCAGTTCCTGGAAAAGTTGATGAAAAGGAAGTGACAAAGAGGAAGGTCGGACATTTAAGAGGCACGATTGTTACACTTCTGTTGCAATGGTTACTCTATCTTCTGTTCTATCCTATTGAAAGTGCTTCTATTTTGCATTCTTTTCTAATTTAATACAACAAATGTCATTATACATTTTATTACTGACAACAACCTGAGTGAAAAGTAGAATCTTTTAAATATTTACATGAATGTCAGAGTTTCTTAGTATTTGGTTTGTCCCCTTTGTGCTTTAATGACAGTGTGCACACGAGCTGGCATGGACTCCACATGTGTGTGCAAAAACACATGATCCATTTTAGCATGTCACCTGAACACATGCTTCAGTAGAAGAGATTAGGCATGAGGAAAATCTGACCTTTTGTACAAAGCAGTTAACATGGTCAATATCACAAGTTTTTTTACATTTATATAGGGACCTAGAAATACTGCAGAATCTTGAATATTAAATATTCTTGAATATTAACATATTGAACATTTACTTCTTTGTTTAAAATATTTCAAAATTCTAAAACCTTCTGTTTATTTCCTATATTAAATGAAGAAAAAAAAAAAAAAACATTCCCAGTGTGGTCTTGGACTTTTGGACCCCACGGTATGTGTCTGAGACTGCCCTCTGTTGATGAACTGTTAATGTAGGGGACAAAAGAAACTGCAGCTTAGCTTACTCTTGCTTTCTGTATATAAGACATTACAGGTATTTTCTACCTTCATGCCTGGCTGATAAAGGCGGAGACTACAAATCTGCAGAAGATCTGCAATGTGTCTTAAACAGTTCTAACCGTTTTGGTGATCTTTGTGTGCAGCACTACACAAAAGATGCGGACGGGCTTTGCACCAGACTCATCAAACCCAAGCTCATGGAGGGAACAGTGGCAGCGCAGGATGAGTTCTCCAGAAGTAAGAGCAAGAACATCCTCCATTCCTCTTTTATTATTGCAGCCTCTTGTGTATTTGGAGAAATAAATTTAACGTGCTGTTTCTTTCACCTCTATTTTTGTGAAATTTTCCAGACCATGTGTATGACTTTATGATATTCTCTATACATTGGTAGAGTGTTACAAAGTAAGATACAGCAAAATATTAATGACAGTAATAATTATAAAGGATGTGTGAGCAGTAAGTGATGTACCTTACATAAAAGGCATATGAGTACTTGCACACTGAACTGGAGGTTTGTACATTTATGGGCAAAAGTTTGCATCCCCTATGCGTTTTGAATAGAGATTCATTACATTTATTTTCAGTAAGCGCTTTATCCTGGTAAGGGTCACAGTGGATCTGAAGCCTATCCCAGGAACACTGGGTGTTTTCTCCCACCTCCTAAAAACAAGCGAGTAGGTGGATCAGTGTCTCTAAATTTCCCCCAGGCGTGAATGTGTGTATGCATTGCGCCTTGCGATGGACTGATGTCCCATCCAGGGTGTAATCCTGTCTTACGCCCAGTGTTTCTTGGATTTATCTGACAAGAAAAACAATTCCATGTTTAAGATATGAAATGTAGCACAATAATCCAACATAAGGAAAATCGAAATGAAAAGAAAATCAGTAGATAGAGGGTCACTCTCACCATCCTGACCTGTATTATGTAATGGTTGTAAGCCCACTGAAGCAGAATACTATTCTATATTTCTGGACACAGTAATTGATTTGTGATACAGGCTTTGTATACCAAATGGCCAATGTTTCTGAAAGTTCATTTAGCCAGAAGAATCTGTATAACACTGTATAATGTTTATTGGTTAAGACAGACAGGTTAGAGTTCCTTCTGTGTCCTGCGACTGGTACAATGAGTATTCAATGCAGAATTCTGAAAAAAAAATACATATAAATATTTTGATATGCAAAGCTTCTTTTTTTGGTTCGATGCTGGTAGCTGTAGACACATTTCCTGTTTCTGTTGCACAGGTGGATGGGCACTGAACCTCAAGGAACTGAAACTCATTCAAACTATTGGAAAGGGTGAATTTGGAGGTTAGTTTCACACTAGTCTATTTAAGGCTATTCTCTTGAAGGGTATTCACAGTATTCTATAAATATATGAGAGCATTTTGCATGAATCATTCATCAGTGCCTCTCTAATGGAGAAGCCGTCCACTGCTCAGTTTAGTGCTCCAAGATGTACTAAGATGACATTTCCTGTTTCCTCTTTCCTAAGATGACTGCTTAGATTTATTTATTATTCATCACTTCCTGGTTTGAATCTGATGTGATGCTTGAGCAGGTTAAAAAAATATAGAGCAACATGTCCATCTCCAAAGATAAGATTTGAAAAACTCAAAGCATGACGCTAATCATGAAGTGAATGACGTGACATGTTTTGCTCAGATGTCATGGTGGGGGATTACAGAGGCACTAAAGTAGCTGTGAAGTGCATCAAACATGACGCCACAGCACAGGCCTTCATCGCAGAAGCGTCAGTCATGACGTAAGTTCTCAGCTCTTTCATAACATACTTATAAAATTTCCATGTTCAAGTTGAAGCTAGATTTGTCACATACAAAGAGTTGTACAGAGTAGAATTCTTTATAATGAAATACTGTGTAGCGTATTACAGGGTAGAAGTGGGTGAAGTGGGTATGCGCAATATGTGCATGTTGTGCGTGTATGTGGAGTGCAGAGCGAGGAGAGATGATGATGATGATTAAATAAGGCATCTGCCCTTAAGGTGCACTGTGTGTTAATGTCCAGTCAGCAGTTATTCTTGACCTACTAAAATCAACTGGAACATTTGCTCCTGTATTTTTGTGCTGTGATTATAGAATTTGAACTTGGTGAAATATTAAATCCAGTCCATGCCCTTTTTGTTTTGTAGACAACTGCGACACAATAACCTGGTGCAGCTGTTGGGCGTGATCGTGGAGGAGAAAGGCAGCTTGTTCATCGTCACAGAGTACATGGCTAAGGTCAGTGACATGACCGGAATTTAACCAGCACTGGTTACACCACAGCACCGTCTAATCTGATTGGTCAGAAGGTGTTGATTAATTTTCTATAACAGCAGCTCGGACAGAAGTGTGGCTGTAATTCTACAATTTAAGGCTAATACTAAATGGATTAAAAAGTGTTATTTAACAAACATTTTGATATGATGGAGTTTTTTTGGAGAACATTTATTTAACGTTTATGGAAGGAGACTCCAGTGTCAGTGCTTTGTAATGTCTAGTAAGTTTTCTGCCACAGGAGAGTCTTCAGAATCCGCCACTAGTTTGTCTGTGCATCCATCTGAGGTTCTCAAGAACGAGTGGTTCAATGTTTGTAGGATTTCTATGGAATTCTCTTTGTAACCAACAGATGAACTTATTAGATTTTGGAATTGATCCAACCAGGGTCAAGGTCACAGCAAGGTCAAATGTCTGAAATATTTTTTTTTATTTTTAATTCAATAACTTCCTTCCCGATTATCATACAGAGATTTTTCTTACATGTTTGTGTTAAGGATCTCAAGGCCAATTTTCTGGCTATCTAAGATTTTTTCAACAGGTCCATCTGTCTGTCAGTCCATCTGTCTGTCAGTCCATCTGTCTGTCAGTCCATCTGTCTGTCAGTCTGTCACTAGGAAATTCTTGTTAGTACAGTATTTCAAAAATAAGTGGTTTTTCTATAACAGCATGTGCCAGAGAATTTTACTCCTTATATAACACACTGTATGTGGAAGGACTTCATTTAATAAATTTTAGGATGACAGCATGGTTTTTCAGTGTTAATGGGTTGGATAAGTAATGTACTGTGTATGCTGAATTTAATGTAAACTCCTATTACATTAGCATTGTGCTTATCTGTTTTCAATACATTTCCAAAGCTTTTAGGTTAATTGAATTACCTTTTGAATATTACAGTCATGTTTATGTGCAACACTTGAGAATAGAGCTTAATATGGTGAATCATGAGTTATAGAATGGGCACATTTATTTACTGAACTTAAACAAACAGAAAGGAAATTATTAATGCAGAATGACCATGTGTCTGCAGGGAAGCCTGGTGGACTATCTCCGCTCCAGAGGACGCACTGTTATTGGAGGAGACTGTTTGCTCAAGTTCTCCATGTGAGTTTTTAAACTTGTCTGGTAGAAGTATGTTTAAGGAATAGTCTGGTGGCTTTCAACCCAGTCTCTATCCATCAAATCTGTAGTGTAGTCCAAGACGGTCGACACATTCACCCGTGTTAAGAAAAGAATAGAAAACCTGTTTACTCTGAACTGTGTAAGAGCAGCTGTTGAATTTCATGAATGGAACGAGTCTTACCAGAGCTGTTCTTATGGAGGCTTATCCAAATATTTGCAAACGTCTCTATGGTTTTGTGGTATTCATCCATGATCAGGTGTAAACTGAGACATAATAATAATAATAAGAAGAAGAAGAAGAAGAAGAAGAACTATTATTAATAATAATAATATTATTTCTGTAGCACCTTCCATACATTTAAATGCAGCAGAGTGCTTTATAGTGTGAAGTAAAAAAACTGAGAAATAAAGAAAGGATAGTCAATATAATTTAGTAATACAGGCAGATAATAAATAGCAGTGACGGAGAAAAGAAAATACTAGCTAAATAAGATATATAATTAATGTTTAAAAATAGACAATAATTGAAATAATATAAAGTAATGTAAACATAACATTGCAAGTCAAAGTAAGTCAATTCATAAAAGCTTGTTAAATACTAAAGTGGAAAAATTTGTAGCTGTTTTTAGCTTTTTTTTTTTTTTTTTTTAAATCAGTGATAGATGGAGCCTAACGAAAGTTTGAAAAAAAAAAAAAAACGCTGCTTCACCACTCTCTTAAAGTTTTATACGTGGAATGTGAAGAAAATGCGAATGTGAAGATTCTTCCTTCTGAAAAGTAGTCCTTCTCTGAAACGACAAACTCGTGTGTTGTATAAAAATGTGTTTTGCATCAACGTTTACTGACGTCCCTTAAACTTTTATTATAAATGAGTTTAGAGTAAACAGGATTTCTGATTTTCTGTGCAGAGAAATGTGATTAAGTTCTCGTCAGTGTTAATCACACGTGCTACGGATATGGCAGATAGAGATGAGACTGAAAATGCAGGAAGAATAGGATTTCATTAAGGTCACGAAATGTATGGTGTAATTCAGTCACCTTGACTAGACATTTTAAAATGACGTGGATAAATTTCATTTTCCTACTTTACTGTAATAATTTTAATAATTACTGTTATTTGGATTAAATGCTTTCTCTCGGCCTCTCTGTGCAGGGATGTGTGTGAGGCCATGGCATATCTGGAGGCTAACAATTTCGTCCATAGAGATCTGGCAGCTCGGAATGTTTTAGTCTCTGAGGACAGCATCGCTAAAGTCAGTGATTTTGGTTTGACCAAGGAGGCGTCGTCCACTCAGGACACGGCTAAGCTGCCAATCAAATGGACATCCCCTGAAGCCCTGAGAGAAAAGGTAGTGTGTGTGTGTGTGTGTGTGTGTGTGTGTGTGTGTGTGTGTGTGTGTGTGTGTGTGTGTGTGTGTGTGTGTGTGTGTCTGAATAGGCAGATAAACTGCAGACACATGTGATGAAGACCACGGCTAAATTCTGTTATTCCTGTGTGTGTCTGAACAGAAATTCTCCACTAAGTCAGATGTATGGAGTTATGGAATATTGCTCTGGGAGATCTATTCCTTTGGCCGCGTACCATACCCGAGAATCGTGAGTATTCTTAGTTATTTATTTCAGTACTTCTTATCAGAAAGGAAAAAAATGTATAATTGTTATTTTCTGTGACTTTGTAAAGAAGGTAAAGAACAGGAAAGTCTTCAGGACTTGAAGCTTTGTAATTTCTCAGTAATGTGAGAAACGTTTTTTTGTCTTATTAACATCAAGAGAGATGACAAAACAGAGCCTGGTGCTGCTGTGACGCAAGTGATAAAAACTAACTTGTTTCACAGACATTCTACACCATTAAGTGTGACTATACACAAATAAAAAATATGGTGTCATTCTTTAATAAATGTAAAAAAAAAAAAAATGTTGCATTGGCAAATTGCTATGAACTTCAGAGTGGCAATGCATCACACTGCTCTGTTGTTGATTATTTTCCTATAACAGCACGTCCCATCTTGTTTTGTTCTTGACATAACACAGTATAAACGAGTGGGTGGCACAGTGGTGCAGTAGGTAGTGTTGTCAGTCATAGCTCCAGGGTTCCAGGTTTGCTCCTGAGCTCAAGTTACTGTCTATGTGGTGTTTTGCATATTATCTCATGTTTTATTTTAATAAAGTTGGACAAAACAATAAAAAAATATATCTATAATTTACAATACCTGCACTAGTAATACATGGCGGTCTCCAGCAGGGGGCACAGTAGTCCACAATTTATATGTGTATCTGCTACTTATATTGACAATGCTTTTATTTATTCTTTTTTTTTTTTTTTTTTTTTTTAAACCTCGAAAGAATTTAATTGCGCGGATTGAACCAATACACTTTAAATGTCGTTGTCTTGTTGCAGCCTCTGAAAGATGTGGTGCCTCGTGTGGAAAAGGGCTACAAGATGGATGCCCCAGACGGCTGTCCTCCTGCTGTGTACGACATCATGAAGCAGTGCTGGACTTTAGAGCCAGCGATGCGGCCCAGCTTCAGAGAGCTGAGAGAGAATCTGCAGCTCATCCAAGATCAAGAGCTGTTCCTGTGAGAGCAAGGACACAGAGACGGACTAACTCTGTGTGAGAGAGCTCAAAGGACTGTACAGAACTGTATACACACATGTGCGCACACACACACGCACTCTCACACACTCTCAGAACAGCACTCTGTCATCACACACTTGAAAAAGAAGAGACATACATGGAAAATATAAGTATAGCCAAATTGTTTTACTGATCCCCACTTTTTTTTTTTGTTCCTTTCTTTTGCTGTGCCTTCATGATTTGTTTTATAGAATCGGAGAGGCTGGCCTTCTCTTGTGTATTTGCCTTTTTTTTTTAAATAATTTAACTGTCTCCAGCCTCTTATGACCTGTTTGTCTTTATCTTTCAGTCACTGTCTTACTGTCTCCTCTCATACTAGAATACTCTTTTCACTTTGCTAAGTCATGCTCACACAGCACAGCGTCGTAGAGACAGATTCCCCGATTGCGTGGACGTGCAAGCATTCGTGTGTGCGTACTCCTCTGTGGATGTTGTGTTTCCGGAGCACTGGACTCTTCCCTGCCCCTGAGCTGTTGCTGTTATTTAGTTTTTATTATTCAGTGTTCACACCCCGAGTTTGTAATGTCTTTCATTTGGTTGAAAAATGGGTCTCGTTCTTAATCCTGGAAATGACTAAACTTGAAGCATGTGTCAATTCACGTAGGGGGAGATTTGCTGATTACATTTCTGATCCATGGAAAAAGATGCATTTTGTATGTAAAGTGTAAGAAGATGATGAAGAAAGAAAATATGAAGTTGTCTGCCTGTACAAGACTGTGAAGATTTTTTTTTTTTTACTGAAAATTGCACTTGTTAGGACTATATGTATTCATTTATCCAAAGCGACTAACAAGTGAGGCAGAATCAAAGCACAGAGATAAGCAGTTGAGAGTTAACATCTTGTTCAATGTCAAACACTGGCTCTCTGGCTGTCCTGAGATTTAAACTCATGGCCTTCCATTTCATTAGCACCGAGTGGGTAAAGAAATACACAAGGTCATCTCTGTTGTAAAGCATGGGATGAAAGACCGAAAGGGATCCTAAAGTAAAAATATAAAGTGTCCTGAACAAAAATTGTCCAAAAAAAAAAAAAAAAAAAAAAAAAAAAAGGTATTTGTGCAGTGCATTAATATATCAAGGGGCTTAAAATTCATACTAGCACCTGTATCTAACCTAACAATAGCTTTAAATAGGTTTTCTGTTTTAAATGTTTTATTTTTTTTATCCACAGTAATCACAAATATCCATAGTAGATAGAGATTAGTCTGAAACACATGAAACACACAGCAGTATTCATTTAACCTCTGAGCTACCATATGAGCAGATTAAGTTCTACAATATTATTAACTGTCCATAATAATTTTGTCTAGCAGATAAACTGGTCATAGCAGGTACAGCTTGTGGATGAAGATCTGGACTGCTACCTGTCTCCTTATCACATCTATGTGCAAGGCCCAGTTAGGAATTGCTGAAGTTGTGGTTAATCAAATTTTACCTGAGGTTGACGTATCATTTCTTTTATTTTCTAGAAAATTGTTATGGTATAGAACATCATTGTAGCTGCACAACTCATGTTCAGCTGTCTTTTAGCATACACACATACACACACACTCCAATTTTCCTGTTACTGGCTGAACAAGCCTGGAATTTGAAACGCCTGTAATTGGTTAATCACAACAACCAATGAAAATCAAGAGGGAGGTGGGACTTAAATTGATAATGTGAGTCTGCTCCAGTACTGTTTTTAGATATGAACTGAAATTGGTTCACTGCAAAAAATGTTGAAAGAAGTGAAACCTGTCTGAACTATAGAGACAAACTGACCTCATATTCCTCACCATGAGATTATTAATTATAGTTATTATACAAAAGTAATTATAATAATTATAAGATGATTCAATCTATTTCTAATCATTTTTACTCATTTCATTTGTCTTCTTCCACTGGTGTGTACTTTTGCAACGAGGTGATTTATTTTATGAAAGGAATACAACTATTTAAATTATTATTCAAACATGTACATTGTTTGGCTACTTATTAGAGTCAGTGAGCTTTTATTGGTGAACTTTCCACCGACAGGACACATTACATCCAAATTTATAGGATTACTTGTTTTCGAGTTAATTAGATTTGCATTAAACTCATTTAGTTGAAGGGACCGTTAAACCTGCTATCAACTACAAGAACTCAGTCATAAATGTAATTTGATAATGGTGAGTTGGGATTTCCACCGCTGTAGCAAACTTTGTAAAAAAAAAAAAAAAAAAAAAAAATCACAGACCCTCTGGATACGCTTCATGGACCGCACTTTAAGAACCACTGACTTGCAGGATATGTTGATGTTTGGTCATTGTTGTTACTCTTTTGTTGTACTACTGAAAAATTTCAACGCAAGTTGCACCTAGGAAGCAAAGAACCTTTAGGTATCTGAAGAACCTTCGAAGAAACCCTTTTTCTAAGAATGCACATATGTTGGATGCCACTTCTAAGGTTTTAAATCGTTTGTTTTGTTCTACAGGTGCTGAAAAAGTGAAGTGAAAAAGTAATGATTGTTATCTTTTCCTCCTGTGTCACGGACGTCCCTTTCAGACTGCAGAGTTCTTGTTTTTCTGCTTCTCTCCTCTGCTATGCATAGAACACCATACATCTGATACGACATTGCAGTAACAATACCCCGAGAAGAAGAAGACTGATGATGCAGCAGTCAGACTGAAATATAAACCTTTATAACTGTGTGGCACTGATTCTGTTCTAGGGCTACAACAAAATATGCTAGATCAGAGAAATATATTCCAGATAAAATACACATTTTTGTTTACTATGCTAAGATATGAAACGGAGGAGTATTTCTTTTGTACTTTTCTGACTGCTCCACCTCCACTAGCGTTCTCACATAGCTTTAAGGTGTTTGAGATGTCAGGCTTTGGAGAGATCTTGTCATCTCAGTGTAATCCACTTCTTCAGGCTCGATCGCTCATGTGTGGTTTGAATAAATGTTTCATAATCAGCGTCTGTGACGGTGGAGAATCAGCTCATGAATAAGCTTTTGTTTAATGAGTCGAGATGTGCATCAGAGCAAATGGTGCCGCTTCTGCCTCAGGCCCTCGGCTTGTATCCGTATGTCAGGGAACATGCTAAACGGTGACACCCTGGATGAGTCACCAGCAGAGACTTGCTTCCTGGCTGTGCACCTTAGCAACAAAGCAAGAAACACAAAAACACTCCACTCTCAAGCAGACACTCTCCAAAACATTTTTGACACCTTTAGCCTAGCATTTTCAAGCAGATGTTCTGGTTTAATACACTTTTTAGTCTGTCACTCTGGAGAAACAATTTAATGGTTTGAAATAAGAAGCATACAAGAGTGGTTTGATTTCAGAAAAGATTCCAGGTAGAATCCTTTTAGAAAGCTAGAAAGCTAGAAAATGCTGAAAGTATGAACATCAGCTTATGGTAAGATAGTAAAATGATAAAGATTTACTTAGGCAGGTGATAGTACAATATAGACATACATTTGTAAGCATAAGTTTGGGCACCCCTGGCCATATACTTTTTTTTTTTTTTTTTTAATTTTTGAAGTCAAAAGACATAAACACAACCTCTGCAGCAAGCTATTTTTTTTAAAAAATAACATTTTTATGTACAGTTAATGCACTTTAGATTTGAAGAACTGAGGAAAAAAAAGAGAAAAAAAATTGTGGCATGTGCAAAAGTTCAGACACTCTAATAAGTCAGTACTTAGTAACAATTGAATTTTTTAAATTTTTTGCCATATTGCTCACCTCAAGTTCACCTGCAAGGCAGTTTCTAGTGTTACAGTTGTTGCCATCCTCTGTATCTAGTGTTGAACATAGTTTGGTGATTACATGGCTCCTAACACACCTACTCAGTTTTCTCTTCCAGTCCCTGATGCATCTCATCAGCCTCTGTTTACATCTCTTTAGCTCCACTCTCACCCTTTTTCAGCTCTACGTTACAAGCATTGCACACATAATCATTTCCTGTGTGTCTGGACGTTGGGATGACCATATTAGAGCTATCATGTGGGGATTTGTCCAAGTGTACAATGTTTTTTCTGAGAAATGTGAAGCAAGAGTGAGAGTGAAGAGAAGCATGTATCTGGTTTCTGCTAACAAATAACGTTATCAGAGCATTTAGTAATAAGTATTAGATTAGGTTCAAAAAATGGTAAGCTGTAATGCTTGTGTGTGTGTGTGTGTGTGTGTGTGTGTGTGTATATATATATATATATATATTTATATAATAATAATAAGATAACAATTATTTATTATATTATTTTGTGTATATGTGTGTGTGTGTGTGTGTGTGTGTATATATATATATATATATATATATATATATATATATATATACACACACACACACACACACATATACACAAAATTTTATTTTTTCCAATAATTAGTAGGGTGTCCAAACTTTTGCACAGCACATCCAGATGTGTTTTATTCCTCTTATACCACAGCAATTTGCCATCAATTACAGTTCTTATTTATTAAAGATCAACACAATACATTTTAGTTACATTTAATGTTGTGGAATGTCCACAAAACAAATGGGTTTGTGTTATCACTTACGTTACAGCAGATAGAAACAGTCATTCTCTCCCTCACTCTCTTTTTGTCACTCCTGAAGTGAATACGATTAAAAATGTTATGCTACCACAAAGTCCTCCATCCTGAAGACTTATCTAAAATTACTGCTTGACCTCTGCATGTTACAAAGCGCCAACACTGGAGACTCCTTCCATAAATGTTAACATCTCCTCACAGAAAACTCCACCATTTCGACAATTATACAATTTCACAAATCTGTTTATGTAGAGCGTCTGCTGTACAAGTCCCTGTGGAAACTGGTAATATACAGATGACACCATTTTAAAATGTGTGCAGTAATATAAAGCTGTGGTTTGTATTACAGCCGGCACTACAGTCAGAGCTACTGTTGTGGAAAATTAATCAACACCTTCTGACCAATCAGAATCAAGAATTCAACAGCACTGTGGTGTAAGCTGTAATAATAGTTAGCTTCATAATGTTATTAAAATATGGCTGAGCCAACATTTAGTGTTTGATCATTTTTAAACATTTTTAACTTAGAATATCAAAAAACTGTGACGTTCTTAGAACCGAATAGTTTTATCTGGGCGAATGCTGGAAATGAGTGAGGACTGAGGTCAGAACCACAGCTAGAACATATTTTTAACATTACAGTATGGCTGTAATGTTAAAGCTTTCCATAACTTTCCATAACTTTCCATAACTTTATGGAAACATTTATGTTAATATTTGTGGCAGGTGGGGGTGTGGGGGAATGAACACATTAATATAGCATGTCTGTTGCTTACTTGTGGGTACATATTAGCAATCTCTCCCTCTGCCTCTGTCTCTATCCCTATCTCTCTCTCTCTCTCTCTCTCTCTGTGTGTGATCTGAGCTGTCAGAGAGTGAGCTGAACGAACAACGTCAGAGCCGCTTTCATGCAGCCAGTTTCCCTCACATGCAATCTCACCCTGTGTCCCTGTCAGCTGTCATTTGTCACAACAGCTCTTCAACAAAAAATTATAAATTTTGCAGATGTTTTTTTTTTCCTGTGTTTGTGTAGGCAATTTGAGGTGCACAGTGTAGCTAGCTAGCACAAAGAACTGAGGTAATACACACAATATAAAGGCAGATTGACAGTGGAAACTAGACAAAAACATTGGGAATGTCAATATTTCTCTCAGTTGTGTTGGTTAACTACTCTAAACAATCTTCCGTGGACTCTACCAACATTGTGCCCACAACTCATAAATTCTTGTAGTTACAGTACTGTACAAACGTCTAAGGCACCCTATTTTTTTTTTAGTACAAACTTTGTTATAGATTTTTATTTTATGACTTCTACATTATTGATTCAGTACAAAAACATTTTAGATTTCCAAACATTAGTTTTCCAGCACAAAATTACATGTTACAGAAAAATGTCTGCATGTCAGTAAAGAAAGCAGAATATTACATAAGAGACACTTTTCAGACAAAAACATAATGAAGGCTGCTGGGTTTTGCTGCAGAAATTAGAAGCAAGTGCGACAGTCAAAGTCTCCAGAAGAACTGTGGCTGCTTCTGCAAGATGCTCAGTAACACTTACAGCTCATTTCCTTATGAAACTGTATAAATTGTACCTGAGAATATAATTGTTTTTTTAAAGCAAAGGATCGTCACACCAAATATTGACTTTGTTTCATTTATTACTGTTTACTGCTCTTTATAGTATTTTTTTTAATGTAGAAACATTTAATTTCATTACTGTTGAAGGCATCTTTGCTCTAGAGCATTTGTTTGCATGTGCCTAAGACTTTTGCACAGTACTGTAGATACCACAGGATTACCACAACAGTGAGTCATAGAATCATCACATAAACATGATCAACACAGCAAACATTACAACCTAACCTTCTTAGAAGCTGTCAAATACATTACTGAATGTTCAGTGAACGTTCTCTCTGCTGAATGGGAATTGCCATCTAATGAGGAATCTTTAAGACAAACAAAAATTCCATTTAAGCACCAAGTAGCAAGATAATTATTCAATGCTGAGCAATGCTCAGGGCTGTTAGACTTTGTTTCAGCTGGCAGCGTGTCTTCGTATGGACACATTGGAATGAATCTGCATCGATTAACACTGCTTAACACTCCTTGGGAATGAGTGAATGTGTACATCGTGTGTACATTTAAATTTCTAGATATAATCGTTGCTCATTATCTGTATCTGTATTGCATGTTGTATGTGTATGTCCTGTACTTGTATGTGACTGTGTTAAGGTTTGGAATTGTTACTCTATAATCTATTAACATCTGTTTGTAGAAAAAAAATATTAATTGACAATTTTCCACTTGCCTCAGTTAATTACCCATTAAAACGTCTGTGCTATTATGTTCTGTTGTATATATAGTATAGATAGAGGGACAGAAACAGTACAGTACCAGCTTTATATAGAAAGAGAGAGAGAGAGAGAGAGAGAGAGAGAGAGAGCGCAGGAAAGACAGGACAGGATGGATTTATATAAAGCGAGAGAGAGTCAGAGACAGAGAGCACACAGTCCATGCGCTGAAACAGAGCTGTCCATGAGAAGCTGGTGTTGAAGCAGGAGCCCCTCCAAAAGCTCCACACAGATGGACACTTGATTTGAAGTTTTATTTCATGTTTTGAAACAGAGTATTTATTAATATTTCAATTCAGTTCTGATTTGTGTGAAGTGTTTGTGAAGGGTTTGTGTTGAGGAGACGTGGAGCGATGGCTTTCATGGTGAAACACATGATAGGGGGACAGCTGAAGGATCTCACTGGGGGTCTCGGAGAAGAGAAAGCTGAAGGAGAGAAGTCCGAGGCTGCGGCTAAGGGGATGACACAGGAGGAGTTTGAGCAGTATCAGCAGCAGCTGGCAGAGGAGAAGTAAGTGGAACGTTTTACTCTTAGGTCTTATTTCTGAAGTTATTGCTGAGTGTTTTTTGACTGATCCTTAGTTGTATCTTCGGTTTAAGAGTGGCAGATAAAAACAACAACAACAAAAAAAACCCTTCATCTCATCTTTATGCATGACAATAAGGCCTTAAGATTCCATGTAAAATGAAGAGTCTTTTGATCTACACCTTTACATAACCTTTAAAGCTAGTTTTGCAAAAATATTTAGTTTCCACAATCCTGCAATATAAAAATAGCCTCATCACCTCTATCTCATGTAATAATAGAAGGGATTAGGTTTTAAATTACAGACCAGTGTACCTTTAATCAATAATGTACATCACAGTGACCTAGGAACATATTTGTCTTGTTCCGAATCTCAAACAGTTTCCTCTTTGACATACTGTACACATATTCATTTATTCTTTATGTGACACACATTTTAGGGGTAGATTTTTATTTCTGTTATTTCTTCCCAGAACTGTTCATCTTGCTTATTACTTCTGTCATGTGTGTTTTCTGGATGGAATCATATTATACTTCAAGGCATAAAAATCTGCTAAATCTGTACACAGCCCTCTACGACATCCATTCATTCACTGATCTTCAGTAACCACATCCTGGTCAAGGTCACGGTGAATCCAGAGGCTATCCTGGGAATGCTGGGTGGGAATACACCCTGGATGGGATGCCAGCACATTCACAGCTAGGGGTATTTCAAGGAAGGAAGGAAGGAAGGAAGGAAAGAAAAACAAGGAAAGTAGGAAGAGAAGAGAGCAGAAATTGAAGAAAAAGAAAACAATCTACACACCTACAGTGTGTACTTGTGTTGCTGTGTGAGTTTAACCAAAGCAGCTGATTGGTCAATCAAATATTTTAACAGGAAAATTTCACACTACAAATTTGACAGATACAGGAATATGTTTGTTAGTTAGTTAGCTACTTAGCTACTTAGTTACTTAGACAGGCAGGCAGACAGACAGACAGATCACTTTATTCATCCCAGAGGGAAATTCGTAGCACAGATACTAAAGTATACTAAAGGTAATTAACATTTTACAGATGTTGGGTTTTCGGTCAGTGAAAATTGGCATGGGCCTGAGTTTTTACAGTTTGTACTTTCTTTTGTGTACCATGTTGACACACAGGACGCCTAAGCTTATTATAATGCTACAAACTGATTCTGTATCACTCAGGTTGGAACGAGAAGTCGGTTTTGCACAGAGGAAAGCGGAGAGAGCCACAGTCAGGAGCCACTTCAGGGAAAAATACAGGCTGCCCAAGGTAAGTAGCATCACATAACAAATCCCAACTACAGTACGATATGCTTACCATGCCTCTCATATAAGATCCATATAGTATATAATGCTGATCACTGTGTCCTGGGCCTACCTGCTTGGGTTTGTCTCATTCTAGAGTGAGCTGGATGAAACACACATCCAGGCAGCAGGCAAGGATGTGGAGCTGCCCTCAGAGCTGGCTAAGATGATCGCAGAGGACAACCAAGAGGAAGAGCACAAACAGTCAGTCCTGGGTCAACTCAGCAGCTTACAGGATGTTGATATCGACCAGCTGAAGGAAAAAGCGCAGGCCACACTCGGAGACCTCAAAGAGACAGCAGAAAAATGTGAAGTCATGTGATTAAGGCTCTTATACACAGTCAATCTCAGGATGAGAGAGCTAATCTGAGATATTTATTAGCTCTCCTAATAATAATCACCTATTTAAGCATAAACAGCACATTCCTTACACTTAGTCTATGCAAATATCCTACACAATGTTGATCAACTAAAGCTTTAACTTTTAGTTACATTTTTGTATAAATGTTAAAATAATTATTCACATATTTTGTTGTTGTTGTTATTGTTGTTGTTGTTGATAATAAAGTATATTAATCTATCAGTATTGCAGACTGTTATAACAAATAAAGGCCGGAACTAACTGCACGAGGTTGTGTGTTTTGGGGAATATTATTAGTGTCGCACTTTTTTTGTGCAACCAGGAAAGCGGTCCGTGTTAATTGTTTAGAAAAATGATTTAGCCTGCACTGTTCTGCATTGGACATGTAGAAAGTTCACTAAAAAGATAATTTCTATATAAGTATATATTAAACTAAAAATATTAATGGACAAGGAAGCTGACCTCTTCTATCGACAGATACCTAAAGTGGTAAGTAGACTAATACAAAGTTAGGGTGTAATTTAACAACTGCTTATATGCTGACATTATTGAGACAGTAGATTAATGGTTTATTAAATCTGAGGAAGAAAATTAGCACATTGCTATCAACAGCTAGGAGCCTAAACGGATTGTGAAATCTTTACGATTCACCACATTTTTAAGAAGGAAAAGTTCATTCAGTTTATCTAAAGGTAAACCACACAACCTGGTATGATAGAAAGGTGGCTGAGGCGAAGGGTGCCAATACTTATGGAGACCGAGTCATCTGTAAGAGTGGTTTTTGTCTTAATCAGCAGTTTTTATTCGGATGTTCTGGTTCACGTTAAAATCATACTGCAGTTGCAGCGTGTCGCCGCTAGTTTTTTATTTACTGACTAGTGAGCAGGTCATGTCCTGTATGTTAGCTTTTTTTCACAAAACGGGAACCTTCTTGAACTTTTAATACTTTAAAAATACTTTATATACTTATTTGAAGAGGGATCAAATAGTAATTTATCAAATTTTGGTGGAGTCCTTTCTTTCTCCTAATCTCTGTAAGACTGCAGAATTCTGTATGGTCTGTTAAACCTGACAACAAATTATGAGATCAACAAAACATAACAAAAATATTATTATAATTAAAAATAGAATTATACAAAATAATTATAATAAACAAATGCAAATTGGCTGAATATACTAATACTTATTTTGCATAAAAGCTGATGTACTGTGTTCAAAGCATCAGATTACACCAGTTCTACTGTACATTTTCTTTACTTTCATAATTATGAAGCTTCAGGAGAGAGAAAAAAAGAGAGACTGGTGAGGGAACTGTTTATAGCTGCTATAACGTAAGTAATAACAGGAACTAACTTGTTTTGGGAAGGTTCCACAACATTAAATGTAACTATAAATGACATGTCATTCATTAACAAAATGTTTTTTTTTTTTTTGTCATATCGCTGTTGTGTAGGAGGAATAAAACACTTGGGGACATGCTGTTATTGGAAAGTAATCAATTTGAGGGTGGTAACATTAACTCTGGCCACATCACACAGCCCTGTTGATTATTTTCCTATGTCAGCATGCCCTGTTATGTTTTATTCTTTGCTTATTGTCCATCCTTTATAATCCTTATCATTCTTATCAGTGTATTGGATTGATGTTATCAAAATTGCTTTTATTTTTGCTTACAGGAGCTCCATGCACATCTTAATGGCTCTGTCAGCTTTGCAACGATGGAGAAACTCATTGCCCGAAAGCCGCATCTGAACATCGAGTCTAGCAGGACGGCCATCCAGAGCGGACAGCGGCGCACACTGGCCGAGTGTGTACTCAGCTCTTTACTGAGTCGTGTCACTAATTAGTACAAGTCTACTAGCAGTGCACTAATAGTATAGCTTAGTAAGGTAGCATGCGCTTTTGCACTCAAAAAGATACAATCCAGTTTGTTAGTACAACTGTAGAAATAGAAGGTTTAAAGAATTGCTTTTTTCACGAATCATAGAACAAGGTGAAATTGCTTACAGAAACTGTAATATACAGTTGAGAGCAATAGTTTACATCCCCCGTGTTTTCTGGATGAACAGATGAAAATACAGATATTGTGTAATATACTGTATCTATAAAAAAAATGATTTCAAGAAATTGAAAATGAAATGTTTGTATGCAGCAACGAGACAGCAATCTAAAACATATACATCTATCCATCTATCCATCCATCGTACCGCTTATCCTACACGGGGAGCCTGGAGCCTATCCAAGGGGACTCGGGGCACAAGGCAGGGGACACTCTGGACAGGGTGCCAACCCATCACAGGGTGCAATCACACACAGTTTGGAAATGCCAATCAGCCTACAATGCATGTCTTTGGACTGGGGAGGAAACCAGATTACCTGGAGGAACCCCCCATAGCACGAGGAGAACTTGCAAACTCCACACACACAGGGCACAGGATTCGACCCCCCAACCCTGGAGGTGCAAGTCAACAGTGCTAACCACTAAGCCACCAACAAAATCAACAAGCAAAATAGTTAAAAGAACCATAAACAAGAAGTCAGCCTTTTGTCATGACCCTCTCTGTAGTGTGACAAAGACAGTGTGTGACATCTGACAGAGTTACACACGTACAGTGAGGGGAAAGAAGTATTCGAACACTTTTATTTGTGTTATTTAATATACATCCAGTGCATATATCCACTCAAATTTACACACATACCACCTTTTGACTTTGTACTTATAAACATGAACAAAAAATTGTTCATTAGCATAAACAAAGATATGTTTAAAAAAAAAAATGAAATTGATGGGAAAAAGTCTTCAGACACCACAAATGACCAACTTAGTTGCAAAGCTGTTGTTGGCAGTTACAGCCTCGAGACTTCTACGGTAAGAAGTGATTAGCTTTTTGCAGCACTGTGGCTCCTTCCTCTTGTCAAATCCTCTTCAGTTCCCCAAGGTAATAAGGGTCCCTCTTATTGACTCGCAATTTCAAAATCCTACATAATTAAAGTCAGGAGATTGGCTAGACCACGCAAGCTCCTTCACCTTCTTCTTCTTTTTTTTCTTTTCTTTTTTTTTCTTTAATACACAAAGCAGTCATGAGTTATTTTACCTGTATGTGGTTGTGGTTGTCTTGTTCAGCTTCTCCACAGATTGAGTTTCTTGGCTGTTGAGATTAAATTCTCCTCTAATATGTCCCGGTACATTGCTCCATTCATGTTTCCTTCGATGATGTGTAATGCTCCAGTACCGTTTGCAGAGAAGCAGCACTGTATCATGATGCTCCAACCTCTGTACTTCACTGTGGGTGTGGTGTTCATACGCGCAACCCTTCTGTCTCCAAACATGAAGCGCTGAATTATTGCCAAATAATTTTATTTTTGTTTTGTCTTTTGTTCCAAAAGAGTTTTGATTTGTCTAAATGCTTTTAGAAGCACATCTCTGTGCTTTTTAGGAGTTTAGTGCGAGATGTAGGAACAGAGATGAATGTGATGCAGTTCATTGCTTATTGTCCTCTGTGTAACTGATGCTCCTGCTGCTTTCATTTGTCCTGCAACTCTTTTCAAGCAGCTACTGGCTTCTCTCCTACCTTCCTTATCATTAGTCTGAGAATGTGTTGCAAAATGTCCAGGGACGATTACTTGTGGTTCCATGAACTTTCTGTATGTCAGGTAGAATCAGCAAAAATCAACTGTACCACTAATGAAGCGTCGGAATGTTTCAAATAGTAAGAAACCTGGGATCATGTGAGGAGGAGCATCGCAGGCAGTACCAGTCCACAGCCCTGCTCATGGGGTGTAAATGATGCAGTGTGTGTCATATTCATGTGTCTGTGATCACTGATTTCACATGCATTGTTCTTTTCTACAGATGCTTCCAGGTTTTCAAAGTGATCCATCAGCTTGTTGATTCCGAGGAAGACATTTTAATGGTAAATTGATGTTGATTTTGACTTTCAGTATCAAACCCCTGGTGAAATGTTTACTAGAATGTTTCTTAATATTAATTTGAACAGGTTGCCAAAGCTGTTATTGAGGAGTTTGCTGCAGATGGGGTGAAGTACTTGGAACTGCGCAGCACTCCACGAGAAGAATCCAAAACAGGTACTTGTTAGCGGACATCAAAATGTTGTGAAGCAATTTATAAAATATTTCAGGATGAACTCTGCCTTTTTGATCAAGGTCTGTCTAAAAGAAGATATATTGAGACAATCCTTGAAGCCATCCATCAGTGTAAGCAAGAAGGAGTGGACATAGATGTCAGGTTTGTAAGTCCTTCCTAAACCTTTCTGTAGATTCCTCTGAATTGTGGCACACATTGAGTTCGTTTCTGTTGAACAGGTTTCTTGTGGCTGTGGACCGCAGAAATGGCCCTGAGGTTGCTATGGAGACGGTGAAGCTAGCCGAGGACTTCATGCTGTCCAGTGATGGTGTGGTGGTGGGACTGGACCTCAGCGGTGACCCTACAGTTAGTACAGCTGCCTGACTGGATAGCTTGAATTCCCAGATCAACACATTAGCCCTTAATCTGCATAGAAATGAACCTGCGTCTGATTCAAAATGATGATTTGAGGTGATTTGAGCACAAACGATTCAGCTTCAGCTGTGTGGTGGATGACAGTTCCCTCCCAGCTAGTTCCTTATTTACATATCATATGCATATGTCATGCTCCAATTTACCCTCACATACATCTCATTTACATTAAACACACCCTAATTTATGCAGGTGTTGCAAAAGTCATCAAATCAGTGGAAAGAATTGAGCAGGCTACCTACGATCTGTGGAAAGAAAAGGTGCTTTTATCCCAGGTCGCTACAAATAAAGAATCTAATGAATGTTTGCTTTTTTAAAATTATTATTAAAGCTGTTTAAGGCCATAATCAGGTAGAAAACTAATCATTTTCCAACTTTACCTGTAGATAGTTATTTAAATTCTAATTATAACTGGCTTTTTGTTCATTTTAGAACTCAGCTATATTGGATTTAACTGGCATCAGATTTAATAAAACTTGTACTGTAAATATATTTGAGTCAAGTTAATATCCTGAACAAATAAACAAATGCATATTTCTTATAAACAAAAATGCTGAAAGAAATTATTTAAGCACTGGAAATCAGACTACTAAAATGAATAAAATGGCATCTGGTGGGTTTTAGTGTTGATATGAATACGTCTAGATCAGAGCTTGTACACAAATGCACCTAATGCTCCATTAAAGGAGTAGTGAGGTGATGAAGGTTCACGTCTGCACCTCTGATTCACATTTACAAACTACACAGTGACTCTAAACCACGTTATCTATGTTAGTTTGAGGTTCCTGAGTGTGCAATTGTGATTATCAATGTTATTTGCTATTTTATTGTTATTACTGTAAATACTATCCTTTTCCATAACAAACCTGATATAATAGGTGGAATTTGATAATATATGCACATAAAACATTATTAATTACTATTTACAAACTAGTTACAAACATTGTTAATTACTTTTAAGTTTTAAATTCAGCTGAGTGTGTTGAAGGGAAAACAGTTGTAGTTTTTTAAATGTGTAATGATGTGGATGTAATTATTTTTTGTACCAAAACAATTGTGTGTCTTTTTAACTACAAATTTTACCACTTGTAGAAATGCAAATTGTGCTAAATTGTAGATTGTCCTAAATGCAAAATGGTTACCAAGATTGCAGCTTTGTTGAGCAGTGAAGCCTTTTTTCCCCCTCAGCATTCCTCTTTTTTTATGCAGTAGAAGAGTTTTTTCTTCTTAGCTTTGCCTGCTTTGTATGAATATAAATATTCACAGTAGTGCAAATTCAACAACAGTTTTCTGACACAAGTTTTGCTGATGCACTGCAAGAAAATGATATCTTAGCAAGTTAAAATATGGGCAAATTTATCTTATATTTCTTATTATGAGATTATTATTATTATTATTATTATTTTCTTAAATCCCTCATCTGCTCTCAGAGAAGCTGTTGTGTTACTACATCAGCACCAGTTCATTGTCATTGTTGCACTAATGGCCTGGAATTGCATTAGTACCGTTATGTGAAAAGGTCTTAAGTCTTAAATTTAATCTTCTTAAACCTGCAGATTCAATTTTTATGTCCATTTGCTTTATCAGTTTATTGTATCTGGCTTTTAAAAAGTGTTTTGTGTTGGTCTTTAAAAGGTAGGGCATGGAAAAGACTTGCTTTCTGCTCTTCAGAGAGCCAGGAACTGTGGGCTCAAGCTGGCTTTGCATATGTCTGAGGTTTGTTCATATCAACACTATTCAACCCTTCATGTACCTTTTCCTATTGGACCTCAGCCTTATAATAGTAATATTTAGCCATGTGGTTTTAGGTTCCTTCTCAGAAGGAGGAGTCGGAGTTGCTGTTGGATTTGCCTCCAGACAGAATTGGCCACGGAACATTTTTACACCCTGAAGTAGGAGGTTCGGACAGCCTTGTGGATAAAGTTCGTAAGCTAAACATCCCTTTGGGTGAGTAATCTCGAATTAGGGTCTCAGGTTGTTGTCTTTTTTTCATTTAGTGTCACTTTAAGCTATGATCTACCTTTTAATGTTTTGTTTCCAGAATTGTGCCTGACCTCTAATATCAAAGGTCAGACGGTACCCTCGTACGACAAGCATCACTTCCAGTACTGGTATGAGCGCCAGCACCCATGTGTGCTTTGTGTGAGTGTCTCTTCTCATCTTATGGTGCCTGTGCTAACAGATTTAAAATAACATAACTTCATCATCCTGATTTTCCTGTTTTTCCACTCAGACGGATGATAAGGGGGTGTTTTGCACCGATCTCTCTCAGGAGTACCACTTGGCTGCGTCTACGTTCGGCCTCAGTCAGGAGGCTGTGTGGTCGCTTTCCCAGCAGGCAATTCACTGCAGTTTTGCCCCAGAGGCTTTAAAGCAGAAGCTGGAGCAGAGGTGGGCTGAGTTAAGACCTCACATCCTTCACTGACGAGGATGATGCTCTTTTCTGTCTTTGTTGACTGTATGTCAGTGATACAGGGGGCATATGATGTGCTCGAGATATATCTTCAAATATTCGTAGTACTGTTTTAACTACTGTATATCTGCCTCCCCAAGTGATCACCAACCTCACAGACCTGACCCTCATACCTGACATCTACGGTTTTAGGTTATGTTTTAAATTCATAATGATCAGAAAATGGCAGGGTGCCATTTATTGATTTGTTGCTTAGGTTCCTGCCCAAAAGGCCAAGGATTTACTAATCCATCCATGTTTTTATGCATCTGTATCAACCCTGATTTTCTAATGTTATCCCCAGGAAATATTCACTTTGTATACTGGAACACTGAATAATCTGTGATTTCGACGTTGTGCAGTTTAGCCATTTGCTGTCTCGGTCACACACACATTTGCTGTCTCTGTCATCATAGCCATGTAATTACCTCCAAAAGCCAGATGGTGAAGTGAGTGTTAATGAAGCATCTCTCCTGTACTGTCTCTTTATATTAAATTACAAACTGGCAGCCTATGAGACTACTTAAATAAGGGAGTACATCTATATTTGAGCTAACTCACTCTGTTAGGAATTAAACAATGATTGTGCATATAGTTTAAAAAAAATACAATGAACCACTGAACTGCTTTTTAGTAAATAATGCTGCTCTTAATATAAATGCATGTGGTTGTTGTGTTTTGTGATTACCAGCAGGGGGCAGAAGCACAACTAAAAAGATTTTTGTTTTGCTCTGAATACACTGCTGCAATGGTTCGTAACCCTGGTCCTGAAGTCAGCTTGCTCTGCATATTTCATTGTTTTTCTTTGGCTTAAACCCTCCTAATCAGCTAAATAAAAGCCCCTCCCTTAGGTGTGTTAAAGCAGAGAAAACACTGACACGTCCATGTTGGGGTTACCCCGCAATCAGGATTGGTAACACCCTCATACTGGATCATCAGTTTTATTACTTATCTACTGGACAACCATATGGTTCTGTCTTCGCTAATCATTGCTGAGATGGATGCAAATCACTGGAATGGAGAAAAGGTGTTGAGGTATAAAATGACACACTTTTCAAAGCTAAGGGTTTAGCTGACTCTTTTAAGATAGCTGCTAAAAGTATAAGAAGCCTCAAACCCCAAAACTGATTAATGATCAAACTGATGTGTGACTTTTAGCTATGGTTTATGTTATATAAGTCTATATGTTTTAAAAGCTGTGGGGATTTAAAGCAGTTGGTGTGTGTGTATCTGTGTGTGCTTTCATGTTTCTTGTGGCATTTCACCTGTTTGCATCTAAACCTGTATTGATTTTTCTCCCTGTCAGTCTCTTTTTAGCTGGGGGCAAAATAGCTCCCAATCCACAGCTGCCTTTAGTCACTGCAGCTCGATGTGGACCACCTGATGCCTGCTGCTCTCTTTTATCACTCCTGTCTGTCCAGGGCTATCAGGCAGTTAAAGGGCAGTCCCATGATTCATGATAGGGAAAGATATGTTTACTCTATAAAAATTACTTATCATACTGTCTATCACTTGAGTTCCTGCTGGTTGCTGGAGCGTGCTGCTTGCTCGCGGTGTAATTGCAGTGATCTGATGCACTGCAGATATTTGTGCCTAACTGCTAATACCCTCTGAGGCTGGGGCACACTAATCGAGTAGACTTTGGCATTTTTGTAAATATCATTAGATATAATCTACTACAGGGAAATGACTAACAACTTTTTATTTTTTAAAAAACAACAAATTATACTTTTTATCCTTTTATAGTTACTTTTAATGATGTGGAACATCCATGAAACAATTTGATTCCTATTTTCACTTGTTTTACAGCAGCTATAAATAGGTTTTCCAGACCTCTAGATTTTGCTATATATTGTAGTCTGGTGGTTTTCACCAAGGCCCACCCATTTCCGGAACATGCCCGCAAACTCACAAAGATATCTCAATTATACACTGCAAACTGTTTCATACAAAACTCTTAAATAACATGTAAAAACATGAAAACATTTGAAGTAGTAATATCACCATTAAGACAGTCACGTTCTTAAGGTTTGGTAGATTGGCATTGCAATAGTGAATCAGCCACTACACCGTCAGAGCCTTTCTTATGCAGAGTGCATCATGTAAAATCCTCCACAAACATGCCGCATGAGCCTTTGGTTGCTGTTGGACAACTCTAAAAACTTGGTGAGAACTTATATACCTGTATATATTGCTAAATACTGGAGTGTGAGCAAAAGTGCCGGAGCTTCCTTTTCGTTAGCCGATTAAACTTTCAGAGTAAAAGTAAATTGGTTGTCCGAAGAGCGTCTTGCTGGAGAAGAACAGCTCCTGCACCAGTACCTCCAGGCATCACTTAATGGTGAAATCTGCAATGATGTCTTGACAGCTTGGTACAGAATTGATAGGTGGAATCATAAGATGCATCACATGCATCTTATTTCAGCACAAATAAGCAGCAATTATAATAAATTACATAGCCACACTTTTGCAGGAAAGACCAGTACAGCCTGAACTTTAATTATGCAACTGGTACCCTGTCCAACCTGCTTAGCGAGAGTCAGCGCTGATATGACTAAAGTCACAGTTTCCTGTATTCAAAGAAGCCAAGTAAATATGTGGTCTAAGACTCTGAGGTGGTGTCCTTATCTCTGAAAAACCTCGTCAAGGTAAGCATCAGTTTTTCACTTCATAAAGAACTACTACTTCAAACGCTGAAGTGTAGGTGGTGCATTATTTTAACCAAAAGAAAACTAGGTTGTGAAGACTAGCAAATTTCCTGATGCACGTTCAGTGAGTGGAATATTAGTCAGATTGCAACCTTCAAGATGCTGAAGGCTGTGGCCTGAAAATGCACAAAAGGCTCAGAGTATATTTATTAAGACTTACACAGGAGCCTGGGTAAGGGCAGGAACACCAGAATGTCGGCTGACTTGCAATTAGTGCACCACAGACTTCTTAGAGTTCTGCAAGAGAATGTTGTATCTACATTTTTATATATGTCAATAATTTCTTCATTCATTCATAATCGTTTATTCTGTTGCTAAGTGATTTTAATGCGGAACTCAAACTTAGACTGATGCTCAAATATCAGAAAACTAGGAGTGCCAGCATTAAAAAACAAACAAACTCAGAAACATCACCAGTACCAAGTGTTTGCAGCACCAGTATCACGTGTGTGTGTATATGTGTGTGTGTGTGTGTGTGTGTGTATTTGTGTGTGCACGCTGCCTGCAGTGCTCATGAATCCAAGCAGTGTTAAAAATGTAAGATGTAGATAATAATAATAATAATAAGCTTAGTTCTTCACTGTGGTATCAAAGGGTGTTGCACTGAAACTAATTTCACTAGCTAATTATGTCTCGCCAGCCAACATTCCCGTTTCAGTAGCTTAGTAAAGTTTCCGAGAGACAAAACAAGGAAAGTTGTGGGATTGTAGCACAACCGAACAACAGATTTGACAGATTTGACAGATTTTCTTTTCTTTCCTTTTCTTTTCTTTTTCTGCACCTTTCTTTTCTTTGTCTTTACACTACCTCTCCATCATTGCACAGTCTTCATTCTTCCAGAAACAAGAAAATTTATCATGACTGAACCAATCACAAGTAGAGCCTCTCAATGGTAATGTCTGTGTGGTGGGCTTTTTAATTTTTATCTATTTATTTATTTATTTATTTATTTTTTTAATACTAGAATAGGAATAAGATTAGAAAATTAAAGAAAAAAGATTTAGGAAGACAAGTGTGTGTGTGTGTGTGTGTGTGTGTGTGTGTGTGTGTTTGTGTATAGGAATATCTTAACGTTTTGATCTTATTGGTACATTTGGCTGATTGTCAAGAGGTAAACTTTTTTTTTTTACAAGACCTGAAGCTTTTATTTAAAAAACTAAAAGAGCCTAACCCTAACCTCTACCTTTTGTTCACTGAGGTAGAGGTTAGGGTTAGGTTCGGGTAAGTGTAGTGTTAATTAGCTGCCTTAATAATTAGGTGAATGGGAGGTGCTCACATGCAAGGTGAGTAAGGTGTGTGTGCGTGCACTGCCCTTAAGGTTGGAGTTAGGTTTAAAAATGGTGAATTAAAAGAATTCAATTTGAGAGAATGGAGAAATAAATGGAGAGAAAATTCCTGCACTTGGGGTTGTGGAACATTCTTAGCATACACAGTAGTGACATGTTGGTGTGTTTGATGTTGGAATGAGTGTATCAGGTACAAAAAAGCATTGCTGGAGTTTTTACACACTCTGGACACTTTTTATATAAAACACCTGCTTTGCTACTCAACCTTGTAGACGTGCATATAAAGACTACAGGTCATTTCTCCCTGTGCACAGCGTGCTAGTCGTTCTCTAGCCTTTCATCAGTGTCAGGCTGGGTATTTCTGGGCTGTTTCTCAACCACTGACACTGAGATGTTAACACATCTAGTATTTTTTTTCTTCTCGAAGTTCAACAGAGAAGTGAGTGAGTGTCAGGTGTAATGCTGAACTGAGTTGGAGTCTCACATATTAGCTTTTATATAACAAGATTAAAGTGTTGGAGGACTCAGGGTGGTAATTGCAGAGAGAAAACAGCTGATGCAATCATGTGTTGTGTACAGGGTGCTTTAACACTGCGTTTGTGGTGTGAGCATGTGTTTGTCATCTCTTTTAGCACTCATTAATCTAGTTAGTGACGTGCTACAGTCCTGACTGTGTGTGGGAGATGATGACTGGAGGAACACCTTTTTTTTTACATTACACAAATTATATGCAAAATGATCACATTTATGTAAATATCTACATGACGTTTGTGGTCATGCTTTAATAAAATAGATTTTGTATCATTAGCCTTGTCTTTTCTCTACTCCTTCAGTAGCTATCACTTTCTCTTTCTCACTTCCAACAAGATCAGAAGATCGGAAAGTCTTCAATCTGTGTGAGTGATCCGTTATACACATTCACACCACACCCAGTGTTCCCGGGATAGGCTCTGAATCCACTGCAACCCTGACCACGATAGAAGTTACTGATAATGAATGAATTAATTAATGCTGGAATCGAACCACTTTAGAAACTGAGATGGAAACTGTTTTCACTTGTGTTACCACACTTACGTTTTTGCATGATGGCTTCTAATTTCATAACTGTGATGCATAAATCAAGTGCTAATGCTTTCCTCTTTGGGCATTGTTCTAATCAAGGAGCTAAAATATTCATCTCTAATGCAAATGATGCCTTAAAAAGGTGTTGCCTCATACAATAAATGCTGTATATTTTCAGGAACGGAAATGGTTTTATTGAAGACTTTAATCGTAATAGGAGCAGCAGCTTTGAGTTTATTCTCTTGGTAGTCAAACACATCTTCATTATGATGGACCTTGAGGTGACACTCTAAGCTAGAATAATTATAAGTTGATGGAGAAATTGACACACTGTCAAGAAGCTGAAGGTTTACACTGTCTGACAGGACTGTTACACATTAAGAGCAGTGATGCTGATGACAGCATCGAGTTATTTACTCTGAGGATGATGGAGGGAGCAAACAGCAAACAGCTTTTACCTGTTTCCCCTCAACACAGTTGAAATCATGTCATAAAATGTCATTTATGGTATAGGGTAAAAGAGTTACAAGCTAAACAAAAAAAATTTAGAAAAAGTTTGGAAATCGTATACATATCCATTGGTGGCAATGCTTTCTTTTACAATACCCAATGTTCTAAATGTTACAATTACTAACAGTTACTACCAAACAAGAGCAGATAGTAACTGTAGATATTGGTAGGGCAGGATGACATTAATAATGACATAGCCCCAAACTAAATTAAGTTAAGAAGCTACCACCTAGTGAGTCTTAGAGTAACCACATAACAGGCAGTTGGGAGTTGACAAGACTTGAATGAACTTGAACAAATGAACTACAGGGAGGGGAAATAAGTATTTCGTTTTGTTCAAAATTCAGAGTTTTACTGTCATTGTGTTAGAAATAACGGAATTCTGTTGGTAGCATCCTGAGCCAATGGCAATAAACAGGTTATTTCAGGTTATAAAAATGATAAAATTACAAATAACCATAAATAGAAAATAAGTGCGGGTACTACAACATACAGTACGAAACAGCACAGTGCAAAGGCATGACAAAGGCAGGACCTACAAGACAAATACAAGACAAAACAAATAATTTATTATTATTATTATTATTATTATTATTGTTATTATTATTATTATTATTATTATTATTATTATTATTATTATTTAATATACCTTACTTCCAGAGCCTACAGTATATCCACTTCAGATTTACACACATAATATGTCTTATGCCTATATACTTATGAATATGAACAACTATGAACTATGTATTTGTAATCATAAACAAAGATTGAAACAGTATATGACCCTTAGCTTTGCTCACCCATCATGTTAAAAAAAACAAAACAAACAAACATATTTTTGACAACCTAATCGGATTCGTCTTGGTGGTTTCCATCACAAACATCACAAACCAAAATTTCCCCCTTCAAAATCTAGCAAATATATGGTTTCCAGGGGTGGAAAATACTTAACAAACTGTAATTTCTTACTACGCTATACTATACACAACACTTATTTTTTACTTAGAAAGCCATCAGACACCTTTATGGATATGATATCAGACATACTGGAAAATAGTTACTAACTATTCCAGACTGTTACAAAACCAACAGGAGCCAATGGAAATTTGTAATAGCCTTCATGCCATTAACCTGCTTTTACCTCTGTACTAAGTATCTCCCAAAAACTCTTTGTAGTATTCACCATGATCTGAACTCTGTTTTTGGGAAACTGCCCTTGGCAGCATACAGAGTTGGACTGTTATGGACATAAAGAGTCTAATTCAGCTTATAGTAGAGCAATACTTGACTTGCACACATAATCTTAATGTAAGATACAGGACGTAGACAAATAAATACAAAACATTTACATTACACAACAGTGTTTCCTACACAATAGTAATGTAAGAAGAAGAAGAAATCTCTTATTTGTTTTGGTGTTGGTTGAAGGTTGAAGAAAACACAAAGACTAGATCAGCAGTTCCCGTTGCTATTTCCAAAGACTCAGGACTAAAACTGGTAGATAATGCCCTACATCGGGCCAAAAGTTTGAGGACACCTGTCCATCACATTCATGTGCTTGTTGAACTTTCCTGTGGCAGCTGGGGCAGGTTTGACCTGCCTTCTCTCCGTCCACAGTCGACACTCGACCACGCCCCCGCTGCCGCAATCCCATTCCAGATTTAATCCCCCTTTGCTGTTATAATAACCTCCACTCTTCAGGGAAGGCTTTCCACTAGATTTTGGAGTGTGGCTGTGGGGATTTGTGTCTATTCAGCTATAAGAGCGAGTGAGGTCAGGCACTGATGCCATGTGAGGAGACCTGGAGCTCAGATGATGTTTCCAGTTTATCCCAAAGGTGTTCGGTGGGGTTGAGGACAGGGCTCTGTGCAGGACACTCAAGTTCTTCCACTCCAAACTTGGCAAACCATGTCTTCTTGGAGCTCGCTTTGTGCACTCTTAGTTCTAGTGAAGGGAAATCATAATGCTACGAGAGACATTCTATACAATTGTGCGCTTCCAACTTTGTGGCAACACTTGGGGAAGAGCCACATATGGGTGTGATGGTCAGGTGTCCACAATCTTTTGGCCGTATGGTGTATTAAGAATCTGAAGTCTACACTTCCCACTTTATACCATCTACCATTAAGGACATACACCATTGGGGAATGGGCTGTGTTAGGGAATGGGCTGTGTTAGTTCAGATCTCCACAAAGCACATGGCATTAGAAGTGTCAGCACCTGCCATGATGGAGACAGCCGCCACCTGCCAGTTGGAGATACGCAGTGAGTGGTGCCTGTGCTCCCTCTGGGTGAGTGACAGCTGTCAGCTATAGTGTGTGTATCTGCACTCCAGTGACAGTCTCAGCTCAGCACCAGGATTTACTCATGCAGCACAGGCGTTCATTATTTTGAAGAACAGAACAGAAGCAAAACAATTACAGGTTTTGAGACTTTGAGATCGTGTCGCACATAGGATTCTGAGTGTGTTTCTGAGAATCCACTGCGCTGAGGATGAGGTTTTTCTTTCTCCCTGTTCATGAGAGGCTTCATAACTACTTGATTAGTTAGAATAAACGCATAGGTGTAGTTTCCACACACAATGTTAGTTTAGAGATTGCAGGAGAAATGGCTACAGAGGGTATGTCTCAAATCTGATTGGTCAGGTGTTGATTAATTTTCTATTAAAGCAGCTCTAACAATAGTGCCAAGTGTAAAGTGGATTTTATATCAATTTTCTTGTTCTAATATGTCATCACTTCTCTGGTAGCAACTTACCCAGGACTTGGCAGATGCTCCACCTAATCTTAGCGTAGTAATAAATGGATTAAAAATGCACTGCTATTTAACAAAGAAAAACTTATATTTATACTCATTTATATAAATGATTTTTTATGTGAAGAGACATTTATTTAACACTTATGGAAGGAGTTTCCAGTGTCAGAGGGCTTTGTCTGTTGTGGTTTCTTGGTAACATTTTTGCCTTATTAACTTCAAGAATAAGAATAAAGAAAGACTGGTGAGGGAATGACTGGTTGTAGCTGTTATAATGTAAATGATAACAGTAAGTAACTTGTTTCACGGATGTTCCACTACATTAAATGTAACTATAAACTGATAAAAAGTAAGACATGGTAATTATTAGTTGACAAAATGGTAATCATATTACTGTGGTACAAGAGGAATAAAAAAACACTTCAGGACCTGCCTTTGTATGACAATAATCAACTTTGGGAAGGTAATGGTAATTCTGCTTCTTGTAGTCATTGATTATCTTCCTAATATAGCATGCCCTGCAAGCATTTTATTCCTTACGTGCTTTTTTATATAAGACAATCATTCAATGATTAACACAAGTCTTTATGTAGTGTACATCAGTTTATTGGCATAGCAGATAGCATTGATGCTTCACAGCTCCAGGGTCAGCGCTTTGATCGTGAGTTTGCTTTACAATCTGTGTGGAGTTTCACATTTTCTCTTTTGTTTTTATAATTCTTTTTATTTATTTTATATTTTTTAGTCAGTGATATTGTTTAAATTAATATAAGAGGAGATTACTGCTATATATCTCACAGAAATATGAACACTTTGCAGCTCTTTGCAGCACATGCAGTAGAGTCCTCATTTACTCCATCAGTAATCCATAGTGGTCCTTGATAGCAGCGTATGCCTCCACACTATGTAATATTCCACAGGCATCCATATCTACATTCACACACACACAGGTTCTCTGCCCTATGTTTTGCATTTCTTCTCAGTTATTTCTCAGTTTTGCACAATAAGTATGCATAAGGGAGTCTCAGTAGGAGCCACATTTTATGCATTAAATCAAAAGCACTAGAATCAATGCATTTTATCAGTAGTGTAATATATTCTTATCATCACTGTATATTGTATTAATCATAAATTATCTTTGACCATAAGATATAAACAATTCTTCCAATTCATGTCAGCATTGATCATTTTAAGATCTTTATTCTGTTTGTAATGTACAGTAGTTTTTCCAATGAATAGCGCTTCTTAGTTTTTAAATTAAAAATATATACAGTACTGAGCAAAAGTCTTGCAATGAAATGCTGTAAAGCAAAGATGCCTTCAAAAATAATGAAACGAAATGTTAAAAAAGTGCATCAGTAGTCTCAGGTACATCTTGCGCAGCTTTATAAAGAATTTGGCTGGCACATCTTTCAAAACATCTTGGAGAATCTGTCACAGTTCTTCTGGAGACTCTGGCTGTCACACTTGCTTCTGACAGCCTTGCTTATATTATTTGTCTGAAAAGTTGTCTACCTCATAATGTTGTTTTCTTTACAGACATGCAGACTTTTTTGTAACATTTAATTTTTGTTGGAAAAGTAATGTTTGGATAATAATCTGAAATGTTTTTACTGATCCAATAATTCAGAAATCATAAAATAGACATTTGTATTAAACAAATTAGGATGCCTTTTGCATAATAGTGTATATCTTTCCCTTAATTAATCCAGTTAAATAATATACTCTCAATAAGAGATGGCTCTGTGCTGTATCATAAATCACACTTTTTACCTTTCGATTTCAACTTTTTAATTGTAATTATCTAAAAAAAATAATAAAAATCTTGATCTTTTCCCAGAATGACTGGACATTATTATATGCAACAATATCTGGTAATGTAATAAGTCCATTACTTTGACATGTTCTCACCATGTCCATATGGGTTTTCTAATTTCTTATAACCTTTCAGAAACATGCCAGGGAGTGGACTGGCTATTCTATATATCCCCTACATGTGACCCATCCATGGTGTATTCTTGCTTTTAACCCAGTGTTTCTTGTAATGAAAAATGAATAAAAGAATGATATGCCATGTATTGTGTGATTTAAGTTGTGCAAAATCATTCATTCATTCATTCATTCATTCATCTTCAGTAACTGCTTTCATTTGGTCAGGGTTGCGGTGGATCTGGGCACACTTCCTGTGAGGTGGGAATACACCCTGGATGAGTAAATGTTCACACACTTATCCACACCTAAGGGCCATTTAATTTTAAATCCATCTACATGCATGTTTTTTGGTCTATATTCATACCAACATTGATTTTATGCAGTAGATGTTAGTAAATGAAGAACTGAAGATCTTTACTATTTCCTACCATCCATTTGGGAGAATGATTAAAGATAGCATTATGATTCTTTCATATGATTCATTCATATGATTCACTCAAGATAGTTTCTTTAATGCAAAATACAGATTCAGTTTTTCTTTGGGGAGATGGTGCGGGTTAGGGCAGGGCTTCAGGAAACGTATGGATTATCTCTTCATATTGGTATGGAAACATGGAAAACTATAATCTCATCTCTGCAGGTCATGGTTCCCCAGTACTGTAGCTGAGAACCCCTTTAAACAAAGCACCCAATTTAAACAATACATGATTTTTTTTCTCAACATGTTGTTGTTAAAAGTTGATCATATCCATGTGGTGGTGTTGCAGGAGAGGGTGTGCTGTGTGAGCAGCATGGGAGATCAACTCTCTGGTGAGGACTGTAACGTGTGCCTGAGGCTGAGTCACCCTGAGAACAGAAACTGGGGAATATATCCTAACAGATAGTCCTTCTGAGACCTCTCATATAAACACACACACAAATATGGTAACCAATAAAATAAGTTGATGTCTGTGTGACGTAAAATCATTTACCTCTGCTGAATATGATGTAATCATGAGGTGTCAGATGTCTCCACAATGTGTGTCCAATCACATTAGCAGTTATGATGATGTCTCCTGAGTGCTTCTCTGAGGAGTGAAGTCAAGAGAGAGAGACTCGGAAAACAAAGTGCTGTTCAAACTAAACCCACAACACTCCAATGACAGTGTGTTCGTGTGTTCTGTAAGATTTCTTAAGGTCCAGGATGTTGTGATCAGTGAAGGGGTCCACTGTAAAGACCTCACAGAGACACGTCTGCTTGTGTGCTGCAGTATGCGGTACAGACCACCAGCAGAGCGCGATGTTGTGTTTGCTGCACACCAGGAGGATCTTGTGACGCTCCATCCTTATAACATCTCTCCAAAAAAAAGCCTCCCAGGAAGCAGATCTATGCTTATGACCCCGCTCAGGGAGAGCCTGCTTTCTTTTCATTAATTTGGGTCACACTAGATTTGCTTTTAGCTCTTATAATGATGCAGATAGATAATAAGTACTGAGATACAGGGATACTTCTACTAAAATGAAATGTACAGTTTTCCCTAACCTTAAATATTGTTATATTTACACCAGAGGCATTTTGTTAACAATATGGAAGGTGTAAGACCCTTACACAAAAGTCACATGAACATCACATGTGACTACATATAAAATGTACTACATATCAAATGATCTTAGCAAGTGAAAATATATTGAATAAGGGGAAATTTATCTAATATCTCTGGTTTTGAGATTATTATCAGTCAAATCTAACCTTATTCAGCCTGTTTTTACAAATTTCAATCTTTACATTTTCTTACTCTATTGGCAGATAATTTTGCTTCTTTCTAGAAGTTAATGTTTTAAATCAGAAAAAAGGTCTGCAATTAGAACCAGATTATTTCAATAAGTTTAATAATCAAATATTTACTTTATTGTAATGTTATAATAGGACTATATTCGAGATATTTTCAATATTCAAGACTATATTCAAGATATGTTCACTTGCTAAGATGTCATTTTTTGCAGTGTGTAAAATTTACAACTCGGTGCAGTTTGAGGTGAGTGTGTGATGAAAAAAAACGACACGGGAAAAGTCAAGGACCATGCTGAGCTCACACTTCTCATGGAGTGTCTAGAATCTTTTTTTATCTTATAAACTATGCTCTTGTTATAAGTAGTTTATTTGCTCAGCGCCTAGTATTTATTTGCTTAGTACAATTATATATACAGTAATAATAATAATAATAATAATAGTAATAATAGTGCTTTATATGGTTCATAAACAAAAAAAAAAAATAACCATCTTAAAGGAAAACTCAATAAAATCCAGGACCACTGACTCCCAGACTTCATGTCAGTGGAAAACTGATGTGAGCACTCGAGGGACAGTGCAAGTGCATGAATCACAAAATCAATCAATACTTCGTTATTTTGTTCCTGCCTCAACTTAAAACAAGTGTTTTTCTCTTTTACACTCAGAGGATATTTGTGATAATGTCAAATAAATAGCTGAATTCTAAATCCTGATAGGCCAAAAGTTGTTGGTTAATTTTCTATAACAGCAGCTCTGACAATAGTTTTGGCTACAATTTAAATCTCAGGTTCTTATTAATGTACTCGTTCTGTTATGCTATTGCTTCTATAGTAACAATTTGCACAGGGACTTGTATAGCAGAACAGAGGACCTAGCCATTGGAATTTGCCTTGAGAGTCATTTCCATTTCATCTTCCTTAAACACTTTAACTTGGTCAGGGTCAGTGTGGATCCAGAACCTATCCCGGGAACACTGAGTGCAAGATGGGAGAATTCACCCCAGATGGGATGCCAGTCCATTGCATGGCACCAAGCACACACACACATTCACACACTTATTTACACCTAGGGGCAATTTCGCATAGCCGATCCACATACTGGCCTGTTTTCAGACAGTGGGAAGAAACTGGAGAACCCTGAGGAAACCCACAGTACATGGAGAGAACATGCAAAACCAATTTGGAGTCATGTTTTTACAAATTTAAAAATGTCTTATCACATTTCATATTATGTATTGCCAACCCTGTGCTCTGATCACACCTTCTTTCCAAGCTGAAATATGCAAAGAAAGCATTGTGGTGTATTAAACAGATACAGTACTGTGCAAAAGACTTAGGAACCCAGTTTTTAAGTACAAACTTTATTATAGATTTTTATTTTATGACATCTAAATTATCGAGTCACTACAAAAACATTTCAGATTTCCAAACATTAGTTTTCCAGCACAAAATTAAATGTTACAGACAGTCGAAGTCTCCAGAAGAGCTGTGGCTGGTTCTGCAAGATGCTCAGTAAAACGTACAGCTCATTTCCTTATAAAACTGCACAAATTTTACCTGAGACTACTATTTTCAGGCAATTACTATTTTCAGGCATCTTTGCTCTACAGCATTTCTTTGCATGTGCCTGCACAGTACTGTAGATACTATATTAAGATCATCTTATATCTCTTCTCTTCTTCAAAAGTAGTACAGAGACCATTTGGGAATTCTTAGTGTGAAGAATAATCAAAACATTTCGACCTTCATAGTTAGGCGGGTAACATGTCAATCAGTGTGGATGGACAGATTGTCAGACTTAAGTGGCTAAGACTGTCACCAAATTTGAAATATTTGTACACATGTGCAATCTTGAGGACAAATTTAATCCATATTTTGATCCAAAAATTTGGCATCTGTGAATGTGTGTGCTGACAGGCTTTTGTGAGCAAATCGAAACATGTAGACAGGTGTTTCATCTTGTGCAAAATATACAATATAAGCAGTGGTATAAGCTTCCTTTATCATTTTTAAAATGTTATGCTTTGCCAGTGTTGGAAATGCCTTCCCAATTCCAATCCTAGGTTGATTGGAATAATAAATATTCTGTCCCATATTACAGTCAATGGGAGTGTGTGGGAGGAATCCAAGAGTAATTTATTGTAACTCAAAGAAACAGCTCCACATGTGCTTGTGAACTTCAAACAGCTCATTAGAGTGTGACAGTCAATCGCTGAGTCCCACAGTACCCTATAAGCATGTAATGCACATCTCAGTCTTAAATACAGAAAGCAAGAGTGTCCTGGGAGAAACTAAAAAACTGCAATGCGTGATGCTATTATGGAGCTTGTGTACACTACAGTTTGCTCTGACCAGTCCTTAAAGACAAATAGTTTGTCTTATTGGAGATACTGGAGATTCTTATTCCGGATAAATTCTTTGGCAGCTTTAAAAAAGTTTCCTAACAAACCTTTTGTTAAGAGAAAGTGGATTTATGGAGAATAAAATGGAAAACCTGGAACCCATGGATTATATATTCCCTGTTTCTGCAGGGAACCATGTCTCTGTAGGTCCTGACTGATCTACAGAGTGAATGGAGTCAGAGTTTAATCTGTATTTTTGGATAAATCAGTTCTAACGGGAATTACATAGGCATGCTTACCGGATTCTGCCAAGGGCATTAGAATGCACTTTGTCTTAGTAATTTTATATCCACTTCTGCATCTGAAGTTATTAAATATTTTAAGCCACTGAGAGATAGAGGATGATATCTTTGATAGGTGTAAAAAGATGTCATCCATAAAAAGGGAATGATGACGTCTAGATTTGGAAAGAGTGATTTGAGGCAGTGAGTCAATCCTATCGCATTGCTTGAGCTAATGGCTTTAGGGAAAGAAGAAAAACTAGAGGCGACAGTGGTCATACCTGTGTTGTGCCTCTACTGAGCTCAAATGCATCAATGACAAATTCATGACAAATTCATGTCACCACAGACATTAGTATATAATACAAAGTAGTATTAGAAGCAGACATTAGTATATAATACAAACTATGAGCATATAATATTAAAAATGGCACCTAAAAGCTTTCTCTGCATATATCAAGAAACTTGCATGATTTACACAATCAGACTGCAGCCAGGCAATATGTACAATCATAATCTGGTTATTTACTGGAGCTCTACAATTTTTTATTCCTGAACTTTCCATTCACAAAACATACTAGATCCTAGCTGACATTATTTATAAGCCTACTTGTTTTTGAGTTGTTAGTAGTTCCTCCACTGGAAAAAAAAAAAATTAAAAAACAAAACATGTTGAGAATCACTGATGACATTAAGAAGGTTATCAATAATATCTGAATGAAGACAATCAGGAGAAAGCTTGCTGGTCATTTTGACAGACTATAATTCAATTCAATTCAATTTTATTTGTATAGTACTTTTTTTTATGTATTTCTGTGAAGCTGTCACAAAGCAGCTTCACAGAAATACATAAACACGGGCATACAATTTTGCATCAGTGCAGAGTAATCTGGAATCATCAGTGAGATCTGTCTATAGCTTGACTCACTAAATGCAGTATCTCCCTTTTCTTGATAAATATGAGTATACGACAAATTCATGACAAATTCAGGTCACCACAGAAGCAGACATTAGTATATAATATATATATATATATATATATATATATATATATATATATATATATATATATATAAAACTATTATTCTTAACCGGGTTGGGACACAGGGCACCATACACACACTGTCACACACTAAATCACATCAAGGGACGATTTAGCTTAGCAAATCCACCTACCGCATGGTTTTGGGAGGTGTATGGAAACCGGAGAACCTGGATCCAAACCCACATAAATGCAGAAAAGAACATGTGAAACTCCACACACCGGTACCCAGAGAAGCAATGCCGCCCTGTCCTAATAATAACAAATCATAATTATTTCAGTTCAAAGGTTAAAACCTCTTAACACCCACTGCTTCTGAATATTTGGTGGCCTTAATCGACTTGCTGTCTGGCTCCCCTGCATTCCCATCGGCCGCCCTGGTGGCTCTGAGTGACTATTTATACTGCTTATAGCTAGACATAGCCTGCTCATAACTACATAATTTCCTGTAGCTACTGAATTAGAATAATGTATTTGGAGGAATAACTGAATAATTTGTTGGCACTTAAGGGAGTTTAAATACGCTGTTCACTATTTCAGGATTGGTGTGAAGCACACCACCCGAGTACCTCATTATAATTTAATCTCAGAGCCAGAAATCTGATGGGGTACTCCTCATTAATGTGTTAATTTCATTTGGTGGGTGACAATCCACTTGATAGTCAAATTATTTTGTATGCAGATGCTAAGCTTTTTCAATACACTCTGTTTTTGGTAAGTGATAACCGCATTACATGTAGCTCTGCTATTTTAGTCGGTGCTTTGAGATTATTTGATTTTTGAAGTCTTGTTTTATGAATGTAACATAAAATCTTTGTGTTTATGACTGGGTTGGTGTGATCTCAAATGAACTTTCTTATTTCACTATTGTACTGAATGAGTAACTTGTTTATATATATTTATGGATGGAAGGAGGTTAAAATGGGCAGCATGGTGGCACAGTGTGTAGCGTTGGTGCCTCACAGCTCCACGGTTCCAAGATCCTGAGCTGGGGTTACCTTCTGCATGGAGTTTCTGTGCATGTTCTCCCCATGTCTGCGTGGGTTTCCTCCGAGTTCTCCTTTTCCATCCATCTGTACAAAAACATGCCAGTAGGTGGACTGTCTAAGATCAGTTGCTCCTAGGTGTGAATGAGTGTGTGAATGGTGCCCTGCGATGGACTGGCGTCCCTTCCAGGGTGTATTCCGGCCCTACGCTGGTGGGATAGACCCTGGATCCACCATGATCTTGACCAGGATAAAGCATTTACTGAAAGTGAGTAGTAGAGAAGGCTCAAATGTTGGAAGTGTAAATATTGTGCTAGAAATTGCTTAACGGTTTTTAAAAATTTGCCACCTATTTCTCTTTCTAACTTTCTTCCTATCCTTAATTTTTTTTCCTATCTTTAATATCTCTATTATATCTCATGGCCTGCACCATCCCCAGTCCAATTGTCCTCCTTCTTTCTTCCTACTCTTTTCTTCCTTTCTCTTTTATATCTCATTAGTACTTTTTCTTCTGTCTTTGATTCATTTCTCCATCCATCCATCCATCCATTCATCCATGCTTACCTTTCTTACCTTCATTCATTCTTTCTTCACCCCTTCTCTCTTTTATCTCTGTAGAATTCCACAGCGTCTTGCATAAGTATTCACCCCCTTTGAACTCTTCCATGTCCATGTTATCATCTGGAACTGATATGGATTTTATTAGAATTAAACGTCACACAAATTAGCCCATAATATGGGGGGGGGGGGGGGGGGGGGCTTTTTATTTAGAAATAACAATGTTGTGATTGCATGTTCACTCCTGTTGCTGTGAAACCCAGCTGTAACACTACAAAATGTGGAAAAGTTCAAGGGGGGTGAATACTTATAAGATGCTGTATTTAGGCCTAGAAGAGTTCTGATGATTTCTGCTTTGTTTGTTCGAGTAATGGAAAGTGATGAAACAGCTCCTACATTCAAGCTGGAATTGCTCAGTTGAAACCCACAGAAATCACCAGCAGCAACCGTCTGACGCTGATGCATGCAGGTTTTCTCAGTTTGTTTAACACTCGGGTTGATGCAGTTTTCCCATTTCTCCTGGGATTTTCCCCATCTGGACTGTTTCAAACAGGAAATAATAACGATCTGTCCATGACGCCTAGTGTGTGTGGTGCATTCTGTGTGTGTGTGTTTATAGAGTTAAAACCGTGATGCTTCAATCACTTGTAATTGAAACCGAGGCGCAGAACCGTTAAGGAGAAGCGCAAACTTGGCGGAGGTTGTCTTTGTGTCGGTGCTTTTGGGGCTGGAGCTGGAGCTGTTGCTTGGCAGTGCGCGCGCAGAGTCTCGAGGGAGCGCAGGAATAGAAGCGGGCATGCGCCAACGCGCGCGCTACACACTTCAGCTGTACACGAGCGCAGCGTCACGCGGACACCGAGCTCCTCGCGGACACCTAGCGTGCACCACAAGTTGCAAAGATAAAACGGGTTTCATGTTCGCGCGCGTTACACGTTTTCCTGAGCCATGCTTGAGCTCTGAGGAAGACTGAAAGGAGACTTGCTGAGTTACAGAGCAGAGGGACTTTCTGAGCACAATGAAGACAGTTAAGGTCAGTGTTGGCTTTTGCTTTATTGGATGTTAACTCAAAATATAATCAAAAACAATACAACATGCAAACTAAGAAAAAAAACTGCAGATTCTGAAAATAAATGTCACCTAAGCCTATAAACTTACAGATCTCTTGTCACATATTAAATGAGCTTGTTATTAGACTGTGTGAGTAAACCTTACACCAGCCTGTGTGTGTGTGTGAGTGTGTGTGTGTGTGTGTGTGTGTGTGAGTTAAATACTAATCACTAAAGAGTGTTTAAAGCAGTGATGGAAAGACTGACTTTTCCCTCCTGTCCCATGTTCAGATCATTCCCATCACTCATGCACTGATTCCCAGACAGGCAAAGCACATTACATAACATCGTCTCACAGTCTTAGGGAGACAGACAAAAGATTTCCTCAGCCATTCCTCCTGCTGTCAGAGATTTGCGAGATCTTCTCTCTGATAGCTTTGAATTATTTCTCACCAGACTATAAATAGTACAAGGCTGCTCGTCCTCCCACCCAGCCAATCGGAAATGGATGCAGACTGAAGAACAGGGCTTAGTGGAGCAGGGCTCTTTTCCAAAATCAAAGCAGCACTTCATTACTTCATTGATCTCATTAACACTACCTTGATCATTTGGCTTTGGCTTTGTGTGTCATTGAGGATGTCAAGGAAACTAGTGAGACTCATGGAGATTCATGCTCGTGCATTCAAAGAATTTTAAGATGTATTCTGTTTTCCAGATGTGGATGTTCAGTTTCAGATTCCAGGGTCTGCAAGCAACACTAACAGTTGTATGTAAAAATTGGCCACAGCCAGAAAGTTCCTTTTAATTGACTAGAATAAAACTGTCCTTTAACAACCGTCTGCTTCTAAATGACTAATAATTACGATCCATTAAAAAAGTTTTTGGCATGAAATGCGTGCCTGATGAAAAGTCTAATCGACGTGTTATTTGAAGTTACTGACAGCATGGCATTTAGAAAAGCCGCAGCAGCCATCAGAGACCGGTGTCTGGCCAATCAGACGATGGAAATGCTATCTGTCTGTCTCTTTTAATGGGGGAAAGGGCACCTTTTAATTATTCATCTGGGATGTCAAACTATTCCTCAAAGGCTGTTATTCAGAGTGCAGCCGGTGAATTATGAATGACAGAGAAACAGCTTCCTCCCCCCACATGGAGGTTTAGTTTCTCTGGTTGGTTAGTGCTCCGTTATCTGTTATGTAAAAGCTCTTACACTGGCTGAAAGTGATTTTGACTTCTGCTGCTGCAGCATCCATAATGGCTTCCTTTAATTCTGAGGAAACAACACTTGTGGGAGTTCTCATACTGTTTTAGCGCTATGCTAATGGCTGTTTGCTGTGTGCAGAGCTGGTGTGCTTTAAAACAACCGCTTAACGACAGGAACTGTTGGCGTAGGACACATTTGAGACATTTTTCATGTAGATGGGTACTTGCGAAAGTATTCATACCATAAGCTCAGTCAGTGGTGGAAGCTCGTCACAGGTGGCTTTGAGATTTTATGCCCCTCTCACATTGCCTTCCCAAGTAAAGTATTTGCATGTGAAAACTTCCACACCCTTAATATTTTGTAAACAGTAAGAATCCTAAACCTGTTCTGACCAGTAGTCATGTCTGTACCTGTTCAACATCCAACACTATTACACCAAAGCAGAAAACAAGCATGGCTACTGAGCCATTAACACAGACACAAATAATGGCATTTGTACCCACTGCACTGTTTTGGCTCTGAGACACTGTTAGCATTAAATCCAGCTATCATCAGATAATTTTGGCTGACACTTATCTCAATGAATATAATAATAATAATCTATCTAGCTACCTAATTTAGATAGGATATGAAAGATAGCTGCGAGTCCTGACCAACAAATGAGTGACGTTATGCTGTGTGTAGTGGCATTTACATACGCTACAACAAGATCAGTCAGTATAGCATAAATTGTAGCTGTTAGCTAACTAGTTAGTAGGAGCATTAAAAGTAACAGTTTGTTGTCGAGGAGGGAGACGAGGTACCAAAAGGACCAGATGTAAAAAATGTATCTAATCATGCGTGCTTTCCATAATCCAATTCTTTCTCTCCTCATGCTTTGCTTTTGGGTTCCAGTTTTCTTATCGTTACGGTCAAGGCATTCTGATACTTTTGCCAAATGCATTAGCTATAGCCATGAAGTAACCAGGAAGTAGGTGTATTTGGATTTCATTGTCTGCTACTAAAAGGTGGAAGGAATGAGCTAGAGTGGTTAAATGAAGTAAGTTAACTTTAGTATGTAAGTAAGTTAGTAGGTAAACTTCAGCATCATTGCTGAGTTCATGCATCGTTCACACTAGCAAGCGACAAGTCGCTCATGTCACTTGTAGTTTGTCGCTTGTGAGTGTGCACACTGTCTTGCATTTTTTACTACTGTTGAGAAGCAGTAGCAGCTATATATAGCTTCTAAAGCTAACTACGATAATGAACTAATCACTGTGACTATTGGTTGCATGTTATATGCAAGGCTTCGTACTAGCTTCTTTGGCAGATTAGCAAAGCAAGCTTACTGTATATTCACCAGAGGCAACAGTGATCTCTGCTACTTCCTTCCAAGGTTTATTTTTCTTCGTCAGGATAAGATGAAACCATGGTTATAAGTTTTTCTTCCGTATTTGCATGTCAAACAGTAAATGGGAACTAATTGCAGGTAAGAGCTAAAGTGGGGAACTGGAGAAACTTCAGACCACACACACCAGTCAGAGTAATCATTTGAGCCAATTGTTTATATTGGTATCATTTCTTTACAGTGTCATACCTAATTTGCATAAAATTGAGAAATTGTGCTGTTGCTGAAATCGCAACTCCGTGTTGTACACGTATCTGTCGCTTTATTGCTCAATATTGTGAACATAAGGCGAGAAAGAAGTCTACCAAACAAAAATATCCAGCCAACAGCAGTGAAGGGCTAAAGGACAGTTTGGACACTGTGCATGGAAACACATGACATACTAGATAAATGTAATACAATACATGTACACAGTGTTTGAAAACTCCACTGCTGTCCTGAGGATGGTCCGTCAGCTAAATAATCTGTGTTCAGCACCTCACTTGTGGTCTTACTTTGGTTCATGTTATATAGTCATTTATGATAGGACTAACAGCTTCAAAAGCAAACAGACACACACACACACACACACACAAACCGCTTTAGAATACCTGGCACACGCTCTGACAAGCCCACACAATATTTCTGACTGCGTTTGTCAGACTTCCTGTGAGCATGAATGTCAAGGACAGTGGTAGGCAGCCAGCGGATAAAGCAACAGGATGAGTTCTCACTCTGTATGATTAATAAGGCCCTACAAGAACGCAGGGTTTAACATTCAGTAAGCTGCTCAGCGCTCTGCACTGTAGGATGCCAGGCTGGAGTACAGAGCAGAGCCGCAGGGGGTGGGGGTCACGGGGACGGTTAGAGCCACTCCGATCTCTTGTTTAAAGATCATCAGGCTGAACAGCTGCTTCGGAAGGAGCCCCGGCCAGCGTTAGCGTGTGATTGATTTCCCTCAGGAGACAGCACACCTCGTGTGTAAGGGAGGTCAACATATGGCACCAAGCCCGTCTCTAATAGTGTATGTGTGAGAGAGAGACAGAGAAAGCATGAGCCTCTGTGGAGGGTGTCATGACTGAAAGAAATTCTGAATGCATGCAAACACACACCTCTCCTGAGGTGAGGGTCAGGGTGTTGTGAGTCTTCACTGTTGTGATGGATGATGTGTTTACTGTTTCAGCAGAGCATACATGCATAGACAGCAGGGTTCTCTGTCAGGCTGAGCATGTCCTTTGTTATTCTGTAGTGTGACGAGTGAGAGAAGAGGATCTGTCAAGGTGCTTTCATTAGTCCACTTGAATCTAACCCTGGTACTTTTTTTTTTTTTTTTTTTTTTACTTGGGTTTCAACTGTTCTGACACCATGCATGATGCTCTTGGTGTGATTCTAATCGAACTCTAACCCAGTTTCATTGCAGCATGAAAGCGATCCTGAATCAACTCAGCTGTACAAAGTGAACTGAACATGTCATGTATTTTGGGATGTGAGCTTTTTTCTGTAGATGTGAGCTGCTAAATTGAGCCACAAGGAACAAACTGAACCCAAGGACAGAGCTGAAGTGGCTGCGGAAATGCCATGTGTTCTGGAAATTTGGAATGACGAACTGAAAGAGAAAATAAACAGTTGTGATGCACAAAATGTTTTACACTAGTCCTTTATATAATAATTTCCCAAGCACTGGCTCTGTGTTCCCTATACTTGGGTGATTTTTTTTTTGCATGCTTTGTAAAGGTTTGTTTACTTTCACTGGAAAAAAATGATATTTTAGCAAGTGAAAATATTAACTAATATTTCTGTTTATTAGATAAAGAGATTTTTAAACATATATAAGATTACTAAGCCTATTGCTAGACATTTACTCATTGCAAGCTTATTCTATTGACTGGGTTGTGATTTCCCCAGTGAGGCTCTTCAGTTGTTTGTGATAGAGCAGTATGCCACAGATAACCTGGGTATTGTGGGGGAAAGGGTGAGGTTGTGATGGCAGGAGTACATGGAGGCATTTTGCATACCAGTTTACATACTAATTCATATGGTTCTTCAAGGATTTGTCAAGGGCACATTGTATAGTCAAGGGTTAAGGATTCTTAGTTTCCCTAAAGAGTTCTAGGAAAACAGTTCTTTGGTTCTCCTGAAAGGTCAGCTGAAGAACCCTTAGGGATCTAGTGCTTAACTTTTTTTTTTTAAAAGACTGTATACTTGCATTCTTCATGAGGGAATAGAGATATTTGTATGACATTTTACTTTGTAAGCATTAAAACATTTATTCAACTTCAAGTAAGTGCTTTGTCCTGCTCAGGGTCACGCAAAACTCCACACAGACGGTGTGTAACCCAAGCTCAGGAACAAACCAGGAACCTTGGAGCTGTGAGGCAATCCACGGGATGAATTAGGTATAAAGCACATGCTGAAGATGAATGAATGATGATTGAATGATCACTTCACTGGTACTCCGTATAATTAAGCCAACTGTAATCTTTTTTTAAACTTGTACATTTTTAATCATGCAAAAATTCGTTTACATTTACACTACATGGTTCTACATTATAAATTATACAAGCTGTTTATAACCCTCTTCCCTGTCTTTCCCTTCATTTCCAAGTAATCTGAGTCATTCCATAATGCAATTAGTTTAATGGAAAATGATGTTGATTTCTAATTCCTTTATCCTGACAGTAAATGCCACACTCACACAGGCTTGAGAATCAAAGCACAGGTCTGATGTGTACAGCCATCAATATTAAAGTTAAAACCGCGAGGGAAAACTATGGGTCATGTCAGGGGCACTTTCTTTATTTCCAGGCAATGTCTTATTCAAGGTGAAGAAATCAATATGAAACACAATCAAATTAGCATTAGTGTTGTGTACTGCTGGAGAGCACTGCCTGTTTTTATCTGATCACTTAGACAAAGGAGCATTACTCAGGATAAATGTACAAACCTTTTCAATATCTAACATTGTATTTCTTTGGTAATTCTGTTTCTTTTTTTTTTCTTTTTAAATAAATGTTCATGTAAGTAATCATTGATATTTTGAGACAAGGGAAATGCCCCGATTGTGATTATACTAGTGAAATGTATTTTTCCAGTAGATCATGTTAATAACAATATTCACTCCCCGGCCACACACCCGTGTCCCGGAACACCTGCATACCTGCAATTTAATGCATTTATCCAATCAGCCAATCGTGTGGCAGCAGGGTAATTCATTGGTTGTTGGTGCCAGATGGGTTGGACAGAGTATTTTAGAAACTGTTGATGTCCTGCGATTTTCATGCAGACAGTCTATACAGTTTATACAAAATGATGCAAAAAACAAAACAAAACAAATTTAGTGAACAGTAGTTCTCCTCTTACTTCTCTCATCAAATAGGCCTTTTCGCCCACAGAACTGCCACTATGTGGAGCTTCTCATGTTCTGCCTGTGTTCATGTGGGTATTCTTTTGGTTCCCCTGTTTCCTTGGGCTCTCCACCTCCCAAAAACATGCTGGTAGGTGGATTGATGACTCTAAATTGCCCCTACATGCGAATGAGTGTGTGAAAGTGTGTGCATGGTCCCTTAAGATGGAGTGGTGTCCCATTCTAGTTGTATTCCTGCCTCATACCAGGTATTTCCATGACCTCTAAGACCCTGTGACTAAGTTACTAAGTAGACAAATGACTGACTGAATGAATGAATGAATGAACAGTCTAACAGACTCGCCAGAATGTTTTTGTTAATACATTTAACAAAAAACCATGTCTGAATCATCCAGGCATAATCCATAATCCTGTAATCCAAACATTATGTGGTTTAAAAGCACTTTCTTTTGCTAAAGGAGAAGATTAATTCTGTAATATTATAACTGAAGAAGATCAATTCCAACTGCGCTTAAATATTAAATTGTCTTTAACTGGGCACCCATTGGAATAATTGTCTTTTCCACTGAGTGTATTGTAATTTTAAATACCTTTTACCGTCCTGCTGAATTTGATACGGAATTCAAGCTGAGTATTAAGGGCGGAGAATAAGAACAATGACTAACATGCTGTAATCCAGTTTCACCTGAAGAACAGGAGAGATAGTGAATGAAAATGGTGAAAAGTAATACTCACACTCATACTCACTCAGACTGCTTTCTCATGGTTTGGTATGAGTGTGAGTATTACTTTTCACCATTTTCATTCACTATTAATTCATTCCTTCTACAAATGTTCTCATTCTACGTATTTAACAACACACTTCATCTGAACCTCACATTAGGTCATTCACAATTTTTTTAGTCCACGCACTATATTGTCTGACTTGATTAGTTTGAAAGATGCCGAAACCCTGGTTCATGCCTTCATAACCTCATTCTTAGACTACTGCAATTCCCTCTACTTTGACATTTCTGGTAAAACATTAAATAGATTTCAACATATTCAAACTTCATCTGCTAGAGTCCTTATTCATACAAAACATTCAGCACACATTACATTCCTACTTCTCACTTACAAAACACTGAATGGCCTCATCCTGCCTTTTCTTTCTGAGCTCCTACAGTCCTACACCCCTGCTTGGACCCTCAGGTCCACCAATATTAGTCTATTGGTGGTGCCTAAGACCAGACTGACATCACTGGGCAGATCTTTTAGTGCCATAACCCCCAAACTTTGGAATGCCGTCCACCAGGACCTTTGGGACTGCACTACTTTCTTATATTTTTTACGAGTCAACTTGAAACATAGCTTTTCAGCGCAACAGAAGAGCATAAGCCTTATTGTCAGGAGATTGCGAGTTTGAATCCCAACAATGCCACAGCTGTTTGTGGCTGGGAATCAAAATTGGCCATGCTCTCTGGGTGGAAGGGATGGTGTTACTCTCTCTCCCCTGTTTATCACAGCAATACTAGCCAATTATAGGCTCTGTGAGCTCATGTATGAGGAAGAGGGAAGACAATGCTTTCCTTCAAGTGTGTGACGCTGCCTTGTGACGCAGCATGAACAGCAGTTCGAAAAACAAATGCTGGCTTGTTGGGTGATTGGCAGGTGATTGGGCCCCAACACTTCCCTTCCTACTATTGTTTTACTCTCTTTTGGTGTATATTTGTGTACAGTGCCCTTGAGTTATAGAAAGGCACAGTAAACATGGAACACATTATTATTATTATTATTATTATTATTATTATTATTATTATTATTGTGCTTGTAAGACATGTCTGAGATCACAGTAGTGACAGTTTCTCGATTTTTGGGAAACCTTGACTGATGGTTGCAGTTGCTTTCGGTGAATTTAGGCAGTTAACTGCATTAGGTGAGCTGGGAATATACAGGATAAAGATAAATGTGAGCGATATAGAGAGAATAAACAGATATTGAAGATGCAATGTCAAGCTAATCACTGTTAATGTGGTATGAATCTGAATTTGTAATGCTTTTAACAGAAAAGAAATAATAAATTATTAAATTTGGAGCTCAGCCTTAAAAGACTCTTTGTTTTAATAAGTCACTAAAACAAACTTTCAGAATTTGATTGAAGTGAATATTGAGAAATAGGCCTACACTCTCACTTCTACTAGTCAGAGAAATCCCTTATGTTTCTTTATCAGCTTCTGATAAGCATATGCAAAATCATTGCCACTGAGCACACAGTTTTTATTCCATAATTAAAGCAAATGAAATCTATTTGTCTGAGAAAATCAAGTATATTGAATTTATTCTGAGCATATTTAAACACCCGAACCTGTGATGTGGTTTCAAATTCCATTATTAAATTTCCACTCGGTGAGCAACATAATTAGTTATGGCAGAGACAGACCATAGCACACTCACTGAATTATATTCTCATTATCATTAATATGGGCAGCTCTCCGATTACATTCCAGGAGTATTATCTATTCGAGAATTAGACGAAAGACCAAAAAGACCATTGAGTGCACTTGCAATGAGCCACGCGACTAGCGGAATAAGAATAATGGCTTGAGATGTGACGAGTGTATTCATTTCATTACAGAACGATGAGCATGACAAGAAAGTGACAGCACTTCAGTACTAATAGTCTTCTCAAAATGTCACATGTATGCTGTATATTTTTTTTCTCCATATAATAATGTATAATACATTTTTTTTTTACATGTTCAGACAGAGTTGAGGACAGGTGTCAGAATGAAACCCATCACACGACTAGTACCTGTTTGTGCACTGCAGTCCCTTGTGTCTGAGGTGCACTAGGTCATCACCTAGGTCTGTGCCTCTATTTCTGCTGTCCACAACTTCATTAGACAGAGACCCTCCACTTCCCCTGAGATCACTGGATTCTAGATTACATCCATCAGATGTCTGTCTGCCACTGCCGACACTTTGAAATCCCTCTATCTCACAGGTCAGGGAACAGCGATGCCGCCAGCCTGTGGATAATGAGGGAAGTGGTCAAGTCCAGAGGAAAGCAATCAAGTCAAGATAAAGGGACGGAGGGTGAAGGGATGTGAGCAGGTGTGCTGGGTATTTTTTACTCAGAGCTGTTGTTAAAGAAAGCCAACATCGTCGCCCCTCTAGTGATTGCCTGCAAAAAAGCAAAACTGCATGCATCAAGCAAACAAATTTGGTGCTTTCCTCTGGGACTGATGTGGCCCATCTGGTAAAGATCTTACTGAATGGATGCAGAGAAATAGGCTGTAATGATATTTAAAAATGGATCATATCTAATTCAGCATGTTCTTATGGCCACTTGCATCTATTACTTTTCCTGTCATCCTATTGAAGTAGCGTTTGACAATGAAATAGTGCAGAAACTACCACAATATACAAGGAATAAAACAACTGGGGATGTGATGTTATAGGAAAATAATCAATGACAGGGTAATGTGATGCAGCCTGATGCAAAGTTATTACTACTTCAAAGGTGATTATTTTCTAATAACAGAACCTTACGAAATGTGTTTTATTGCTCTTATACCACAGTAATTTCCCAACTGCTGATTAATTTATTAATTATTAATTCGTTATTGAATGGCAGGTTATGCTTTTTAACTATTTATAGTTACATTTGCTGTGGAATGTTGTGGAACAAATTAGTTCCTGTTTTCCCTTGTTATAACTATTATTAACAGTTGTTCCCTTACCAACACTGTTCTGGTCACACACTTCTGATGATTCTCCCATGCAGAAAAAAAATCTCTTCAGAACACTGCCACATAATTGTGTTAGTTAATAGGAGTAACTGACAGATGATTGCATTACTGTTCAGACCAGCCACGAGTACACTTGACTTTCATAACAGTGTTGTGTTTTTCTTATTTTTTGACAGCCCAAACAACAAGGCATGTCTAAAAGAGACAGTACTGTTGCCATCCAAATTTTGTGGCAACCACAAATAATGCTTAGCAAGCCACATTAATTATTCAACATCTGTGACAATCACCCGTTATACCTTAGCATAGCGATGCGATGCCTGTTTCCAGGCTAGCCGGCTAGCCAGGTAGGGTCAGAACAGCCACAATCCCTGCGGATTGTGGGGTATCAGGGTCTGCCCAGTAGAAATGGGTTTTGCTCCGCAAAAAAAAGAGAGGGAACATTGCTCACCAGCCTCTCTTTTTTCTCTCTATTAACAAAAAAAAATTGTCATGTTACCAAGAAACCAGAGTCGTTTGTCCTGAAGACTTTCCACAAGTGGAAAACTTACTGTCTGTTAAAAATCACTAACACTGGAGACTCCTTCCATAAATGTTAAAAAAATCTCTTTACAGAAAGCTTCACCAAATAATTATTTTTTCTTTGTTGAATAACGTTTTTTAAAATCTCTTTATTGTTAGTCTTAGGTTACGTGGATGTCCACCATACAAGCACTACTGTCAGAGCTGCTGTTTTAGAAAATTCAACACCTGACCAGTCAGATTCAAGAACTCAACAGAATTTATTTTAATGAAGGGATTATTAAAGATAGCACAGGAAGTGTAAACACAGGAAACTGATTAGCTATAAGTAGTAGATATGGTACTAGCAATACTAGCAAGGCGATCAATAACACATAGCAAGTTGGCACTAGCACTGCTAATTTGTCCATTTCTCACTGTTTTGCTTTTAGCTATTCATCGTATAGGCTGTGAAATCCATTGCTTTAAAATGTTTGACACGCATTAAACATGGAGTAACTAAACATGGCATTATATGAATCTGGAGTGTTGGGCATGATTAAAATGCAGTGTAGTCCTGATGAAATATTTCAGGGTTTGTTTGTTATAAGCACAGGGCTTGTGTTGTGATTATGTCACACAGTCCTTTTGGTGTGCTACCGAGTTGTTGCTAAGCTTTGTCATCATTAGGTGCTACTTGGTATTCATGGTATTATAATCATTATGATATTATAAAAGAAGTGTGGAGGTAGCACAGAGTGCATGCGAGGTCATGTGTACAGTGTAAGATCCAGGTCCTAGTTTTGTTGTGCAAAATTCCTAGTGCTGGCTACATATTTATAAAGAGATTTAGATAACCATTAAAACACATTGACCCATTTTTTTTCTTATTCTTTCTAAGAAACCTCAAGTCCTTTGCTAACACTTTATTTAAAGTCATAAAACAGACGTTATAGAGGATGTCATGAAATTCAGCGTCTTGTTCCCGTGCCACTTCATGTCCAATGACTGTCATGTCATCATTACTGGTAATTATTTTTACTAGCGCCACAGTGTTTGATGCCATTACAGCTTATGTCACATGCTCATTTTTGCTAAGTGAGCTCTTTATGGAAACTGCTTTAACATAGGACACTTATTATAATTTGTTATGATTATGTGCATATAAATATTTAATTTAATAATGACAGGCTTGCTAGTGTCATTTATGAGGATTCAAAACCGTGAACAAACCTCCGTCTTTTAAACACTGCTAAGTAGGCATGGTAAAAGCTAGATCTACACCATCAAAAACTTTAAACTTTGACACCTTTGTTCTGTTTTCTGTTTTTTTTCCTCTTTTTTTTTTATCTTTTCGACCACTTCGTTAACATATAGGTGTGGACAAATGTCATGATAAGCCATTTATGATGCTGCCATAGAGTTAGCATGATAGAAGTCCTGACTTGTTATGAGAAATTACAGTACGATGTCATTATGCCAAATGCTATAATTTGTTAAGGAAGAATGCCATAACATCTGTCATAAAACAGAGCATGCTTAGCAAAAACTAACACAACATCATTCATCGTGTCACGACTCTCATGACAGTTATGTGTAATAGTAACATGACTGCATAAACCTGTCATTACAACTAATGACAAAGTATGACATCCATGTCATGTTGTGTATGACATTGTCCTTATGACACAGTGTTACCAATAACACTAAAGCATCACTAAAAAAGACTACATTGAATATAAAGCATTCATAATTTCCTTATATTATGACAGAAAATCCTGTTTGTAAACCTACTGAAGCGCTTATTTACACCCGAGCACCATATGAAAAGGATAACGCCCGCCATGAATTAGAAATGAATTCTTCAAGAGCCACCATTATAAATCTGACACGATCACAGCATACAAACCCCTGTGCATACCTCGAAAAGAACAACTAGCATTCATGGAATCTGCGGATCTTTCATTGTCACAAACACAACACTTGGTGAAGACATCCTCATCTTTACTACTGTAGCACGTCTGCCAAAAGTGTACAACATAGCAGCCCTGTTATCAATCAAAACACACCCTTATTGTATTCTAAATGCCAAACCTGAGAAAGAAAAACTGCGCACAGTCTGAATAATTGCACCTATTACAGAGGTCTGGTTGTGTAATTGACTTGGCTTCAAATGACATTAAGCAAGTACAGGAAAAGCTAAAAGGGAAATCTGGACTAGTTTGAAAAGCATTGTACAGAAAACTCTTTGTGGAAAAAACAGTGGTGGTGCAGAGGTTAGAGCGCTGGACTTCTGTTTTGAAGATTGAGAGTTTAAATTCTGGTCCACTTAGCCCTCTGTGCAGCTCAATTGTAAGTTAATTTGGATAAGGAGATCTGCCAAATGAAAACCCCTTTTTGCAATATTTGAAATACTAAAGGCATTGTTTTTGTGACCTTAAGAAATTAGCACTCATCATTGTAATACGCTGCTCATTTGTACTAGGGCTGTAACCCAATGCTTTTATCTGTATCTTTATTGATTTAGTGCTCAAAATATTTCTAGCAATATCTGATTTGGAGTTAAGCTGGTAATACACATGGTCTAGACTCTATGGTCTAAGCTTTTTAAATGAACTCTACCACTATGCTTTCAGGGCCACTATGCTTTCAGGGTCAATCCAGGGCTGCTGGGAATAAGAAGTAATTTTTTTCATTCACAAATGATAACAACAAATAGCAATTTGCAGAACATAACTGTATTCAACTCTTATACTTGTACAGTACATCAGCTGCTTCACTTTGGTGCATAATTGTTCTCCAGACTTCTGGAAAGCTTTCTTGTGTAACTAAGGGAGCTAGGAAACAAGCTATCCTTTGAAACAATGATGTCTTTCCCAAATGAAGGAACTGTTGTTTATAGTTGATAACAACAGCCATCTGGGGCTTCCAACTGGCACAACAGAAAAGCAGTTGCCCTATTGTCTGGAGATTGCAAATCCTGAAGATGCCACAGCTATCTGTGGCCAGGAGTCCAAGAGGTCGAGCTCTCCAATTGGTTGAGCTCTCTAAATGGAATGGATGGCATTACACTCTCCTCTGTCAATTACAATGACACTAGCTAATTATAGGCGGAAGCTCGTGTATGTGGAAGAAGGTGGATATCAGAGCAGCATTTCATTGAAAAGATGCCTTTGGCTGGTTTCATGGATCTAGGAGGTGGCACATGTTAGACTTCACCCTCCCTGGTTGGTAGCTGTCCTATGATTTGGCTTGTAGACCCAAATTAGGGAGAAAATGCAAAGAAATATTTTATTATGTTACATTCCAGAAAGATCAGAAAAGTTCACTCGACACTACTATGAAGCTGGAACACAGTGTTACTGCTAATCAAAATAGGGTCTGTGAAACTCAAGGACACAGCAGACTCAGGGTGCGATGACTAGGAAGTGTTTATTTTTTATGTCCATGCCCCTGAACGGGAAAAAAGGGCAAAAAACACAAGAAATCAAACAGAAAATCAGCAGCTTTCCATTGGCTTTGCAGTGGCTCGGTTCAGTTCAGTTCCACTGTCACACACACAGAAAATCAGCTGCTTTGCAGTGGCTCGATTCGGTTTGGTTCAGTTCAACTCCACTGTCACACACACAGAAAATCAGCTGCTTTGCAGTGGCTCGATTCGGTTTGGTTCAGTTCAACTCCACTGTCACACACACAGAAAATCAGCTGCTTTTCAGTGGCACGGTTCGGTTCAGTTCAGCTCCACTCTCACACACACAGAAAATCAGCTGCTTTCCAGTGGCTTGGCTCGGTTCGGTTCAGTTCAGTTCCACTGTCACAAACATAGAAAATCAGCTGCTTTCCAGTGGCTTGGCTCGGTTCGGTTCAGTTCAGTTCAGCTCCACTGTCACACACACAGAAAATCAGCTGCTTTCCAGTGGCTTGGCTCGGTACGGTTCAGTTCAGTTCAGCTCCACTGTCACACACACAGAAAATCAGCTGCTTTCCAGTGGCTCGGTTCAGTTCAGTTCAGCTCCACTGTCTCACACACAGAAAATCAGCTGCTTTCCAGTGGCTCGGTTCAGTTCAGTTCAGCTCTGTTGCCACTCACACACATACACACCTAAATGCATATTTAACATGCTGTTTCTCTCTGTCACTGTCTCTCTCACTCACTCAGTGAGCAAGACAGAGACAGAGAGAAACAGCATGTTAAATATGCATTTACACAAATGAGAGACAGATGTATTATTTTTATTTGTTCACTCCCCCATACACCTGCTGCAGACTCCTGCTAAACCATGCCTCCATCTCCCACAGGATTTTATGTTATTTTATGTTATAATGACCATATGATTTTCTGGGAAGATATTTTTTTAATAATGATGGCAGATATTCTTTTAAAAATTATGCAAAACACATGCAATGAATATGAACAATGAACACGAGCAAGTTCATATTTTGAAAATTAACTAAATGATTTTTTTTTGGAGACTCAGGAGAGATTAGCTGCCCTGTACAAAGAGTATGGACTTCATGAGTTATGGAGTGGCAGCTTCATATTTCTCTTGTGAATTTCACACTAGTTTGTACGAACTATGATAGAATTATAGTTTTATTTTGGAGCTCAGGAAAGCAGTGTAAGGCTACTGGAGTAAACCATTAGTGATATACATTAAAGAAAAAAGAATAATGTGCCCCCTATTCGTAAATGAATGTTTTCTCTGTCCCGTGAGTTTCATGTTAATGCCCTTAGCGAGTATGAAGTATGAAAGTATGAAAGTAAAAATCTGCCTCTCACACAACATTTCTGTTGTGTCTTGTGGGATTCCAGCCCTGCCGCACACTGTAGTCTCAACCAGATGCTCTGAGAAACTTTCTGACAAGCTAAAAAAAAAAAAAAATACTGCAAGTAATATTCATATCTTTATTTGTATTCACATTATCTTTTCAGTTGAAATAATGTATTTGTATTCTGTTACATCCCCAGTATGGGGACATATTTCTGTGCCAAATGCTTACCTATAAGTCCATGATGGATACGATTAATCGGTTACATTGTTTATGCCAGCTCATCATTTTAGCGTTTGTGAGCCTGGGGCATAGGGACAGAAACAAATGAGAAGAGGCTGGCAAAATATTGCTCCATTTCTATTTTTATAAGGAGCCTCTCTATTTAGAGAATACATTGTTTTGTGGACCCTTAATAAGAATTTTCTTGGAGATTATTTATGTTAGCGAGTACTTATTTACATGGCCTGAGAGTAGCGGTAAATGCTAATCCATTATACCATGTGTAGATTAGGTGTGCCATGCTGAGCACCTCTTCTGTAAAGTTTTGAATTGTAAATGCCATTGCTTTTGTCTGAAGAAAAGCATTATGTGTGTTTGTGTTGGTGTGTGTGTTTGTAGGCTCCAGGCTTAGGGCCATACTCAGTAGGCCATGGACTGTAAGGTAATAGACGGAGGCAGGAGGTGTCTGCGCCTGGCCACCATGAGGTTGCCGTACATCTTCTTGTTCCTGCTGCTGTTCAGCGCCGGAGGTTTGCTGCTCCTGCTGCATTTACAGTACCTCACAGAAACCCTCCATGAACAGGCTCCAGGTTTGTCCAACCTTCACTGAGTGTTACTTCATATGCTATTCTAAGCAGAATGTCATTTTCTTGCTTTGCCTCTCTAACTAATGAGTTTCACATCACTGCTTATTGCACAGGTGACTCCCAGTGCAGCAACACCATATGCTTCTTTTTGCAAAATGGTCCCTAATAATTAAATTAAATAGAACTAAATCCATAGCGCCATCCTGCGTAGTGTCAGAGCTTATAGTAACATGTTTAGTAACATCTCTATCAACCTAATGTTTAGGCTGATAGAGGCAGCAGCGTGTATCATGCTACAGCATGTCTAGTGGGCTATATTACACTACGTCTTCCCTGCTGAGCCATTAGAAGTAGCAGATACGAGCTCGGTTTTCAACATTTTCACACTGAGCAAGCAGTAACTGCGAGTGGAGCGTTATGAGAAAATAATATTACACTAATTTCGAGCTACACATGGGAGCCATGCACATGTGGATTGTTATGTAAGGATGTCTTTTCTTTGTCCCCTATCTCTCTATCTTATTGTCAAAAATATAGGTCATTACAAGGCTTTACAAAAAGTAACACAGTTTATGCTGGCTTACTGTTTTGCTTTCAAAAAGCCAAAGGGAAAAAAAAACATTTAAGGTGCTCTTCTGCTCTTGTAGCTCATAAGTTTGACGTGTTGTGCATTCTGAGATGCTTTTCTGCTTACCACAGTTGTAAAGAGTGGTTATTTGGTTATTAAGGTTTTTACCATAGCCTTCCTGTCATCTTGAACCTTCCAATTATCAGCCCAGTCCAAATAAATGTCTTAAAGCTGAATTGAAATCTGCAGGATTTCACAGACACAATTTAACATTCCATGCTATGCTGTTATAAGATTCACAACACCTACCACCATCATTCACAGCACCCACGGCATCCTGTAAGCCAGGAAATCTAACAGGATTGCTGGAAAGTCTTATATAAAGCGCAATATTACAGCATTTCTTTACTCGAAAATGGCAACTTAAATTTGTATGAATGGTAAAAGTAGCTGCAAATAATTAAATCATGAACCATTGTTCTGACTATTAGAGAATAGCTAGACCAGTGATGAGAGAATCAAATCAATTACTATTGACTGAACCTGTGTAAGCACTCAGTGGAAGGGAACTAAAGAAACAACTCAATAATGTCCAGAGGGCTTCTCCTCCATCTGTGTGGTTTCTTCTTGTCTATAGTTTCAAGTTGTTCTTCCAGGGATCAATGCTTCCATGATCACAGGAATGTTCTGGGTTTGTTTCAACAAATCATAAAGCCTGATCGTAGATGGGCCACGGATATTAACGTAAACCGTAATCACAGTTATAAGTTGCTATGTAGGTTATATAAGCTGCAATGAACGAATAAACAGACATGTGATCATTTTCAAAATGGCTTTGACAGTGTGACGGGTAGCAGATCAGCAGTGCTGTACTAATGAGTAAAATCTGTTTTTATGCTATTTTTGCTCTTGTTGTCAAAGTTCTTTAATCATTTAAGCTTTTCCTGGTTCAGTTTTGTGTCTAAATTTTTACTATGAACTTTTCTTGCATTTTATTTTTTTGTCCAGTTATAAACTGTGACCATAAAGTCCAGTTAATTGTTTATACACTTTTATGCAACGAAAACATCCACATTTTATTTTTACACGACCTCTCTTTATGTCTTTATACGAAGTAGACTGTTTTTGTTACCTTGCCTTTAAGAGCATTGTGTGTATATTATTCTGATCAGAGTGCCTTATATCAGTACTGTACATGTGATATGACAAATATGTTCTTGCAACACCTATAGAATTGTGTAGAAAAACACGGGGCGCTAATAATGCCACCTCCTTAACATATACGTGTAGCCTGTGTGTTTGAGCCAAAGTCGATACACATACATCAACATACAAAGTCGATATAGTATACATGTACTAGTAGACATATACTACAATAGAGAGTATTAGCCTTGCGTAGGGTTATCAGAAGCAGATAATGCAGATAAAAACATATCAGACATATCTATGAGATTCCTATGAACAGTATAAATGAGTGTATATTGCTCAGAATTTTTTTCATTCTGTCAAAACACACTCATGTCTTCGAAAAAAAAAACCAAGGGTGGCACTAAACCAAAGAGTGTACATAGGCTGAGCACAATCTCTTATACGTTAGTAGTTATTAATGCAACAGCACCAACTGTACCGTTAGTAGAAGTGCAGCTGTAGCCCATCTTAAGCTGCCTCCTAAAGATTTTCATACCAAATAATCATTAAGAGTTGAAATATTAGAAAGTAATGGACTACTTATGGATTGTGGGTTTGCAGTTGGGTCTGGTGTAGATGGAATTGACCTTCCTTTCGTGTGTCTGAGGACAGTAGGCATAGACTCACCAAAACTGGACAGTTGAAGATTGGAAAACATCACCTGGACTTTTTCCAATCTTCGCCTGTCCAGTTTTGGTGAATTTGTGCCCAGTATAGCCTCAGATTCCTGTTATTAGCTGATGGGTGTGGAGCCCAATTTGGTTTCCTGCTGTTGTTTGCCCATTTGACTTAAGGTTCATGTTGTGCATTCTGAGATGCTGTTCTGCTCACCACAGTTGAGCAGAGTGGTTATTTGAGTTATGGTAGCCTTCCTGTCAGCTCAAACCAGTCAGCCATTCTCCTCTGAGCTCGGTCATCAGCAAGACGTTTTTAGTTTTTCACACCATTCTGTGTAAACTCTAGAGACTGTTGTGCATAAAAATACCAGGAGATCAGCAGTTTCTGAAATACCTCTGTCTGGCACAATCATGCCACACTCAAAGTCACTGAGATCCCATTTTTTCCCCATTCTGTGAACATTTACTGAAACTCTTGACCTGTATCTGCATGATTGCAAGCACTGTGCTGCTGACATATGATTGGCTGATTGGATTTTTACTTGATATGATCTACTAGGAAATACATTTCGCCAGTCTTAGTATGGACTACAGAAAAATCTCTTATTGAAAAAAACAAGGAAAAACAATTTTTCAGGATATATGAAAAACACAAAGCATCAATCAGCATACTGGCTTACAGAAATAACATAGTAATTGGGTATCGAACCATTGTATACAAATACACACTGGCAATTTACCTGTTCATCTGTGTCAGCGTTTTACTTTAGAAATGACTGAAACGCAAAATGCTCTGATTGAAAATAAAGAAACATGCTCAGCAGAATATATTCCTCACTGTTCATTTAAAACGTCTGGGCTCAGATTCATTAATTTACCGCATTGGCTGTTTTACCTGTGTCTGCTGTGACTCATATTCATAAATAACCAACCATATAAGAGAAGAAATAAATGGGTACAAATATAATAAGCCTGCATATTCACACAAAGTCCTGAACATACTAGGACAGATGTATTAAGCTGTTTGTGCTTATTTTCAGGCGTAATTAGACTGCATTCTGTGGAAAATACCTTCCATGCTGTGTACAAAACAAGCATAAATGGACATGTGGTAATACATAGAGTGCTATTCTACTTCTCAGACGTATGCACATGCAAAATGTGCGGCTAATTACGTATTCCTTTAAGCCTTAGGGCTATACACTGTGCAGTTTTTGTCCAATATTGCTATTGCAGACAAAATCACTTATGGTAAAATAATTAATTGGACATGAGTTGAAATCCGCCATTTTAGAACTTGTAATTGTTCACATGACCAAAGACTGCCAGTGATAATGTTCTGGCAGTTTTAATAAAATCTAAGAGTGTGATCGCTGCTACGACAGCACCAGCAGGAGGACGACATAGAATTATGTGAAACTCATTGGACAGCTGCAAATATGGTGAAATGTAAACTAATGGACAGAAAAATAACCTTATTACCTCAAGCTCCCTTTGAAGAACGTTTCTGTTTATGTGACCCCATTTTCAGCATGTGATTAATGACGTAAGCAGAATGTAGTCTTTTTACTTAAATCGCATGTTATGTTATTGCGCATGCTAGAAGATGATATTGCACAGTCTGTTATAGAAGTAGGCCAGAATTTTATTGGGATCATCTCATACAGTGTGACAAGTAATAATCTTAAAAGACCACTGTAATTGCACAGTATAAAACTGAGTATAGATATAAAAAACTTTTAATGGACATTTAATGGCGGCAAGTTTTGCATATGATTTTGTCCACCTCTGAAAACTAGTTGTTAATTAGCCGTATTGCTCAGAGCCACAGAGGCAGTGTTGCCAGATCATTTCCTGCAGAATTGGGCATATTTTCATTTACGACAGAAAAAGACAGTTTTAGTACCTTGGTGAAAGAACTGTTCAGAGGAACTACATGTTTAATGCTGTTTTTCAATTAGGCTTCTAAAAGGGATGTCACAGCTGGCAGTAATTTACTCCATTACTAGGACTAGACTGGAAATTGCCCGAGAAGGAGTTAATTAATTTTCTTGTAAAGTAGAAATAAGACATTCATCTGCCCTAAGTTGAGATTGGAACTTGTGCTATTTCTACATAAGGCTAAAAAGATAGATTAAAAACTAAAGCCAACTGTTAGATCACTAAAGAAAAAAAAGAAAAAGGTTCATCCCACAGAACATTTGATTATAACTCTGAATTTTCAGAAGATCCCCATGGTGCCTACTGTAAAGCAGGGGACAGATGTGCCACGCCCCTGAGCTCGGTAATTAACACAGAGAATGATTTATCAGCTCTCCAGGAGAGGCTCACAGTCAGATACAGCATCATTACAATGAGATTATCTGTCTATAGTGATATCATTTGGTCTCAGCAGAAGTGCTTGTGCAGCTCTTAGGATGAGTTCTCAAATTCTAAACTGAGTTCAGTCTGCGTGGAGCATATTGTACTCAGTGGGAGAAAGAGAGCTACATTATCGCAAGCTTTTCCAGCAGCCTCCCCTCCTAATTTAATTGCTGTGGAGCTCACTTTACACACTGCATAAACCACAGGCACAACCAATTTTATGCCTGTGAAAAGATCCATGCCAGTGATGCAAATAACAACTCTACATTCATTTATTTATCTTTATCCTGGTCAGGGTCACACAGGGTATCCCGGGAACACTGGGTGCAAGGCGGGAATCCATCCTGGATGAGCACCATGTATATACACACACACACACACACACACACACACACACATAAACTATTTATATCCACTCAGCAAAATAGTAATACAGGATATAAATAATAAATAAATAACACACACACACCTTGACACACTGGGGCGATTTGGCACAGACAATCTACCTACCTGTGTGTTTTTGGGAGGTGGGGGGAAACCAGAGAACCTGGAGGAAACCCACGCAGATACAGGGTGAACAAGCAAAACTCCACACAGACAGTAACCTGAGATTAGGATCTCAGGAGGTACACAAGGTACAACACTACTCACTGCACCACCATGCCACCTAAATAACAAATTAATTTCTACAAACTGTTAGTTATGTATAATATAAATATACAAATACTTATAGTTAAATTCTATATATTATATACTTACTATGTATGATGATTATGACACCTTGCCAGGCTACAAATATTGCACTATTTTATTTGCACTACATCACCCTGATGCAAATATGTTTGCACAATATTGTTATTTGTACTTAATATATTTATACAAGTTCATATATACATATTCTATGTAACATACTCTATATGGTCAGAGGTTTGTTGACACCTGACCATCACAGCCATATGTGGGTTTTAACCAAACTGTTGCTACAAAGTTGGAAAAACACAATTGTATAGGATGTCTTTGTGTTTTGTAGCATTACACTTTCCCTTCACTGGAACTAAGAGGCCCAAACATGTTCCAGCATGACAATGCCCCTGTGCACAAAACAAGGTCCATAAAGACATGGCTGGCCAAGATTGGAGTGGAAGAACTCGTTACCCGCACAGAGCCCTGACCTCAACCCCACTGAACACCTTTGGGTTGAACTGAACTCCTCACCCAACAGGCCTCCTCACCCAACATCAGTGCCTGACGTCATTAATGCGCAAACCCCCACAGCCATGTTCCAAAATCTTGTGGAAAACCTTCCCAGAAGAGTGGAGGTTATTATAACAGCAAAGGGGGGCTAAATCTGGAATGAGATGTTCAAAAAGCACGTACGGGTGTTATGATCAGGTGTCCAAAAAACTCTTGGCCGTATAGTGTAGCTTGTTGGGGAACTTCACATTGCATCACTGTACTTCTTCATATTATAAATTGTAATCAATTGGGTATATCCTGTAAACATAAAACTTTGATTTGATTGACTGTGTCTTATCTGTCTCATCCCTATGTCCACTTCCTTCACTTCACAAAGGACAATGTTTAAAAGCATACCTGATACCGTATTCTAGTCAGTAAATTGATGAGTGGTTAAATTAGATGCCCTGTATCTGAGTGATGAGCACTGGTGATCAATACATGATCGGTTACCATTTCAAAGCCAGTTCTCATCCAATATGATACAGGGCTTGTAGTGACAGCTGCAGAAAATCGGTGATTATTTAGTGCATATTGACTGACGTGTAATTAAGCCAAAACGAACCTGCAAGATCCATTGTATCACAGCAAAGCATTTCTGCCTCCAGTTACCCTGAGGTGTGAAGCTGTAGATTACATTTTCCTCCCTAGGGTTCCAAACCCAGAGGAAGAAGGTAACGTGTGTGGAAAAAACTGCACTATTCAAATCAACACTCCAGCACGCCTCAGCACAAAGATGTTTGAGTGTAACACCAGGTTTTGATTCAAGGTCAGGCAGCCTGGGTCACAACATAGCAAGATCTACATGAATACAAAATCTGAGGCCATAATAGAGTGAGAAGTTTTACACTATAGCTGCAGGATGGCACTACTACAGACTGCTTGGAACAAAATAATGAATGTTATTAATGTTTATTACGAGGGCAGGGGCATGAGTTCTGCAAGGGAATTAGATGTCATATATTATAGCACAGTTCTGTTGAATGCATGATTCTCATTGTCAGAAGGTGTTGATTAATTTTCTGTAACAGCAGTTCTGCTCTGACAGTACGGCTGGCTAATGCACTCGTTCTAATACGTTATTGTTTCTATAGTAACAGCTCATTTACAGGGACTTGTATGGCAGAAACACAACATAATCTATGGCTAATAATAAACAAAATTTAAAAAATTGTTATTTAAGAAAGAAAAATTATTGTTAAAAATCATTGCTTATTAACTTTAGAAAGGAGAAAAAAGAGGGAATGATTGTTTATAGCTCCTATAATGTAAGTGATAACAGGAACTGACTTGTTTATGGGAAGTTCTACAGCATTAAAAATGAGCAATAAATGATTAATTCATGTTCATTAATAAATAAAAATGGCACTCATTGGTAATTTGCTGTGATATAAGAGGAATAAAACAATTTACGTAGTCCCGTTGTTGGAAAATAATCTCCTTTGGGGTGGTACCAGTAACTGACGTTTTGCTGTCTTTGAATATTTTCCTCTAACAGCACACCTGTTGTGTTTTTTTCCCTTATACTGTATATAATGTGTAAACTAACTATAATGCCATGGGGTTTGCATTCAGCAGGGTTTGCATTTTTGACAGAAGCCTTTAAAATCTTGAAATGATGGACTGAGTGATTTTGTCCTGCAGAAGTGTGTAGGTGGTCTCTGTATGTACTTGTATATACGACAGGAGGATTTTGGAGGATTTGTAAAGAAAAGCACAGTCCTGTTTTGAATTAAGCTTACTGCAATAGAGGGATTTGTGAACCCACACAACGGTGGGTGGGGATCTTTCAAACCAAACTAATCCAAGGCCAAGGCAGCATCTGTCTGTTAATAAAACAAATGGCATGACCACTCTGAGTCAACAGTCTCCATGTTTCTCTTTTTATCTGTAGTTTGTGCGGTTCGAACCATATCAGCCCTCCCTCTTACTAAAAGGTTCATGGTAATGTCATTCCATGTTGCAAAGCATGCGATTTATCTTTTTTTGATCTAGGGTAACCTAATTTAAAACATGTTTCAGTGGAAACCTCATATTCCACCGAACCTTAATATATTCATGACATTGAGGGTATTATGCTGACGTAGCACAGCCCATCATTGCTCTTCTGTTTTTTTAAGAAGGGTGATGATGAGACACCCTGTCTCTTTGTATAATATGGGGCCAAAATGCTTGCATCAGGAACAAGTCAAGGTTATCACACTCCCTCTAGACATGGCTATAGCTTTGTGTCCAGTTTTTTCCACCGCACGTGCCGTAATTGATTCCTATTGAAGGCCACCTCCTGCCCACCCACTGCTGCCCAGAGCAGAGGTCTTGGAAACTGCAGAGACTCTGACATAATGAGGCCAGCGGCTACTCTTCATACACCACACACTCCTTTTTTTAGTGTGGGAAAGGACAGCAGGATGTTTCTTAGACCAAGGGTTCTGAGACTCTTACCTCTCTTACCTCTCTCTTTGACACCTAGGGACCAGTTTAACTGTAAAATAAATTTCATGGATCCTCTCTACACTTCCGATTATTATACAGATATTAGGCTCATTATTTGAACGTGTACAGTAATATCCTGCCTATTTATTGGAGATAGAAAGTGTTTATTCTTGAGGTTTCCATCATCCAAGCTGACTTTATTTGTAAGTCTACTTGTTTTTCAGTTATTGGGATTTGGATTGAAATCTATAATATTTCAATAATAAATATAAGATTGGTAACTGTGGGTTTGATTTCCAGCACTCTACCAAAATAAAAAAACTGCTTTGCTTCACTTTGAGAACCACTTTCTTAAGCAATTCATATCATCTTCAGACATTCAGACATTACTGGTGTAATGTAATTAAATGCCAAAACACGATTAAATTATGATAATTTTTCTCATCCTCTAAAGTTTTGCATTTCCATGATTATGCATATCTGAGCTGAGGCAAAAATGCACATTATGCCAAATTAGGTTCTGTCAGCTCTGATTCTGGGATGGTGATGGGTAAGATGGAGTAAGGCATCTTTCAACCGCTCACTAGCTTTCTCTCAAGCCAGTGACATGTTATGCTGAAAGTCTCTTTTTTTCTGATTCCATCTTCAGCATTCTGGACCATCAACACACAAGACATCCTTCAACACACAGCTCACACAGTTCAAACTCAGTTCAGTACTCACTGTTTTCTCTAAAAGTCTCAACAACCTGCTTGTTCCAAGTTACAAATTATATTGCATATAAAAATGATGAAATCCCTGCACATTTTCAGTGCATTTCATAAACCGCTGATACAGTGTCCCAATTAAATAATTAATTTGTCACACATTTATCTTAAGCCTTAGTCATTTAAAGTAAATGTCACTTAAATGTCATACGTTATGTTCCAGTGGGATAAATGAATTCAGAGGAAAATTGTTGCTGCCTATAATGTTCCTAATTGAAATAAATTTGGGCTGTTCCAAAGAAAGATGGTGCATTATAATGTTATGTCCTATTATATATCCATCCATTAGCTACTCTTTCTTCATTTGTCATTCTAGTCACACAATGGTTCTACAGCCTGTAATAAATTTGCCCTCCTTGGTACAAGACTTGACACACTGTCTTAACTGTGTGACTGAGGCACTTCTACATGTACAAATATTTCTGTCATTGATGCATGTGGTGCCAATCAAGGAATTGCAGGTAGTTTTCAGAAACTGGTGCTTTGCACTCATGTCTACATTGCTTTTCTTAGTATTATAGAACAGAGTCAGGCACGGTAAAAGCTCACACATGGCTGTTACCTAGTTTTTTATCATGTGGCCAAAAAGGAACTTAATATCCACACAGTGTATTCGAGTACAAATGCCAAATAGAACAAACCAGAATTTCATGTTCTTGTTTTTTCGTTTGCTCTGTTTAGCTATGTCCTCATCTTCTATCACATTCTTAAAATAATTTAGTGTGACGGAATGACGACTTTGTTTCACATGGCACTTTGACAAATATTTTAGTCAGTTTAGTCAATTTGATTTGAACTCTTGTGTCTTTACCCACTCAGTGTGAAGCTATGGAATGCTGCAAAGTGAACAACCCTAATTTAACCCTTATTTAACCCTGATTCAATCCTGATTCATCCCTGATTCATCCCTGATTCAACCCCAGTTTAACCCTTATTTAACCCTGATTCATCCCTGATTCAACCCTTATTTAACCCTGATTCAATCCTGATTCAGCCTTGATTCAACCCTGATTTAACTCTTATTTAACTCTGATTCAACCCTAATTCAACCTTGATTCAACCCTGATTCAACCCTAATTAAATCCTGATTCAACCCTGTTTCACCTCTGTTTCAGTCTTGGTTCAACCCTGAATCAACCCAAATCTAACATGCTATGCAAGTTGGTATTTTTTTAACATGCAATCTGCTAAGCTAACACAAAAAATGGAGAAACGAGTGTCAGGGGACAGAGCTAGAGCACCAGAAGTGCAATTATTTCTGTGTATTTGGCCCTAAAAACACAAAAATCCTGAAGTTTTATACTGTTTGTTTATATACTTTGTGATCTACATGCTCAGTTGATTTCTGTGATTTCTGTCACCATATTTCTGACTAATCAATGAAACCATTTTGTTTGTTTCAATGTGTCCAGGTGCCTATTAATGTCCAAAAAAGAAAACAAACCGAAAGTATAAGTTTCACTCTATTTTGGACTAGGCAAACAGACTAATAGGGGAGAAAGCACTAACAGACTCTGTTCCTGATTTCATGATGGAAAGTAGCTTTAAATTTAACTGCAGACAGAATCAATAAAAAAAGGTCTGGAATAGATCAGACTGAGTTTAATTCTTCTCTTGGACTTGATGGACCCACAGCAAGACCTCAGACATCTCTTAAAGATTTCATGGTCTTTAAACATTAACTTCCTCATTAATGTGTTCTTGTAAATATTATTGCCTACTATTTGATGCTAAAGACCTACTGTGTGCGTGTGTGTGTGTGTGTGTGTGTGTGTATGTATGCATGTTAAGAAGTCCATCTCACTACAGGTTTTTGAGCTGAGGCTGTTTACAGATTCCTTACAGACACTGCTGTGATATACTGCAGCGAGCCATCACTGGGTGAAATTGATAAATGGATATGGGTGGGTGGCCATAATGGCAATGGTAAGAAATTGGATACTTGGCATTTCTGGATTTAATTTACTGTAGGGCTTGCATTCAAGGAGCATTGCACCACAGCCCACTTTCTCATGACAAGCACCTAATTATTTTAACCCATCCAAGTGCAGACCTTTTGGTGCATGCAGCTGCTCTGTGCTAGAGCCGGCCAGCTGGAATAGATGGATTTCTCACTGCAATATGTTACATGTCTCAATACAAATTGTCAGTTGCATTTACATTTTTTTCCAGTTGCCAGTGTGCAAGCAGAGTTTTGCTTATGTTTTGTCTCTTATCCAGAGCTCTGTATTCAAACATATTTAGTATATTACACCTCCTTTAGGTATTAATTTATGACCTTAGTACATCTGACCTATTCATTCTTCAATTCTCTAAACATGACTTTAAATATCAAAGAAAAATTGAAATTGCAACCCTGTAACAGCAAAATCAGCTGAGACTGTTTATGAATCTGTTAGTCTATTCAGAGAGGAGAGAAGTTCTTAACATATATTTACCTTTACACATCTTGAGGGTGGCATGATGGCTCACAGCTCCTCACAGAAGATGAAAAATATCCATCTAGGTGAACGATGGCTTAACATCTTTTACAAACACTGCTCTCTGTATTTCCCTGTAACTATCCTCACTTCCCTTCTCTGCTGAGATGTTGTGAAGCTGATCATTTTGTCTCTACACTATTTGTTACAGAAGCATGTAACACTGTCACAAGCTTCTGTAAGCTAGCTGGTTAATTAAAGGACCTATAGCGAAATATTTTGTACTTTTGAAATCCGATATCATGCTAAATAAATATAACAATTGCTATGTCACCCACCCAGAATAATCCGTCTTAATGAATGACTTTGTAAAATGGTATTCCTCTCAGTATTCCTCTCAGTGTGACCCAAATCTGTGTCCTATATCAGCTCTTCCTTGGTTATGTGGCAGTGATGACCTCATGAGTCATAATGAGTCATTCTCTCATTCTCATACTTATTGGGTCTTATTATGGACTTGACCTAGAGAGAAGCCGATGTGAGTGGACAAAGGTGTAAGCTTTAGATGCGACGCAGAAGAATGCACTGAATTCCCAGTGGGCTAAAGCATGGATCTGAATCCACACATCTGATTCAACTCATGTAGCAGCAGGGAGGAGAAAAAAACACCAAAAATGAGCATTGTACTGTCTTTTCAGACCAGAACTCACATTTGTCTCATTTGTGTAGAAAAGGTTCTGAATAGTTTCTTATGGATAAGAAGTCTCAAATTCACAAATGAAATTTAAATTCAATTTCAAACCTAAGAAATACTAATTGTTCAAAGCCACAGTGTGTGTGTGTGTGTGTGTGTGTGTATGTGTGTGTGTGTGTGTGTGTGAATGTCACTGGTCATTTAACTATAGACACACCCAAAACAAAAACAAAAAGCCTGACATTTTGCTAGTGCCACAGAGAAATGTGGGGAAAAAACTTTTTTATGGAGCAGAGATGTAGATTTTCAGCAAACTTTCCAGCCCAGCTACATCTCAAAAACATACAAAAGACCTGAAACTAGCAAAAAACATAGGCATTAGGCATAAGCATAGGCAAAAGGGAGACACATTCTTCTTCCTTTTCTCAGCTTTTGCAGCTTTTGGGAAACTCTGTGGGTCTCTGTCGTGCACACACATCTCTGATGTACATTACGACATTTTCCACTCCATAATACCTCTTTCCTTTTCCAAATCTTTGCAATAAACATATCTTACAATAGAAATAGTTCTGTACATCATAGTCGTACTGCATGCACTTACACTTTGCTTTTGTGTTTAAATTTGTTAGATTTAATTTCTGATTATTTGCTATAAAAAAGATCTTGGCAACCACAGAGTATTTTTTAACTAGCACAGTCTGGCAACCCCATTACCTGGCCTGTCTACCTTCTCCACTAAAAAAAAGTTCATAATGCGAGGATGGGGCAGTGTGATTCTTGCCCCAGTGGGCCTTTATTAGGACCTGGATAAAAGAAATTATTGCATCCAAACTACTCAGTGATGGTTGGGAAATAACCACTATATTCCTAGTTTCTCTCTGAAATGTGCCGGTAGCCAAAAATCATATGGTTGAAAGGGTTTGAGCATGCACAGGTAGCACAGGAATCACATTTGTGTGTCTGGTTTTCCTCTTAAAATTAGGTCCCAGCTAATGGCATTAATTTGTCAATACTGGTGTTGGGAATCAGTACATGCTGATGAGCTACTTGTAGCTTTCAGCTGAAAAACGTGTGTTCCCTAAAAATGCGCTCTCTCCGAATGCCACAATGTGTAACATCCTCTATCAAAATGAGATAAGGCATGCTGCATTCATTAACATGCCCAGTCTGTTAGCCTTTTATGAGATTTGAGCGACCCTATTTGTGTTTAACACTGATACCTTCATAGTAAGTTAAACATATCAGCAGTCCAGTCCCACGAAGTCATTACACTTGTGGCTTTATTTTTCACCACTGTCAAAATAGGTGCACAAATCTAAGCTTACGTTCATTTTAGTAGATCACATACTTTACAGTGAAAATTATGCACAGATTTGTACACAGTTGAGGACACCGTGCTTAGAAAATCAATGTCAGTTTTGTTTTCTTGATACAAAAAAGAAACTGTTATTAGGCTTGTTATTTAGATACACAGACAGAATGGTTTGCTTCGTGGCATTGTATGTTCTGTAGTTTCTGTTTTTGACCATTTCCACTTCCTTTAGAAAGCCGTTTCACACTAATGCACAAGAGTGGCATTGCAGTCGATTTCTTCCCTTCTCTATATATGATGTTGTTCTTGAAACCTTCAAATGGCTCATTCTTTTTGGGTCAGCGTGTGCTATTCCAGTAGGGTGCCCACAAATGAAATAACTGGAGACCCATAAAGAGTCCAGTTAACAGAACAATCTCAGGGCTCCTATACAGAATACAGTTCCTTGGCAAGTATTTGTCTTATTATAAATTTGGAGAACTGGATATAATTGTAACCATTGCTTGCTCCTGATTTCATGAGGAGGACATGGAGGTGAGGGTGCTTCACATGGTTCAAGGTGTTCCGAAACACAGCTTTTTAGTATTACAGTGTCATAGATTTTGTTTGCTTGAGATTTTTGGTTCTTGCTTGTGCCCTGGTTGAATTCTACTTTGTGGATTTATTTTTGATTCGCTTTGACTCAGCCACAAAAGACTAACGGTTTCTCTTCAGCAAAATATCTGTTGCTGCACCTGTGTGTGCAAATCTATTCAGTTCATTCATCTCATTAAAAAGATACCCAAGTTATCTAAAGTTTTCAGTCTAGAATGCGAGATAGTTTTGTGCAAGCAAAAGACTTTCAATGTCAAAGCAGCCATGTAGAATACAGAAAAGCTTGGCAAAGCAGCAGGGCAGAGTGCTCTATTACCCTAGGAAACTGCTCAAGATCGATACAGGTAGATCGGCACAGATTTCTGCTCCACTTGTAAACACTGAAAAACGCTCAAATCCTCTCTCCCATGCAGCACAGCACTTGCACAATCTTGTTTGTGGGCTGACCTGGATTTTCATTTAGAGAGTAATCCATTTTCATTATATCTTAAGATGAATCTACGCAAACAGAAGGTGGAACACAGCAGCCTCATCATCCTTCAGGAAGGAGGTCGTGTCAAGCATCTGGGAAACAACATCGGAGCTTATTACTGGAGTTAAAAGAAGTGATGGCTTTTAGATTGTTTGTTCAGCCTTAATATTAGCCAGTGCACATCATGTCCTCTGAGGATCTATTACGAGCTGCAGGTGACCTTTGCTTCACTCCACAATAATATTCGAAGGGAGTCTCTACATTAATTTGTTCCCAGTATTGCAGTATACGGAGAGATATGAGTGGCTATAATATGTGGCAGTGTAAACAGCATCAGTGCATGAGATATACAGCATATTTTCACACAGTTCACAGCCTCTGGCATGCAGTAGCTCACTTGCTCTGAATCTCTTCATCTCAGCCAGTGCATGAGAATCAGGCCGAGCACTCAGTGGTGTCCCATGAGGGAACCAACTTCCAGCTGCTTGTGACTCAGCAATGAATCATGCACACAGCTCTGTACTGCATGCGTGGTGGGATAAGAGACAGGTGAGCACAATAACTAGCCAGGCAGAAAACTATTCAAACCCACCATTGTGTAGAGTCATGGCGTATTCACATGCTGCATCTTCTGGGTCATGTTAAACAAATCTAATGGAAAACGGACATGAAGAAGAATGCAGATGTTTAAACTGAGTTTAAAAAACGGATTAAAGCTGCAAACATTTGGCAGTGAAGGTGGCCTTTTTAAAACGTACCTTCCCCTAATCCTTTGCACTTTGTGCAAGATATATTATTTACATTGCCAGAATGGTTCACATGGCATCTAAGGTGTATGTTGGCACTGGAATCCCATGGAATACAACAAAAATGCCACATGAGCAGGAGGTTTTTATTTCCATGTGGGTGTGAGAAAGCTGTCTGATATGAAGCTCAAATAAAGACTGTATTCATTAACATGAATGTGCAGCGGTCTTTAGTAACTGCCTGGTCAGGGTCATGGTGGTTTAAATTAGGCTACATGTTTGTTTATATTTTGGGAACCAACTAAATTTGTGAGTGGGATTAAAAAAACCGTCCTGCACACATATCTCGAGTGATATGAAGTTGAGGAAGTGTCAAACCCAGAATTCATAGATCACACTGACAGTGCTGGCATTTCAGTGTCTGGGGTTTTTACCCTAGTGTTTTCCAGTGTTTATATGGGCCTAGTGGTAGGATTCGTATTTATTTATTTATTTTAATTCCAGTTTAGGCCACACCCCCATCATGTTTAAATCTGAATACAGATACAGATGCAAATATTTGGAGCACTAAACAGTTACAGATATACCCCTAGTGCAAAAAGTCCCTCTAATCCCATGGTGACATACACTCTCAAGTTTTAATGTCCATTGACATAACTATCAGCAGAGCAGCAACCTGACAAACCTTCATTCACATCAACTGCCTCAGGGCACAGGAGCAATGCAACCAACCTTCTCACATCTCACACTTTGCTAGTGAGCCGAGAGTGTTACTACAGCAGTACAGAGTCCACCAAAGACCCAATGGACTGATTGAAGCTTATACTGCTGAATAACATGTTTTAGCCAAGTCATGTCTTTTCAGAACACCATATGAGTGATCTTTAAACTTACCCATAAAGGGCCAATGTGACGACAGGTTTTCATTCCATCCAAGCTGTAGCCAACCTAATTCCACTTATTTAATCAATTGAGTCTTCAAAAGGCCATGACGTGCAACTTCTGTTTGGCTGAAATGAAAACCTGCAGCACATTCCAACCCACTGCGGATAAGATTGCAGATCCTTGTGCTATATGATCAAGTCATTTAACACTGGGCACTAAAATCTGGGAGAAATTGCTTCTGGGTTCTGATGACGTGTCTGCCTAGCAAGAAATGCAGAGCACTTAACAATAGAATCTAATTGCAAAGTGATTTAAATTTTGTCCTCCAGAATTAGTCAAAAGCGGACTTGGCTGTTGAATGGTCTGCATTCCTTGCAATGCACACAACTTCTACTTAATTCGGCATTGTAGATCATCTCCATACCATGGTACAAGAACCATTTCCCAGTGCAGATGACAGTTAACAAGTACAATAAAAGAACAGGCATGCTTCTGGAGATTGTGGGTTACATTGGAATGCGTCTTGAGAACACCAGTGCCCTGCTTGTTGGCAGGTATGTAGAAACTTTTTTCACCAATTGCTATTCTGTAGCAGTCCAGACAGCAACAGGAAAGCACACACAGCCAGTTCTGGATGCACTGAATGCAGGTCATATATCTTTCAGAACATAGCCGTTCCACTCATGTTGAACAACTCTCTGCAGCAACTCTCTTAAACGTCGATACGTACAAGAATTTTTTTTTGTACAAGCCATATACTCCTCTTTGGCCACCCTTCATGGACTTACTCACTTCACACCATTTGCCCTCCTTCTTCTTCCAAGGGTTGTCTAGCTTGCCAAGGTTAACCTTCTGTTACGTGACCTCTTTTGTTGCTCTGTACTATTTTATAAACACAGGTATGCCTTTTGTCCTGAGTTCATCCTACAGCTGCTTCCCAAAGGAGATGTCTGCAGTTATTTCTGGAAGGGTCACTGCGTATCTCAGTAACATTGTAGTGCATGTTGTGTGGGCTCCGACTGTCAGTTGAGGGCATCACCACTCTCTAATCAGAATCCATCTGTGCTAATAAGGTTTGCTTGTTTCTTGGACTTCTGCATATTACCCATGCTTCCATCTCCAAATACTCGTAGACTATGGCACCCCATTCACAGGCTCCTTAAAAAAAGGAGCAAATAGTGTGTGCTGAAGCTTTCATCTGTCAACTTCCACCATTCTTAGCTGTCACATATCAGCTGCTGCAGTGGATGTGGTGTTCTGACAGCTTCAGAATGACATTGAGCAACCAGATGTCTTTGCTTTACATGCTCTAACCACTACAGACCAGTGGTATTCTGTGGACAAATGTAAGGCTTTGGTCTATGCTGGAGATTGCATATCAGGACAGATCACCAGAGCTTAACAGCACTACTAGCAATATCAGGCTCTGGCCACAAATGACTGAGACACAATCGTTGGTCAGAGCACTTCATTTACCAGTTACACTTCATGCATGGCAGAAATGCATGAACTTGTGTTCCATACTTTCTAAAGGCTAGCCCCATCTGTTCCTATTTTCCTCTCCAGCCAGGTATATCCCTTGATGAGCTTGAATCTGCATCAGATCCAATCCTGTCCAATCCATTTAGGTCCAGCCAGCCAGCCAGCACACATCTTGCCAACAAGTCTTGCCACAGTGAAGCAGGAACACACCCACTGGGTTACTTGCTGGCACTGCATTGTGATGCATTTTGATGAATATCTATCACAACAATTAATGAGGCACAGCTTATACTTGCACTCCGGAAGATAATAGTGGAGTGGAAAGATTCAACATAATGGCATCTCCTCCACTCCCATGCAGACGAGGGAGATGGTCTCCACATGGCAACAAAAGAAAGGGTGGATAGAGCGTACACAGCAAAGCCACCTGCAGTTCAGGTTTCCAACTGCGAGTGATTGCTCCTGCTGATATGTCCATGGACAATGGAAACTCCAGCTCCAGTGAGACAGGCCATACATGGTCTGCCACCATTTCAGTAGTCAGTAATGGATGGCTTTGCAATAATGGATGCTTTTTTTTTCTACAGATCATAAGCCTACCTTGCAAAAGCTACAACTGATTTCTTTTTGTAAAACAAAATAAATGTATGTCATTTGTTCTAGGCCATGTTTCTTTTGGGTGTTGAGGGCTGTTGCATTTGAAGTGCTTCATACCTGCTGCATGGAAGATAATTGTAAAGAGAAGTAAAGAAAAAGCAGATTAAGGTTCTTTTTTTGTTTCCTTTTTTAACTCCTTTTTAATACATGTACAGAAGCACACAGAAACTAATATGAATAAATAGTAATACTCAAGAACCATTCAACACGGTATTTGAATGACATCATTCACTTAGTATTTCTTCCTGTTGATACACAAGGATAATGTGTGAGCCAGTGAAACTGCCAAGTCTTGTCTGTATACAAAACTGGGTGTGCATAATACATGACCTGGCTGATAAAACAGGATGGACATACACGTAGAGTATGAGCCAAGTAACAGGTGTTTACTCCTCATTGAACATGTTATTGTAGTCATTGTCTGTGCTTTAGTAAGTTGGTCACTAATGCTTATCTTTGGATTCTAACCAATTTATCATGTCCTGGCATTAACATGCTGCATCTTAATCATCATAATCATGTCTGCTTTTCTTATAAATAATTATAATGCGGCGAGGTGTCCATCATATGAGCATCAACTCTCTGCACTTTAGAGAGTTAGAAAACTTAAAAGTAAGGAGAGAGATGCATGCTAATAAAGTTAATGAAGAGTTGGAGAGCATGCAGGCTCGTCGTGGGTATGTCGGGGGCAGAGACAGAAGCACACTGATGAGGAAACATGCACGTTCTGACTTTCAGCACAGCAGCACACAACAGACGGCGACGGCATCAGGGGGTCTGCTAACACAACAGGAGTAAACAAGTGAAGTGCCTCACAATAAATGAGGAGACAGACTCTAAATAAAAGACCAGACTGCTGCAGAAGTTCACACTCCCAAAGTGTACTTGAAAGGATTTCTTTTCTTTTTTTTTTTTTGGAAAAAAAAATAAGGGTGAAGGTAGGTGTTATTCTCCTATTCTCCTGTATTTTGAATTGTGTTGTAAATAGTCTGAAGTCTGGTAGGAGGACAAAAAAAAAGCACTTAGACAGCTTTCTATCCATCCATCTTCGCATTCATCCATTCATCAATCCAATTCATCCATCCACCCCCCAATCCAATCAGTCGTATAGTGACACAGACACAAAAACCTTTTGTCAATATACATTTACTTTTCTTTTCCCTGCTGGCTTTGGTGTCTAGAGATGTTTACTTTTCTTCCGTCTTCTGTCTGCCAGATATAAATATTGATATATAGCCTGGCTGAGATCAGATAAAGTCAGAGAGAAAGTACAGGATCTTGTATGGTGGAGGCTCCGCATAAACGGATTAACATCAAGAGAGTCTGGTGTGGGAATGACTGTGTAGAGCTGTACTCTGTAGCTTTATAGCTGTAACTCCAAAGTATGATGAGCTTATTATATGCATTAAAACAGACTGTGAAAAATAAGAGAGGAGTTGTTTTATGAAGCTGTAGTCTCTGTTGTATCGTTATAACGTCTCTGGTGATGAAGCATCATGTTCGTACCCTCGACAAAAAGGAGGAAAGTCTTTTCGCTGTGGTTTAACTTAAAAACACTGTTCGTCTGGTTAGTGTCTTCATTTTTGCTTGATGAAGTGTTTAAATATGATGTGGCTGTATGTTGTGCTAGCATTAGAATTACAGTTTTTGTGGCGTGCTGTACTGTATTTTCTTCAGTGTAGTCACTGTTTCCACATCGCGCTGTACTCCTGATTCTGGAAAGATCTGTTCAAGTAAAAAATAGCGCCAGACCATGTCCCCGATTCACATGGTGTAGTGCTGCAGGTGGCGGGGTTTGAAAAAGAATAGCGTGCGCCACAGAGTCAAGTCAAGAAATATAGAGTATAAACCAATTGGACCGTGTTGCATTTAAACAAACATTAAATAAAAGTTTTCTTTTGTGAAAGCTAACAGGAAGTAGAGCTGTTTCTTTCTCCAGTTGTTGGATGAGTGAAGTAAAATGTTGGTGTTATGTTAACTGTTTACTCAATCTGCTTGTCAGCTGGAAAACTGTGAATGAAAAACTGATGTGTAAGTTGCTTTTCCAAAGTGCCCGGGATAGCGATTTGTCCACCCCTACAGACATCATGATATACAAACGTCAGGATATTTATACAGTGGGATTTAAATCTAAAGATTTTTGTGAGACAAGCAGGTGGCAACAGCAACAGCATCACATAACGCCAGAGCGCAAACTATTCTATAGCTGGGACATAGTTACAATAAGGGAAACACAAATATCCATGTTAACAAGGGAAAGTAACAAAATATACTTGCGTCCTGTATGTAAATTGTCGTTTTAATATTTTATTGTTATGGCAGGTTTGCCTTATATTTCTAAAATACATAAACATTCTAGCTTATTTTTCAATATACAATTACTGGTATTGTTGAGATGACACCGATTTTGAATATTTCCTTATATTATAGGCCTCCTTTTTTAGAGCTACCTGACGCACACGCACATTCACACACACACACACACACACACACACACCCACCATGGAGCAACACTTTCTGAAACACATTCTTGGATTCAGGAACATGGATATCAGCCCCCATACTGACACACACACCACCGAGTCTGAGACAGTGAAACTGGCAGTCGGCGCTAAGATTAGGCTCAGGCTTCGCAGGAGCCGTCGCAGTATGGTGTGTGTGAAATAATCCATGACACCATCTGCTTTGCTTCGGTAATTATGAGTGCAATTAGCCACCGATACCACATATGACCTTATATTGATTTAACATTTCGAGGTTCATTTAATCTTGATCATGTGCACGAACTGGATAATGTTCTGTTTAACCTTATTACTCAGTAACTAAAGTCTGCTTGTGTTGGTGAGCACTTGATTCTTCCCATGTCAGGACTGGAATGTAAATCAGCTGTGCCACAATGACAGGTTTTTTACTCATGAATACGCCTGTGTCTGTGCCCTACTTTGGCTCACTCACACCTGTCAGCTTAGGCACTGATAGATGATAACAGCTAAAATTAACCACAATGTTGTTTTTAGCGGCCCATGGCTTGATGTCGGATACGTTCCTGTCCTTTAGCACCTCTACAATGTGAATATTACAGTTACACATACCCTGACAGTCTTTTTTTCTATCTTCAGCTGCCCCTCAGATTCCTGTTCTGGCTGACAGGATGTGTTCTTCTGCTGTTGTAGCCCATCCGCCTCAATGCTTGACATGTAGTGCATGCTGAGATGCTTTTCTGCTCACCACAGTTGTAAAGAGTGATTACTTGAATTACTATAACCTTCCTGTCAGCTCAAACCAGTAGTTTGTATTCTCCTCTGACCTCCCTCATCAACAAGGTGTTTTTTTGGTTTTTGCACCATTCTGTGTGAACTGCTTGTTGTGCCTGAAAATACCAAGAGTTTTTGAAATACTCAGACCAGCCCATCTAGCACCAACAACCATGTTACAGTGAAAATCACAGAGATCATATTTTCCCCATTTTGATGTTTCATTAACTGAAGCTCTTGATCTGTATCGGCTTGATTTTATGCATTGCGCTGCTGCCACATGATTGGCTGATTGGATAACTGCATGAATGTGCAGGTATACAGGTATTGCTGTTAAACTGGATGGTGACTGTCTGCACAATGCAATTTTAAACAGCTAAATGTTTTCCAACACAGAAAAGTCTTCAGGACAGAGGAGTTTGCACATTGCAGTTTCTCAGTAACATGGCATGATGAATTTTTTGTCTTATATTTCCCTCTTAAAAGAGAGTAAATTGCTGGTGAGGGAACGATTGTTTATAGCTCTTATAATGTAAGTAATAAAAACTATAGTGTCGTTCTTGAATAAAAAAAATTGTACTTGTTGGAAAATTGCCATGGTATAAGAGGAATTAAACACTTTGGCATGCGCTTTCACTGGAAAACAGTCAACGTCAGTGTGGTAACAGTAACTCTGCTTCACATTTGGCCACATCACACCACCTCGTCGTTACATAGCATAAGTTAAGGACATACTACATATTATTATTTCAGATTCAACCCTGGTGAATATATAGCCGAGCCCAATACCAGGGCACAGGTTCTTCCACAGGACTCAGTTCTTCCACACAAGACTCTTAGTTATCCTGAAGGCTATAAGGAGAGTTGAATCAGAGCGCTGTGTGCAGTGCTCCATCTTTGCCAGCACCCACTGTGCTGACGTGCTGCTCTCCAGCTCCAAGTCGTGTCGTTTATTCTGCCTGTCTGTGCCATGACTCTGATCTAATAGACCTGAGAGATGTGCCAGGACCTGTAGGGAGGAGAGCTTGCTGACGACATTTAGTCGTTTAACACCGATCATCTGTACTTTTCCTCTCTGCTTCCATTTTCCTTCACTTATTCCACACTGCTTGTACATGGCAGTTTAGTGTTGAACAACATTTCACACTGCTACTGTCAGGTCACTACACGCGACTCTTTTTATTTCTCTTGCTTTCATAATGTAATTGCAATTACAGTTATGTTTCAAGCTTCAGTTGCAGGTAGCGGTCATTAGATACAGACTGGTGCAATTGTGTTGGCATATTGTATCACTTTGGCGCATTGAGTCGGCAGACGTAGCACTTACACAGCTTTCTGCTTTCTTTATAAGTCTAAAGCTGAGCTTCATGCGGGGACAAATATTATGCTGAAACCTGGGCACATCAGCAGGGTTCTGCATCTATGAATAAAAGAGAGGAGACATAATGAATATGTTGTGGAATTTGTTTGAAATTCAAAGTCTCTTTATGAACAACCATAGTCTGTCCAAGAGCCTGCTTCCTGCAGGTGCATTTAAAATTATTTAGGAGTATAAATGTACAACCATTATAATCATAATCAAGGAACTTCAGAGTCCATGCACACTGGAAAAGTATTCAGTGAAGTTTACAGGTATGTGCTTCCTATAAACTGTTCTGTAACTTAAAAAGGTGATAATCAGTGTTATTATTAATCTTGACTATACAGTCTGATTAGAAAAAGCATGAGCTTGTAATTGAAGTGGAAAAAACTGACTCTTACAAGACATTTACTATTTAATGACAATTGTTACTATTTTATGGATTATTTGCTTACGTTATTGAAGTGACAAATCATAATCTACTCATCATTCACTCAGTAATGGCTGAGACTGAGATGACATGATTTGTGTGATTTCTTGTAGTTAACTATTCAAGCACACTCAATAGTAGATGATAAAGTGACTGTTAACTAAATGAAAGTGCAAAAGTTTGCATTCCCTGTGTTTTTTTTTTTTTCAGGGAAAAAATAACTATAATCTGTAGCATTCTAGAGAATATAGAATTTCAAAGGCTGTTCAAAGGTACAGAAAAATGTTGGAGGTTATAAAGGCAAAGGTTGAGTAAAGGTGTTAGAGAATATTTATATCGTATTCAGAAAGGGAAGCTGCAAACTGAATTGTACTTTTCGCTATAAATATCTTAAACTATTTAACTATTAACTATATGTGACTATTTGGCAATTTTTGTAAACTGCAATAATGAAGTAATGTAATGTGTAATGCAACACACTGACTTCTTCCTCTGTCCTAAGGGTGTGCACTCAACTCTAGCTAGGTAGGCTAGCTAAACGCACTTGGAGAAGCGCAGTAACTGATCTGTGTTCTGATCTGAGTTGAGTTCCCCGAAGGCATTGCGGCACAGAGTTCATTATTAGTTGAGAGTTTTTAAGCATCACATAAAACTCGATCTCTAGAAGTTAAGGTGATATTAATTTTATGATGCTTTTGGGAAACTGGGCCATGATTAACTTGATCTGTGCCTTAGGCTTGAATGGCTGTGGCACCATCAGGATTTAGACTTATAATATCCTAAAGATAGTGGCTGGATCGAATGGTCACTTAGAGTTTTGTAAAGAAGAACTTTAGCTCTTTTTTGGTAATAATATTAACAGTTGATGAAGGATACTGTCTCCAACAGTGACAGCTACAGTGAGCACAGGCAGTTGAAGATTGGAACATTCCACTCATCAGCTGTCCAGTTTTGGTGAGCCTGTACTTACTGTAGCCTCAGATTCCAATTCTTGGCTGATGGGAGAGGAACTCAATGTGGTCTTCTCCTTTTGTGGGCCATCTGCCTCAAGCTTTGACGTGTTGTGTGTTCTGAGATGCTTTTCTGCTCACCATAGTTGTAAAGAGTGGTTATTTGAGAGTGTTACCATCAGTCTGGCCATTCTCCTCTCACCTCTCATCAGCGAGGCATTTCCCACAGAACTGCCTCTCACTGGATAGTTTTTGTTTTACACTCCATTCTGTGTAAACTCTAGAGACTGTGCATGAATACTCAAACCTGCCCATCTGACACCAACAGCCATGCAGTGGTCAAAGTCAATGAGATTACATTTTTCACCCATTCTGATGTTTGATGTGAACATTAACTGAAGCTCTTGCTCTGTATCAGCATGATTGTATGAATTTGTGTGAATGAGCAGGCATTATTAAAGTGGCTGGTGACTGTATGTCCCTCTTTATTTTTCTATGTTTATTAAAACAGGACATTGTTTTGGTTCACAGAAGTCTATTGAAATCCGACCCAGTTAGATCAGAAGCAGTCTGAAGGTAATCAGATCAGAAGATAGTAATTAAATAGTTGATTACATTACTAATTACGTACCAGATTCTATTTCCTCAGTAGTCTATACAACATAGTGATTATTAACTATAATACAGGAAAGACATATGATAGTAAGAGAGATAAAGAGAGTGTGAGAGACAGAGAGGAGAGATTACATTTCCGGCCCACTATAGGTCCGGTGTCAAGGCACTCAGACACCTCGTCCAAACTCATGCCTGTCTGAGTGTGACTCACGTCTTGGTCTAATCTCTGCTTCACGATGGAGAGCCAGGCACTGCCGCTAGTGAAGCAGCTGGGGAGAAGCCTCAGCTGTCAATAATTTGCAAACTCGGCACTAGTGAGATATCACATTTTTAGACACACTTGCAGAACCTTAAAGCAGCAGAAATTATTTTTTTTAAATCCCTTATTACCTCTAACTAATAGGTACATCATTCTCATAGGGCTTACTTTGCTATTATTTATAGTGAATGATACTGACTGGGGCATTTTTTTAGGATTTTTTTTTTTTTTTTTTGCTTATGATAACTTCTTATTCTTCTTGCACACACCTATGTTTTGCATATAGTAACCTTGGTGTTAATGATGTTCCTGACGCTGCTGAGTTGCCATCTGGATGCTGCAGTGAGCAGTGGCATAAACATTAGTGCCGGCCGTGGGAGTCAGCCTCCCTGTGCCTCTCTCTTCCGTACACTGCCTTGCTCCATCTCCTCACCCTTTTCCTTCACTGTATCTCTAGGAGTTGATGCAAAGCAAATGTAAGAGAGAGAGGGAGAGAGAGAGAGAGAGAGAGAGAGAGAGGGAAAGAGAGAGAGAGATTTGGTATTCTTTAAGAGCAGCGGGTTCAGATGCACCTCACTGCTTTAAGCTGGAGTGGTTTAGTCACTGTGAGAAAAGATACTAAATTAAAACATTGCTCTGTTTCTCTTCTTGTGTAGGTGGAAAGCTCATATTCCCACAACAGCAGCCGGTGAGTAAATTAAGTTCACATTTTCTGCGCATTAGAATAAAATCTCAGGTACTAATCCCATCATCTCAGTTAAAAGTGTTCTGTTTCTTCTAAATTAACTAGCAGACCTAAAAAAAATTGCACAGGAGCGCCACACTGTGGTTGTGCTTGAACAAATATAATGTCAGTCAATGGTGACAAATTTAAGGAGGAAAAACTTGGCTCTTTTATGGTGTACGGGGCATTTATTTATTTTGTCAGCATGCTTTGGATCTACTTGTCCATTTAGAAGGAAGTGTCACTGCAAATCAATGCAAAGTTTTTCTGACTGATCACTGTTATCCTATAATGAAACATTTATATTCTGATGGGAGTGGTTTCTTCCAGGATGACCCCGCCCCTCTCCACAGGGCACGAGGGCTCGCTGAATGGCTTGATGAGGATGAAAATGCTGTAAATAATATGCTATGGCCTTCACAGTTACCAGATCTCAACCCAGTAGAACACTGGTGGGAGATTTTGGAGTGATGTGTCAGACAGCGGTCTCTAACACCATCATCAAAACACCAACTGAGGGAATATCTTTTGGTTTTGGTGTTCATCCTTCCAGTACAGTTCCAAAGACTTGTGTTCTGAAGCTGTTTTGGTCACTTGTGATGCCTCAACACCTTATTAAGACACTTTATATTGCTTTTTCCTTTGTCACCTGTCTATATCTCAGTATTTCAACTTAGATTTCCCTTTGGCAAATGTGTTCAAAATGAGCTTTGAAAAAAATCATAAAATTACTGTACTACCTTTTGAAATCATATATAGCAGAAGTGCAATAAATTAATAATTCCATTTATTAGTAGTCATTTGCAGCAGTGAAAAAATGAGAACTTAAGAAAATACTTGTCAAGAATTTACATTTAAGCAGAAAAAGGAACTATGAAATCAATCATATTTCACTTGTTTGGTTTTTTTTTTTGCTTCCTCAATTAATGATATATAATCAACTGATATTCACAAGCTTATATAGAGGTAACAAATTGGCTTAGATACATTCAGTAAGTGATTGTTTCAGTGACTGCTCTGTTACTCATTCTGAATTCTGCTACTATATAGCTTATCTATAATTAAATCTTCATTTTCTTTCCAGGACCAGTGCCCTTATTGTCTAGACAATAACACACACACCTCTAGTCCAAAAGACAGCCAAAAGCTCAGTCGTGTTCGCCCAGGAAAACTCTGGAATCAACGGTCTCTTGTCACTCACTCCAAAGGCATCGCACCGCAAATCACCAAGAACTATCGCAAGCTCCTTCTGAAGAGTTCAGCCGTGCTTCGGCAGCTCAACAGCACTCCTGCTGGCCAGGCTTCCAATCACATTCACAGGCTGACCCAAATACAGCAGTCCCGCCGCAAGCTGATGAGAGACGTGTGTGCCAAATACAGAAGCCTCACGAGGACCGTAAGCCGCAGGCAGGTGTCCCGCATCTATGTAGAGGACACACACAAGCTCCTGTACTGTGAGGTGCCCAAGGCAGGCTGCTCCAACTGGAAGCGTGTGCTGATGGTCCTGCAGGGCCAGGCGTCCTCCACAAGGGAGCTCCGACATGAACAGGTGCATTATGGGAACAGCCTAAAGCAACAGTCACAAATTCTAGTTTAGTTTTCATTAATGTAAAGTTCTGTTAAAATATTAAACTGAATTTGGTCTTTATGTCAATGATTGTAATGTAGTTAACCTTTTTACTGTCTTTGCTGTTTATATTCTCCCCTGTATGAACAGGTGCATTATGCGAACCACTTAAAGCGACTGGACTCTTTCGACCACAAACAAATTGCCCATCGCCTGAATACCTACACCAAAGTGCTCTTCCTGAGGGAGCCCTTCGAGAGGCTTGTCTCAGCTTTTCGGGACAAGTTTGAGAGCCCGAACTCGTACTATCACCCAGTGTTTGGGAAGCCCATCATTGCCAAGTACCGTGCTAATGCATCGAGGTCAGCCCTGCTCACTGGAGAGGGTGTGACCTTCAAAGAGTTCATCCAGTACCTGCTCGATGTTCGGCGTCCTGTGGGGATGGATATCCACTGGGAGCGTGTGGTGCAGCTTTGCAGCCCCTGCCTCATAGACTACGACTTCATTGGCAAGTTTGAGACAATCGAAGAGGAAGCTAATTTCCTCCTTAGGCATATCGGAGCGCCTGCTAACCTGACTTTCCCCAGCTTTAAAGACAGGAACCCGAATGCAGCCAGGACATCCTCACGCATTACACAAGAGTATTTTTCTCAGCTGAGTTTAAATGAGAGGCAGAAAACCTATGACTTTTTCTATATGGATTATCTAATGTTCAACTATTCCAAGCCATTCTCAGATTTACACTGAGGAGTTTGTGAATGTATAGACTGAGAACTTTTCAGTTGTTGGTCTGTTGTTTGTGTTTTACTTCAGTCTAATTATTAATTATTTTCTTTATTTAATTTCGCTTTTTAATGTAATTCATCAGTCTGTTTATTCTGGCTTCGGCAAACTGGTTTGTGCAAGCCTACACTACTCTTTCAGATCTCATAAACGTAGACATTATCACTCACTCTGTCACTCACTTTCAGTAATCGCTTTATCCTGATCAGTGTCGCCGTGGATCCGGAGCCTATCCCGGGAACACTGGGAATGAGGCAGGAAATACACCCTGGCTGGAATGCCAATCCATCAAAAGGCATAAACGGGGATATTATGAAGGAATAAAACATGATGGCGTGTTCTATTATAGGAAAACAATTTACGACTGGGTGGTGTGATGTGCCCTAATGCAATCTTTTTTTTTTATAACAGCACATCCCAAAGTGTTTTATTCCTCTTATACCACATAATGTGTAATATCTGTGAAACAGGTTAGTTGCTGTTATCACTTTCATTATAACAGCTATAAACCTAGCCTCTCTTTTTCTCTCTCTTGAAGCTAATAAGAAACATAAAACCTCAATATAACTAAAAATCGCTAAGCACAAAGCCATCTGTCCTGAAGATTTTACCATGATGGAAAACATAATGGAACAGCTTTACCTCAGAGCACTCACACTGACTGAAGTCTTCTTTCATAAACATTGAATAAACGTCTCCTTACAAAAAGGAGTGACATTTATATATTTTTTGTTGTTAAATAACAACACTTTTTAAAAGTATTTGTTTATAATTAACAGGCTTGTGCGATATAATGATTTAATCATCTCCACACGATATTACACTGCCACGATATCCAGTAACGTTTACTCCGATTATATTATATTACCAGAACTGCCAACCTTTACACATTTCGCTGAGAAGCTCTGCATTTTAACATGGGGGAACATTAGTACCAGTTATCCCTTAAAAATATGCCAAAAGAGCAGTCTTTTTCTCCACAATAAAACAGCAGATGAGCCATTGGACACATGAACCTGAAATGATTTGTGCAGACATTTTGAACTCTCAGTATTAACTGACTCTGGCTAGATGCCTTGACCCCTTCTCCCTAACTCACATGCTCTGTACTAGGCTTAAAGGGAAAGTTTGGAGTTCATTAATGGGAGATAAAATTGACTGGGAGGTGTGATGAATAAAATGTATCGATGTATGTTCAGCTTAGCTAACAGTATACAAGGATATATTTAACATCATTTAACTATGTGTTTTCAATTCTCGGCCACAAGAGAAAAAAGGATAACAATTTTGAACTAATAATATTAAATAGACCTACAACAAAGTGTCAGATCTAACACATATTAATGATCATGATCATTAGAAAGTGATTAAATACGCTTTGTTTGCTGTATGTGCAGTCAGCACTCAGACGCGTTCAAACACTTTGAGCAGCAGAAAATCAAGTCAAAATCTCGACCATGAGGACAAAAAATAACTGCTTTGTAAAAGAAATATATCATTAATGTGCTGGTTTTTTTTTTACTGTTTACTGCAGAATCTCCTAAAAATCCACCATCCAGCTGATGTTTCACAGCTGTCCCTATTTTCCGTAAACCTGAAATGGCAGAAATGCTCATTTTCCTGACTTTTTTAGATGGTTTTGGATGAATAAATTTTTTATTATGATTTTTTATTTTTTTTTGTAAACTGGTAAATGGTAAATTACAATATCGCACAAGCCTGACTGTTTATTTAGGCTTAAATTATGTGAGCATCTACAGTAAAAGTTCCTGTGAATGAGTTGTTACTACGGAAACAAATTAGAAGGAATGCATTAATTAACCTGTGGTTTGAATTACAGTCAGAGCTTCTGTTATAGAAAATTAATCAACACCTTCGGACCAATCAGAACTGAGAAATCAAAACAGTGCTGTGGTATATTTAAGGATTAATCTGTACTATTTTTAAGATCTAAATGAAGTATTAATTATTTATACATTGTTCTTTACCAGGTTTGCACGGTATTCCAATACAGTGCAGAACTAACTGATTGTGTTTATAAGAACTGCTTTTCCACTTTAATCTGATTATTTGTTCTAAAATGATCATCCATTTCACCTTTAATTTGTTGTCCTGACCATTTCTCTCTTTGCACAGTTTTTGTGTCAGGATGCCACCAGTAGCTTAAACACACACTGTTATTGGGCTATTGATGAATGATGGATGTTCGAAGTCTATGATGTGGATGTCTGATGTGATTTGGTGTTCTGTACGGAACCATAAAACACAGTGTAGCATGCCTTTAGCCTTACAGCATACTGCCGGTCAGCACATATCCACATTTTTACTTGTTGGGAATGTTTGAGTTTAAAGGAAGACATATAGTAATGTATAAAAAAAAAGTATGTACCTCACAAAGTAATGACAGCATCTTAATTTTAAAGTTGAATGTATATCTATGTGCCATTGCCTTTTTTACTGTTGATGATGTATTCAGATTAGATTATTTAAATAATTTGGGGAGGTGGATTACCAAATTTTAACCAAATAAACTGGTTTTAATGTGGTGTAATACAACAGATTTGTTTGACTCCTGTTATAGATTGTGTTTGATTCATGGGTCTTATATGGCATGTACAGTGGAAATGCATTGTACATGTTCAGTGTTTTATTATTTGTTATTGTCATATTATTTATGGCCTGTAGTCATTTTAACCGCTTAAATTCCCAGAATAATATGCTTTAAGGTCAACTATATAATATGATTCCAATGTAAAACTGTATATTTTTATAATTAAGAATGTATGTGAAAGCCTCTTTTATAAAGTTATTGTTGTTTCTCTACATCAGCAGTGATCTGCTTCGCTCCCTCCCCCTCTCGTGCTACAGTAAGCCTGTCCCCTCTCCCCTTGCCTCGGGCATTCAGGGCACTTTCACCCCACACCCCTCTTATTACCCCTCCCTCTCTCTCCCTCTCTCTCCCTCTCTCTCTCTCTCTCTCTCTCTGAGGGACAGCCTCGGGCTCTGACATCTCAGATTGCGCCACTCAAAGGGCACATCAAATCAGCTGCTATTTGTCATGAAGGTTACAGAACAAAGAAATGTACAACTGTTCTGTTTCTTAGAATCCTGTCTGCCTGGTGTTTGTAGTTAAACACCACAAGTAACCCAGTGGGTCATTAATCTAGCACAAGAATCACACAACAAACCTCAGACTGGTGAATAAGGAGGGTAGGATTCTGGTGATGTGACCCAAGTGTACAGGGAACGGAAAAGGAGCAGAAACATGGACTGACAGGACATTGTTGAAGATGTAGCTAAGAATCTCTCATCTGTGTACATTCTATTTAATAGACCATATACACTGAACAACCACTTTATTAGGAACACCTGTCATGCAGTTAACAGGTCAAGAGCTTCAGTTAGTGTTCACATCAAACATCAGAATGGGGGAAAGTGTCTCTCAGTGACTGACTGTACCAGATGAACTCCTGATCTCCTGATCTTCATGCGCAGCAGTCTCTAGAGTTTACACAGAATGGCGCAAAAAAACAAAAACCACCCAGTGAGGGGCAGTTCTGTGGGAAATGCACAAGGTTGAAGATGACAGGAGGGCTACCACTCTTTACAACCGTGGTGAGCAGAAAAGCAACACTTCAGACCTTGAAGCAGATGTACAAGAGCAGAAGAACACATCGGGTTCCACTCCCGTCAACCGAGAACAGGACTCGGAGACCACAATGATCACAGGCCCACTGAAACTGGCAGCTGAAGACTGGAAAAAGTCCAGGTGATGTTTTTCTAATCTACACCTGTCCAATTTCAGAGAGCATTAATTTAGCCTTAATAATGTGTTAAGGTGTAAGTTGTATTTAAAATGATCAGTTGATTAGACTAAGCAAACACTGAATACTATATTCAGGTAAGTTCATGAGCATATTATCATCAAAGCTCTAATCAGAAATCACTGGAAACTGAAGTTTTGATAACTGATATTATAAGATATTATATTTCACGATGTGCACGTGTGTACTTCCGGGATCACTCTGGCCAGGCCGTGGTACTTCCGGAACAGGTGCAGATTCACGTGAGCCGGGGATATAAATGATATGTAGAGGTGTAATACTGCTAACATCCAGCAGATGGCGCCTCTGTGGCGTGAAGGTGTCGGAGGGCGCTTTAAAAAAATGTCATCATTAATATGATACTAAACAGATAATATTTACTTTGTTAATGGGATAAGTTTCGTTCCTGAATTCGTACTGTATATAAAAACGCATTTACAGATAAAATAAATAAATAAGGATTCATTATACTTATGCTGCAATAATTAAACCATATTTAGACCATATTTTTAAATGCCAGTCTACTCATTTGAGCTACAAGCTTTATATATATATATATATATATATATATATATATATATATATATATATATATATATATATATATGTGTGTGTGTGTGTGTGTGTGTGTGTGTGTGATAATGTGTATTTGGTGCATGCAACCTAGTTTTCATACAGGTTTGTAAAGATCTCTTAAAACAGTTATGCTGTTCCAAAATCTCAGCAAGAGAGGCTGTGGTTTTTTTTTTCTCTCCTCTAGGCAATTTCCATGAAGTTGAATGGAAGCTGCAACATGGGGCGATAGATAGTGTTATATGCACACAGAGGCTATGTTACTGGGATGCACATCATTTGGATAACCCGTTTATTCCCATCTCTTTCTCACATCCCCCGTAAATGAAGGAAATTAAGTGCGGGCGCTCGAGGCGACATCCTAAGCTATTTAAATCTTTAAATTTACATCTTCCTCCTGCCTCAAGTAATTGAACTAACTCCGGGCTTGCTGCTTTAATTGAGCAAAAATATCTTGTCTTCCTGCTGCTTTGCTCTGACGAGGGAAACTAATTTCAGCCAACGGCGAGGAAGAAAAAGGCATCAGTTGGCAATATCGTTTAGTCCAAATAATTTGAAACATAGCCTAATTTTGAATGCAAATGCAAAGTGTTGCACTTGCTGTATGTTTTGTCTGGGGAGTGGAAAATGGACTAGTATTTGCAAGTGTAGAAGTTTCCGAACACACGCAGGGGTTAAACTGTCACAGCGCCCAGTTTAACACCCTTTAGTCCAAGTCAGCTCCAATTGGAAATGGAAATCATTTCTAGGCCAATCTTTCCTGCAAAATTCTTCCATGCAATAAATCGCACCGACAGACATTTCGCCACACAGTGCTCCAAAAAGCAATCAGCCATGTCACGTGACCTAGACAAGCGCCGTTGTACAAGATATTGTTCTAGAATGTTATCGAAGTGCACAGACAGCTGCCTATAATCATGATGTAATAAGAACACATTCCCTTATATGGAAAATTTTTTCATTTCAAAGTTGTATATTTTTTTAGTTAAGGCGGATGTAAAGTGCTGGGGCTGCAGCTACATGGCGGCTCAGTGGGTCACACTGCTGTATCACAGCTCCAGGGTTTCCGGTTCGGTCCTGAGCTCGGGTTACTGTCTGTCTGAAGGTTTGCATGTTCTCCTTGTGTTTCCGGTTTCCGCCCACTAGGTTGATTAGCTGCATTAAATTGCCCTTTGTGTGTGTGTGTGTGTGGTCTGAATATATCTAGTGCCTGTCCTGGGAATAGCGGGCGCGAGGCGGGAATACACACCCAGAATACACCCCAGATTCCCGCCTCGCGCCCGGTCTTCCCGGGATAGGCTCAGGATCTACCGCGACCCTGAGCAGGAGAAAGTGCTTACTGACGATCTGTGTGTCACAAGATCACTCTCCTGTGACAAAAATGGACCAAGCCCAAAATATGAAGCTTTTATTGGTCTTAACAACAAATCTTTGGTCAGGAAATTAGCAAGAATTAAACAGAGACTGTGGCTCTCTCCCTGCTCTATCAGTCCTGGTTCCTTTTATGAGCTTGTTATCAGGCTCATGATGAGCTGCATCAGGTGTGGCAGATAAACAAATAATGACTAATATGAAAAAAAAAATCCCAGGAAATATTTGGGAAAATTTTGTACACCCAGACATGTGTTAGTTTGAATAATACATAAAGCATTTTAATTATTATCATGATTTCACCTTTGCGTACACGAAGACTAAGTGAATTTCCCTGTTTCTGGCTTTTTCCCCCAAACAAACACTTCACTGCAGCAGAACTGCACGAGCACAGGAGCTCTCAGGAGTGCATTTCTTTCATTCTTGCTCATTTTCTGACCTATGATTTGTTACTAAAACCATTAAAAGCTTAATATTTTTGCCATTTTGGGCTCGGCCCATTTTTTTTTTTTGCCCAGGAGTGTGTAGATAAGCGAAAAGTGTGCGTTGTTAGTTTATAGGTGTTGATGCCTTTATCACGTGACATTGATAACTATAAAGGAAGCAGGATATCTCTATTATAAAAGTACCTTTTCCCACAGTATCAGCCTTTATCTAACATTTCAGATATTGTAATCTGATGACTTTGTGCTTCATGCTTTTCGCATGAGCAGGCTGTGTTGTGGTCGCTGGTAGGCGCCACTCCGCCGCTCTGGAGGAAATCGTTAACACGAGGGTTAAAGAGTTGAGTTCAAAGTGCGCGCGCACTTACACTTTCGCCTTCTGTGTAGTGTAAAATCTGCGGGCTGAACCTGCTATTCGGGCTGGACCTGTCTGTCTCCCTCGGGATAAACCTGTCTCTCTCTCTCTCTCTCTCTCTCTCTCTCTCTCTCTCTTCCCGAACACATGCCATTAAAGTCGGTCGCGTCCATCCAGCCGCGCGCTGTAATTGAAATGGCGCGCGTGGCCGGAAGCGCTTTGTGCTCTGTCGTGCGGCGCGCGCCGATCCGCGTCACTCCGGTCTGCACGGACACAACAGTAGAGATAGAGAGAAAACGCAGCAGAGATGCAGAGATAAGGGCCAGGCAGTCATTTATGGACTGAAAAAAATAATTGTAGCTTTATTTAGAATAGGTCCATCATCATCATCAGCCTTCCTCATGGTGCTCTTTTACCATCAACCACTCAGCCACTATCATGACTAATCTACTCTAAATAATCATCTCAGGTGACATTGTAGGTAACCATCTAAACCGTTATCTCTCTCTCTCTCTCTCTCTCTCTCACACACACACACAGGATTTTGCGCCAGCATTGCGCGCGCGCGCACACACTGTTTGTTGGGACAGAAATGAGAATAAATGGAAATGAATGTGAGCCTAAAGAATGACGGCGCGCGTGCACATGTGCGCAGCAGGATGAGATGTTAATGTGGTGAGGCGGGCAGAGCGCAGCTGATTGGAGCCCTAATCCCTTTCCCCCCGGGGCCGTTTTCAGAGCCCCGAGCCAGAATTCCTGCTCTGCTCTCCTCCACTGTTATTCGGGAAGGATCTCTGGCTTCAGCGCACTCTCTTCCTGTCTCACACTCCAACCACAAACGGAACCGTAAAGCCAAAAAAAGAGGCAGAGAGACGATCGATCGACGCCGACTGAGCCATGACTTCCAAGGTAAGCACGCGCTTCTCTCCCCATGGAGCTGCTTTTTGTGGAAACTCTCTGTATCTCCTCTCTGTGTTAACCGACTTTTAAAGCCACAGCGACCTCACACACACACACACGCATACACACGCCGCTGATGTGCGCACGGAGCTGCTTTTTTTTTCTTCTTTCTTTTTGCGGATTTTAACGTTTTGCGGGATTCGGCGTGTCAATACTGTACGAAGAACCGAATCGGCTGAAATCCGGGAGCGCTGAAGTATCGAACATTTTCCCAAAGTTATTTCTAAAGGAATAGAAATCTCCTCGATCACACACACACACACACACACACACGGGGAGAGAGAGAGAGAGAGAGAGAGATCAGAGTTCCTGATCAGATTGCATCGGACATCCTAACATGTTTGAAACGGTAATCTTTATAACACTTTTTTTAAATCTGTATATTTATAAACACATAAAGCCATATTTTAATGTGTCAGGACCGTGCTGTGTTCAGGAGCTCCTCTGGCCGCATCCCAAATGCAGCTCAGTACCGGACATATAGTGCACTACGTAGGGTGGATGTGGCATTATTTCATAGTTTAAATAGTGCACTGGTACACTGAGTAGTGATGTATTTGTGATTTGAGCGACGGGATTACAGGAAGTGCGACAGAGTTAGTTCACAAATTTTAACCTGAAGGAGAGAAGGAGAACTAGCCTACTATACAGACTCATGTGTCAAAAGGTATGTTCCCTAATCCGCATTTTGATATCGTTCATATTCTGACCATTCAGTGCTGTAATATGTGGTTTTGAAAGTATTTCAGGCTTAAATAGTATAGTACAGAATACTGAACCATTCATTCATTCATTCATTCATTCATTCACCTTTTGATTTGCTGTCTAGCAGAACTGGAGTTAACCTCAATATCTGATAGCATATAATATAAAAATTATAAACAGCCATGTTTTTAATCACTGTTTTAATCACACTGTAAGGGGAAAAAAAGGTTCCTGGAAGATCTTTGAAATGTTCTTTGAGTTAAAATGTCTCCAGAAACCTTTTTGCAGCATGAGTAGTTCCTAATAGAACCCACATTTTCATTGTTTAGAGTGTAAATGTGTAGCGTTATATCATTCAAATACAGTGTTAACCAATGCTACAGATTTCACCCTACCTCTCACACTAACCTGCTTTACCTCTGACCCAGCATTCCCGCTGACGCCTTTGAGGTGAGCTGTCCAGAGCTTTCAGACCCAAATCCTCCCATGTTTGTGCTTGTTATTGAAGTTCAAACCCCAGATGAAAATGAATGAAGACGCTTCTCCTAAAGCATTGTGCCCCAAGCAAAGCAGCCTTTAACCATCTGCTTAACATTTTCAGGCGGCTCATGTAACAGCATTTGTAACTCCACAATGGTAGTTTAGATTTCTGAAAGGGTGCAACTGTAAATGACAGATGTGTTTCCAAAAAAGGCAGAAAACCAAATCAGCCATGTTGAATGAAGATCTACTGTACTGAATTCACACTGTGTTTTAATGAAGACCTACAGTGTTCACTCTAATGCTGATTTGCTTCCAGCTGAACAGCTATCATTATTTGTAGGATGGCACTGAACGCACATTTTCAATACAATACCGATATCTGTTGTAAGCACGGGCTGATTTCTGTTCCTATTCCAGTTTTGTGATGTGAAACATCAGAGGCGTGATGGAGACAAGCTTTAAAGTGGATTGTTTCCTGTGTTCAATGCAACATCTGTATTGAGTTAGTCAACATTTAATAAAATACATCTGATCCAGAGTTTCAGGCTGGTATCAGCTCCAAAACTGATGCTCAGTACTGGATTTGTGCATCCCAAATTATTTTCTCTCTGATTCAATCCTGAATTATCCATCTAGGTGTTAAATACTACTTCTCAAACTCTCTGCCTTTAACAATAACATTGTTTAAACTCTATTAAATCCTGACCAGCACCACACTGAGTAATGTAAAAGAGCTTCCGAGCCAGTAGGAAAGTGTCTTAATTTAACATGTTTTGATTCTTAATCTCTGAATATAATATGAGTTTTCTTTAATATCTGCATTTCTATGTCACCTGAAGATGCTGATTTATTAGGCTCCAAACCAAACCGCTGGATGTCATCAAACCTTTCACGTCTCACACTCACTCCCACTACCTTTAATTAGGAGTTTACACTTTCTCAGTGTTCCCTGAAGGTAGACACCTACAGTACGATCTATCCCTCTCTGTCTCTCTCCCTCTCTCATGCTCGTTAATAAGCCTCATCCTTTCCTCCCCTCCGGTTCTGGGGGAAAAAAAACACGATGCAAATTCTCTTAATTAGAGGTGTGCTACTAATTCTTGAGCGAAATGTGGAGTGAAGTGGATGTAAGAGTGATCTCATAGGTGTTGACAGGCCTGGAGCATGCATTTATGCTTAGGGATTCAGGAGGGAGAGGACTGACTCGGAGCAGCAGTGCTGCAGGTGTGTGTGGTGTGCTGTGTGCTCTGCTGAGAGTGTGTTGTGTGTGCTGATCCGCAGGAGGGAAGAAGCATGTCTCGCCTCTCTTTGACCCGCTCTCCAGTGTCTCCTCTGGCTGCGCAGGGCATCCCTCTTCCTGCTCAGCTGACTAAAGCCAACGCCCCCGTCCACATCGATGTAGGAGGACACATGTACACCAGCAGCCTAGCTACACTCACAAAGTACCCAGACTCAAGGTAGGACGCTTTTATATTCTGTGATGGAAGTGAGTGTAAACTTAGAGAGAACCTGCTGCGCCAGATGTCATGGATTGCCTACGCAGATACATTTTGAATGCTTTTTCAGTGATTGGTTACAAAGGTTGAAGAAAACCAAGGTTTTTTGGTTCTTAAAGGAGTACTCCAGTGGTTTCGACCTAATCTCTATTTACTGCATCTAATGTGTGTGTGTGTGTGTGTGTGTGTGTAAGACTAACATGAATTTCAACACATTTTCCTGTAGTGTTGCAGCAGGTAGCATTGCCACCTCACAGCTCCAGGATCCCCAGTTTGATCCTGAGTTTGAGCTTGCGTCCTGTCCACATGGGTTTCCTAATGGTTTCCAGGTTTCCTCTCACCTCTCAAAAACAAGCTAGTAGGTGGATTGCTAATGGAATTTGGCCCAAAATGTGTGTGTGTTGCAAGACACAGCCAGGGTGTACATCCGCATCACACATCCACTGTGACCCTGAGCAGGATAAAGTGCTTACTGAAGATGAATGAATGAATGAATGAATGAATGAACATTCGTCTGATTGAATGAGTTATACATAATTAGACGTAATTTGCAAAAAAAAAAGAAATTGAGTTCATGAAAACATTCTAGAGAAATACTGTATTTTAAGTGAGTTTTACGAAAACAGGTTTATTTTGGTTCTTTTTTCATTGCAGGGAAACATGTTCAAATTCTTGTTTGTTGTAATCACATATAGACCACAGATGTGCTCGATAGAGATTGAGTTGTAAACCGCTTGTGTTCCTTTAATAACTGCAGCGCTGACATTAAACACATGTTTATTTAATGACAAATAAGCCAAATTTAAGAGCTCTTCCAACAGGATTTTATATGTGCTGTTGCAAGATTATATTTGAGGTTTGAAGTTTGGAGTAGATTTGAAGAGGTGGGTCTTAGTTTTGTCAAGTGAAGACCTCATGGTCCACTGCAGTTTTGCTGTAAACCAAAGCAGCAGTGCTGTGCAGGAGGATCAGAAATGCTTCTCTAAAATTCCACCCCCTCATTCGCATCCTCAGTATATTTGTCTCAGCATCTGCCCTCCCTCTGACTAACAGGGCTATTAGCAGAAATGCTGAACTCACTGAGACAAAAATCACTATTCCGTAGAAAAGCTGATGTGTGTTTAATGATGTCAAAGCTGTGTCATTTGTACACAAATAAAAAATGGAGAAAACTGTACTGAACATAATCCTGCTTGAGAGGAAAGCTGAGGCCACGTCACGGCTGTCGTGCATCTCGTTGGTCGCAAGGAAACAGACGCTGCAGTGAAACTGGACCAGATTCAGATATTGTCCATATATTATTTTCTGAATTGTGAAAAAAACAGAAATCTGTGTTAATCAGACAAATGAAAAGGAGCAGTGTTCCCACTTGTGGTGCTGTGAAATTCCTACCTGCTGCATCTCAACCTCAATCCTCAGAGGTCCTGCTGATAATTCACTCCCCCATGAGAGGCGGGTGGAAAAGAGCACCACCTGTTAGAAAAAGAAGAGTACAAGGAGAGCGAGAGGAGAGCACTCCCTCACATCTGCTCAGCTTAACACATGCCATGGCCTTCTCTGATTTAATAATGTAGATAGAGAGACAGGGAGGAGGAGGAGAGCAGGGTAGGGGAAGCGGGGGGGAAAGCAGGCAGCATTTTAATTGCTTTTTAGAGAAAAAAAAAGAAAAAGAAACGGAGATGAAAAACTAAGATTGCCTGAAGCTATATGGTGAAATTCTAACTGGGGGAACTGCAAGACCATATGAGAAAAGAAGCACCGCAGGCACAAAAGGGGGAATTGGTTTTCTTATTAAGTGTTTTGCATCAGTTTCCAGAATGGGAGGGAGAGAGAGAGAGAGAGAGTGAGAGAGAGAGAGAGAGAGAGAGAGAGAGAGAGAGAGAGAGAGAACATGAAATGAAATGGGAACATCTTTGCAATGACAAGATTTAAGTTGATTTAACACAAGAGCAGAAATAGCATAAGACATGAAACCAAATGTTCGACCTCATTCTTCAAACCAGGTTAAACAATAAAACTGCATTATTCTCACTGCATTTAAAACTGTCATATTGCTCCAACTGTGGTAAAGGATTGTGATTATTAGTCAGCCTCTGCATGAGGGTTGAATTCATGATGTGTTTGTTTTTCTGTCTTCATCAGAATCAGTCGGCTGTTTAACGGCACGGAGCCCATCGTGTTGGACAGTCTGAAACAGCACTACTTTATTGACCGGGACGGGGAGATTTTCCGTTATATTCTCAGCTACCTCCGCACCAGCAAACTGCTTCTTCCTGAAGACTTCAAGGTAAATCTGTTCCGCAAGAACTAGAACATAATGCACAATCATTTCACTGTTTCGAGGATAGATATTTATTTATTTATTTATTTATTTATTTAAAGATCATTTTTATTGATTTTCAAATTAAGAAAATACAACACCAAGATGTTCAGTGTAAACAGTAAAATATTAGTCAACCTCTCCAAAATAAAAAAATAAAATTAAATTAAATTTAGTATAATAAAATAATTGCATAAAAATAAAATAATAATAATAAATAAAATGTTAAAAATAAATTATAATAAATTATAAAATTAAAAAAATTGGTAAGCAGTGGTCAACTGGAACATATAGACCCATACAGCTCATGTATTAAAATACTGCAGCTCATACAAATACTTTATAATCTATTTGGCATTCTTATAAGGAAAATGTCTAAAATTGTGCTAAAATTGTCTAAAGTGTGCTAAGGATACAACTGATTAAAGTACATCTGCATTCAGAAATGAGATTTCTACACGATTATAGAGATTGCTGTTCTGCAAAAGTCACATTTTCCCATTTAAAACAGGCTTTCTGAATATTTCATACTGTAACGTAATATAGTGGTATTCTGAAACTACGTAGTAGTCACATTAGCTGTGTGCTAGGTTAGCTAGATATCTCTAGCTAATATTAGTGATTAATAAAGTAGTCTTTATTGTTATGGTATAGGTAAACCACTGCAAACTAGCTTACTAGCACTAAGCTAGCTGGTTATCCAACTAAGCTAATGTTAGTGATTTAACAAATAGCTTTGTTTGGTATATTTTAAGATTTAGCTACTGGTAAATATAATTCTGAGAAAATGACAAACCAGAATCAGACGCTGAAACCTCACTCTCATCTATATGTGACAAGCTAGTTTACTAACTTAGATAATGTTAGTTAGCTAGGTGTTGGGCTACTGTATATTTAGACAGGTTTGACTACTGCTAAATATATTACTAAGGATATGATTAATCAGAATGCAGATACGGAAATCTCACAAGTGTCTACCTGCTAATTTACTAACTGTTTGCTGCCGTTAGCTATTTGAATTGAAAGGATGCGGCATTTCCAATGTGCATGTTCATGAATATTCAGCCTTATTCGATTGTGGCATTTGTAATAAGGGTGAAAGGGTAGAGTTGTTCCTAGGCTTTTGAAAAATATTAATTTGCATAAATGATTTTGGATGGGTTACAGTTACCTGGCCAGGGAAGCTTTAGGTCCAGCATAGCATCTAGCAAACAACATGATTCCGAATTGTGTACTGAAATTTCAGCAGCTCTTTCAAAAAAACATTTTGTCCTTCCCCGAGTTGCAACTCAACCAATAGAACATATCCTCATCATTAAGACTAGTCTGGACAGTCTCCTCCACAACCCCCAGCTCCTTCTGGATTTCACAGGATGCTGTGGAATAGTGAAAAGATGCATAGACAGCAGTTACAGCTCAAATCATTACATCTCATTACAGTCAAGCCTCACAGTTCAGCCATCACACTCTTCACACACTCTTCACCCTTTGCAAGCTGGGAAATATGCAAATAGCGGCCACTGACTGAATTGATCATCATTTGCAGCCCCATCGAAATGCTGTAGGGCTTTAATTGTCCCAGACACGTGACTCTGACACACAGGGTTCACAAGATCAATCTGTTTGTCTTCATAGCATATCCAAATGGCGCCGACTCGCTCATCAACTCATTCACTCTTTGAACATGTTCGCAAATTTACAACAGTGAAAGCTATAATTCATTCCCAGTCTGAGGAACTTGTTACTTCAGATATATACTTAGTCGCTTGTCCCTTGAGGGGAATTTTGTAAAGTGTCAAACACAATTCTGACTATTTCTGCTAATGGAAATGCAATTCACTGCGCTTTTATCAATTTCTTTGTCTAGTACCAGCTTCAAAGCGCTGAAGCTATCACGAGAAGCTATTGAGTAGTCTTCCTTTATAGGTCTCCGTATTTACTGGATTAGGTTTTCAGAATGTTGCCTTGTAGAAGTCTCGACATATCTAACCCTCACTACAGACCGAGGATGAATAGCACCTTAAGACTTATATTTCCCTTTGAATTACCCCAAGCCTCCAGGCCTGAAGTCTTAGCATGCATGCTGACGGGGAGAAAGAGAAAGAAATAGGCAGACGGGGTGGGGCGAGGGGCAAGCAAAAGCAGCTTCTTTTTGTGTGCATACTGAAAGTATGGAGTCTTAGACGCTGGGTAGTATTGTTCACTGTGGCATAGCCTGCAGGAAAATGAATAGTTCATACAAGGTGGAGATGAAGAGCTAACTTTTTGGAGATGCAGGGAGGGAAGAGATCGGTGTTACACAAGCTCCTCAACTGGAAACAGATCACAGTGCTTAATGGCAGAGGGACAGAGAGGGAGAGAGAGAGAGAGAAGATGAGAGAATTTCTGACTGTTACCTACCTTCAGTTGTGTTGCCTGCCTCAATATTAGTGTGAGTGTTAAGGGTTGCCATGTCTTCAAAAGTCAAATGGACATTATTAAAATAGACCAAAACCACTCCAATGGTCAAAAAGGTCTAATTCCAAATGTTAAAAAGTCCAAAAAATCATGCCAAATATATTACATTATTTACAAAATAACGTTGCATGATACAATTTAGTGAAGTAGCACTAAAACCATGTAACTTTTTTTAAACATCAATCTCCTAAAATGGTTTTGTATTATTTCATATATATTTTGTGTGGTGATGTTGGAAAACCCTTCACATAGTCAAATTTTGAAATACATACTGAATAACGCTCTTTTGCATGTGTCTCGACCACAAGTAAAGTTCTAGCATTTTAAAATCCGGTTACCCCAAAAGTGAAAAAGGAGAAAATTTCATTTCAAGATTTCTTTCTGGCTGTGGCGCACGAGCATTGCGGACATTTTCGCAGCCGGGATCTGATCACAAACTGAATTTATTAGGCTGATGTCTGTTTCACTATCCAACAACTTGATCAAATCCTGACATTCACTGTGTGAGAAAATCACACTTAGCTAGCATGAGTTTTATCTTCATGCAGTCTGACTGTTTCTACCACTTCATTAAACTGGCTCCTTATCCAACCTCATCTTTGCAGATCTCTGGAAGATGAAACAGTGTATATATAAAAATATTTTTTAATGGTTTCTTAAAGCAAAGGTGTCAATATATGGCTTTTTTTTGGCTGAATTCAGCCTTAGAAACATCCACCTGGGTATTCCCAGATTTTACACTCGTATCATAAATAAATAACATCTATGAGAATGAGTAAATCAGTTCACTAACACACAACAAGCACAACCATACTGTAAAAAAAACCATACAGATTTCTTATTGTAATACCTTACACTGTTACTAATACATTATTTTACCTGTTATTTCAATATTTCCATTTTAAATATAACCACAACCACATATTACCACAATTTGTCTTTGCATTAAAAAATAATTTCTACTTCTTTGGCTTTCAAAACACTAACGCTATAATTACTCAAGTCAAAAATATCCCAATTCAATGCGGAAACCACATATCTGGCAACCTCAGTGAGCATGTCAGTCAGTCAAGAAGTTTAGAGTTGTAATAGCTCTAGTAGTAGTTTACCTGAGTGGTAAAAGGTCTTAATAAGGATATTTGCGTTCAGTCCTGTTGACTTTCTACAACCAGACATCTGTTAGCTTGTGTCAGTTTTTTATTTCTCTCATATTCGTAAGAAATTTATCTGTCTATTGTTAAGCGAGTGAGTTTTCATCTATGTTGTTTTAGTGCTGTGGCAGTGCCATCTGGTCTGGTGGAAAATGGTAGGGGTAAAAGGGCTGGGGTGAAGTGGCTTCAGGGCACTAAGACCCTCAGGACAATACAGCCAATCTGTGCTTCCAAACTAGAGAACGTGTGTGTGTGTGTGTGTGTGTGTGTGTGTGTACCACAGTATGAGCAATTTTACAGACCTACATGGCTCTGGGAGTTAGTATATAGCTGCTGTTTTGAGTAGTGATAATAAAACCATTGGGACCAGGATCCTTCTCATGTTTATTCTCATGGTCATATTTGACATAATCCTACACACAGACCGTATAGACTTGTGAGTTATTTGTGCTATATTGTGCAAGATAGTGTGCAACATTGGAATGAAATGGAAATATTGTATAACAATAGGAAGTATTAAAACTATGGTTCAGATATTAATAAAAAAAATAAAAATTTGCAGTCATTGTAATCTTGGTCATATTTACACACACAGAGCTCCTTCATTAATTATAGCTCTGTTCTGATTGAACCTCATGGTAATGTAACTAAACTAAACTATATAAGTAAATGCACATAAAATAGAGTAATAATTAAACCTTGGAAAGGACACAGCCATGTGCGGTTTTACTGTTGTTGTGTGTAGCATGTGTCACGTAACATTGATGTTATATCAATTCTGCCTGGTAATACAGGTAAAATCCACAGATATTTATCCCATCCTAATCTCAAATTCCAAATTATTTTAACAACCACCTCTGGTCAAATGAATCTGACTAAGCAAGTTATCATAATGCTTGACCTTAATGATGATATGCTAACATTTTCTAAATTATTTACTGTTTTCCTTTAGAACATGGTGGTTTGACTCCAAGTGGCCATTATAATGAGATCTTCTGAACTGAATTTTAGTCTCTGGCTAATCTACAATCTATGTCGTTATGTTAGCATCTGACACTGCCCAAGTTAGCTAACCTTATCTAATTAGCTAGCATGGTTTACTAGTTGATATTTAGGCTAATATAAAATGAACAAATAATTGGAAAAGATTGGGAACATGCTTTAAGAGAACTCTTTGCTAGAGCAGCACCTCTATGTATTTGCTATTACAAGCACCTTCCTTCATCCATACACATGACTGTACATTGTCTGTATCCACGCTCACATCTGCTTCCTGCTCTGTGGGCTGTGTAGGAGTTCCAGCTGCTGTACGAGGAGGCGCGTTATTACCAGTTGAGCCCCATGGTGAAGGAGCTGGAGCGCTGGAAGCAGGAACGAGAGCAGCGGCGGGGAGCTCAGCCCTGTGAATGCCTGGTGGTGCGCGTGACCCCTGACCTTGGCGAGAGGATCGCCCTGAGTGGAGACAAAGCTCTCATCGAGGAGATCTTCCCCGAGACGGGCGACGTCATGTGCAACTCGGTCAACGCCGGCTGGAACCAGGACCCTACTCATGTTATTCGCTTTCCGCTGAACGGATACTGCAGACTCAATTCTGTACAGGTAGAGCTGCATGTTTCATACCTTCCTTACATGAATAAATGTTCTGTGAGGAAACTGGCACAAAGTCTAGAATTGGCAGGAAAGTTGACTAAGGTGTAGTAGAGCCAGGGATAGTTGCTGCTATTAGAAATAGTTTAGATTTGCTGATCACAGAAAGCATCAGTATGTGATTTGTATCACAACACAGTCTTTTATGTTCTGTGACCAATACCTATTGGATTCTACAAATCTTTTGCTTATCATATGCATAGCTCATGAACAGCACAGCAGCTTCCAAACATCTGACTGACGAATCTGGGAGAAAACAGAGATGTAGTAATGTGTGACTGACTCCAGAGGCGATTCTAGGGACTGTGGGGGCCCAAGGCAAGGGGCCCTCCCTGTGTATTTCAATCTATCTCTAATCAGGGATTATACAAGTGGCAATACCAAGATGTCAGAAAAAAAATAATAATTGACCTAAGCTAAACTGTGGCATATACAGTAGAGTTATATAATAGGCTAAAACAGAACACCTTTGGCAAAATTTTGGCTTTTATTCTCTGTATATACTTTAAAATAGCAAGCCATCAAGACAATTTGAGCAAAATGACAAAGTCCACCCATAATGCTAGCTAAATATTTAACATTATTTGCTCCAAACCAAGCAAGCTAGCTAGCTGCTTGCTTGACAAAGTGATGCTGGGCTAGCATTATGTTATTTTATGGCTTAGCCTATAGATATCATCCAAGATAATTATTTTGCTATTAGATTCTTTCCTCCACTTGCTATAGTTCTGCTTTCTCTTTTCCTCTTCTTCTTGTTTTCTCTTTCTTTTTGGCTTCCAGATATAAATTCTCTTCATTCTGAAAAGTGCAACAATTAGCTAGTGACATGGCACCCCTTTAAAGACCCCATCTGAGGTTTTGGGAAGTTCTGCACTTTGAGATTTGGATATTTTCATAGACATAAAACTCAGGGGCCCCAAGCAATTGCCTAACATGCCTGTCCCGTGGCTACGCCTCTGATTGACTCAGTTCTATCTATCATGTTGTAAAACAACTAGATAAATATAACAATATAAAAAGATAACTAGACTAGCTAGCATTAGATAATATACACCAGCAATGCTAGCAATACTTTTAACAAATCATCCAAATTGTATTTATGTAATAAGAATACTTTATTTAATTTTGATCCATTTTTGGTTGTAGTATTTTGTATAAATATATATTGAATTGCTGGTTTACACACTCACCGCTTACTTTTTATGTCCCTGCTTTATGTAATTCAGATCAGTGATGTGTATAGAAGATGTGCGTGATCAGGAAGGAGACATTGTGTTCACTGAAAAGTTTGAGATGCTGGAAAGAATGTTAGAAAGCAGGACTAGGGCACGAGTGTCACACAGGAAGAAGTAGAGAGAACTGGTGTGAGGAGGAGAGGATAAAGCTGGCAGGTGTTGAGAAAGGTGTAGCTACACAGCTGCAGAGGTGCAGTTCTGCCCCACGAGATGTTATTACATCCCCCATAGGGACCGGCAATACCACTGATTTTATTTTCGACCCAATACCAAGTAAAACATTAGTATCCTGATACTGATACAGACACTTTGAAAAGTCTTCTTGTGCGGAAATTTCTACAGTCATGGATTTTAAACATGGATATCAAGAATTAATTATATGTAAAATACATAATTCAGGAGTGTTTGAATTTAGGTTTTGCATAATTACAGAAATAAACCATATACATACATATCATTTACAATAGACATTCACTCTGTCATACTTTTCAGTTCGGTTCGGTTCAGTTCTGTCAGCGGGCAGAGGGATATTGTGGAAGGAGCAGTAATTCCATCCTCCGCATCATTACATCCTTCTTACATTTATTTTTCAATTCAATTTTAGTTGCATATCACTTTAAACAATAGACATTGCAATAGACAAAGCAGCATTACAGAATTCCAGATGTAGATTTAGATCCACAATGAGCAAGCCAGATGTGACAGTGGCAAGGAAAAACTCCCTGAGACATCATGAGGAAGACGTCTTGAGAACAACCAGACTGAAAAGGAAACCCATTCCTGTCTGGGTGGCACCGGATAGTAAAATGATGAACTATTACACGTCCACAGCTGTATATTATAAAGTCAAACAGCACTAGGTGTGTTAAAATGTTTATTCAGTGTAAGCATTATAGTTTTCTATGATTACACAGAAAATTCTTAGGTACAGGGCTACAATATGCTTGTGAGATTCTGTTCAATAAAAAAATGAACACATAATATCAATATTCGTATGTTAGGATCCATTAAAAAAAAACTTCAGGATCAAAAGTATGGAAACTTCAGTATCAATCCACCTGTCTTTAATGCTTTCACCTGTTCATGAAGTGCTACTACCTTTTTTTTGCCTGCGCGCGCACACACACACAGTAATGTAGGGCACCTTTAATGTAGGGATATAGAGAGCCGTAAATGAGTGCAGAAATCGAGGGGAAAATGATATGCATAATTTATTTTTAACTCATCCTCAAGACAAATCCCTTCTTTTTTAAAAAGCGCTCCAGCGTATGTGCCTGCAGCGGTTTAAACACACATATTACATTTTTAATACCTACTTTGGTTTCTTTAAACAACCTAAACTGGTTTATGCTCCTTTTTACACATGCTTAATTGACTTACAGTATAACTAATCGCTGCATCTGCTAACACCATTTTCCCGCCTTTGCACACTCGACTAATTGTATCACGCTAGAGGTGCAGATCTTTTTTTCTTGCTTGCCACATGTCAGGCACTCTTAAGCCCAACCAGTCATGAGTAACATGACAGAGGAATTATGTAAGAATGAGACAGACAGAGAGACACAAATAGAGTCAGAAAGACAGAGAGAGAGAGAGAGAGAGAATCAGAGAGACAGAGGAAGTCAGAGTCAGGAAGTAAGTTAGAGAGTCAGAGAAAGAGAGAGACAGAGTCAGAGAGAGAGAGAGAGAGAGAGAGAGACGCAGAGAGGGACAGAGACAAAGAGAGTTAGGTATACAGAGTCAGAGAGAACGGAACGAGAGACAAAGACAGAGAGAGACAGAGAGAAAGAACAAGAGAGACAGGAGGACAGAGGCAAAGAGAGACACACAGACAGAGAATAGTCGAGAGGGACAGAGACAAAGAGAGTTAGAGAGCCAGAGAGAGTCAGATATGTAGAGTCAGAAAGAGAGAGAGAGACAGAGAGAGAAAGAAAGAAAGACAGAGAGAATGAGAGAGACAGAGAGTCAGAGAGACATGGCTGTAATAAATGTTTCAGAGGTTTCAGCCTGTAATGTTCTTTTTTTAATGCATCACATGACATCACTCCTGCATTTCTATTTATTCTGTGTATTAACATCAGTTTTAAACCACACGTTCATTTGGTGTTGTTTTTTTCCTTCAGCCTGTGAACTCGGTAAAGTGGCATGCGCTTGTTGCGTCACCTGTTCTCCTCTACCTGAGGAACACACCAGATGAATTCATTTCCCCTGTAATACTTACTGAAATTCTGCCAGAGGTTTCCAGAGGGTGGATAAGGGTGGACATTTTACTCAGGGCCCCGTGATTCGACTGAGTGTTATTATTATTTTTTTTTTTCATTGGAGGAACTTTTATCTGGCTCAGTTGCCTTGAGGCAGAATTTTCATTTTCATGTGAAGCACACTTGAAAGAAGTGGAGGAGTAAGTGAATACTCCAGACTGCATGTGTTGAATTTCAAAAAAATCTACAAGTACTGCACCAGATAAAACATGTCAGTGATCTGTGGACGAGCAAGTGACAGGGTTTGCAGAGAGCTCGCTCGCCAGTGGATCTCCGACGTTGGCGGTGTGTGTGTGTGTGTGTGTGTGTGAGTGTGTGTGTGTGTGTGCTGTTGGGGATGCAGGAAAAGAAGGAGGTGATTTGGTTTCGGTTGTCAGAGGGGGAAACAGTTTGCTTTTGACTCCTCATCAAACTCCAGTAAACAGCTCCAGGGAGAGTCTGATCGCTCTCTCATCTTCACTGGACTGTCTGAAGAGGGAAATGTTGCAGGCAAATAAAAGCATAAAGATAAAATATAGATAAAATGTTATAAATAAGGAATAAAATAAAATACATGGTGGCATGCCATTATAGGAAAATAGTTAAGGACAGGCTGCTGTGATGCGTCCTCTGAAGTCGAATATTTGCCAATAACAAGTGTTTTATTCCTCTTATACCACAGCAATCTGCCGCTTAATGATTGACCTGCCATTTTTCTCCATTTACAGCTACATTTAATGTCCACAAAATGAGTTCATTCCTGTTATCACTTACATTATAGGACTTATAAACAGTTGTTCCGTCTCCAGGCTGCTTTTGTCAAGACAGAAAAACACAGCTTGATGTTACATAGAAACTGGAAAACACTTCTGAATTTAATTGTGATATTCAAATAGTTAACTGCTGATAGCTGATATCACACTGTGCTAGCTCTGCATTTAATCCATCCAAGTGCACACACACCGTGAACACACACCCGGAGCAGTGGGCAGCCTTTTTTTGCTGCAGCACCCGGGGAGCGGTTGGGGGGTTCGGTGCCTTGCTCAAGCGTCTCACCTCAGTCATGGTATTGAGGGTGGAAGAGAGCGCTGTTAATTCACTCCCCCCACTCACAATCCCTGCCGGACCTGAGACTCGAACCCGCAACCTTCAGGTTCACCTTCGGGTTACAAGTCTGACTCTCTAACCATTAGGCCACGACTGCCCCGATGTGAAGCTAGCTAGCTAGCTAGCTAGCTAGCTAACTTAGCTGATGTTAGTGATGAACACATCACCACATAACATCAGTGGACTGCTTTGCCCACTGTTAAATAACTCACTGAAAACATGGTAATACTAAATGAAACACGGGTCCTGAAAACCCTTACCAAAAAAAAAACAAACAAAAAAAAAAAAAACACCTCACCAATTAGCTAGCCGGCACAGCATTTTCAAAGTACTCTCCTGTGTATATTCATGGATCCTGAATAAAGGTGTAGAGATATTCCTAGGTTGCTTTTAGTCATTTCTCATTAATAAATAAGCAAAATATACAACAATAATCAAAACTTCTGTAATTAATTAAAAGTTTACAGGTACCACATCATTCTGTTTTTTGGACATGAGTTCAAAAGTCAAATATATATATAATTTCAGACATCAGAGATGTTCCTAGGTCATTTTTTTGCTCATATTAAGTAATTTATTAATCTATATAACTTAATATTTAATTGATTAAAATGTTCTGGAGAATATGAAGTTGATGGATTTAATGGCGTATCCATTATTAAACCACATCTTGTCTCTCTGAACAGTTCAATTAAAATGTAAATGTAAATGGTAAATATTTAACCTCACTGTTATTGCTCAGGTGCTGGAGAGATTGTTCCAGAAAGGCTTCACCATGGTGGCATCGTGCGGCGGAGGAGTGGACTCGTCTCAGTTCAGTGAGTACATCCTGAGTCGGGAGGAAAGACGCTGTCAGACCATCCACACGCCCATCCGGATAAAACAGGAGCCACTGGACTAGCCCAAAGCCTCCATCAGACCTGCAAAAGATCAGCTATGGACTAGAATGAGCTGGTGTGTACTTCTCTGCCGGCTCACTGGACTATAAGGAGCCCATCATGATGGAACTCTATCTAAACAACGAAAGACATCTGACTGAACACCAAGACTCAGTAGAGGGACATGTTCAAAATGTCAAGATTACGTTTCTGTATAATTTGGTCTTCCACTCACATTAACACTGTTGGTATAGTATTCAGTCATGCCCTTGTTTGTGTTTAAAGCAGAATTCTTTTTGCACACTAATCCACATTCCAGTTTTTCCACTGTGGAACATCTCATACTCCAGTCTTCTATAAATCAGATCCTTGCATGCTCTTGCCATCATTTCCGAGCGCATTGGTGTTTTTATGATGATTGTGGAGTGTAGAAGGACTGGCTGGCTGGCTGGCATTGTGCTCAAACTGATAGCGATCCCAGTTTCTCTTCTCTGAGTATCCTCCGATGATGCATTAGCAAGGGAGTGATTCTTTCTGATCTTCTGTTGCTGTGTGATCCGCAACATGACAGGCATGATGGTTGAATGCTTTACCAGAAGCATTCTAGGTGTGTGTGTGTGTGTGTGTGTGTGTGTGTGTGCTAGATCTGTGTCGTGTCAACCAAAATATCACTTGTTCATTACAGAAAATACATCAGAGGATCAGATGAGAAAATATCAAATCCAATTCAATACCCACCCAAGCCATGTGTATTGGTGCATCCATAGTTAATGTCTTGTAGTTGACTTGTAGTTACAACACGGCCAGAGGAAAGCGTGTGTAAGGCTAGGTTCAGACAAACAGCTCACATCCAATGGCAAATCTCATTTGAGCAGGAAAGAGTGTCTGCTGTCTGAACAGCAGAAAATACATGCAGTCAGATTTTTTCCAATTAGATTTAACCGACATTTGTATGTGGCTTAAATGATTAAAATCTTATTTCCATAGTTGCGACACTCTTCAAATTACACTAGATTTCAGGATTTAAAAATCAATTATATTCAATGAATATAAAAAAAAATCTGAGACAACATGGACGAAAAGAAGCATGAAACCCTGTTAGCAGAGAAGAAATACTACAGATTTGGATTCCCGAGTGGTGTTCACTCTAATAGCGAGCGATGGCTAAAGATTTTAAAATTAACCCTGATCTCTGGGTGGGAGGGATGGAATTACTCTCTCTCCTGTCAATCAGAGTGCTACTAGCCAATAGTGGGCCTCTTGTATGCAGAAGAGGGCAGTTAGTGCTCTCCTCCAAGTGTGTTCAGCTGCTCTTTGATAGAGAATGAGCAGCAATTTTGAAAAGATGCGCTGGCTTCATGTATACTGCAGGAAGCACATGCTAGCCCTCACACTCCCTGATTCATGGGGAGAACTAGTGTGTGGGAATTGGCAATGGCATGAAATTAGGTTACAAGTTTTAGTTATCCATAGAGAAATCTCCATGTTGGATCTCTAACTAGCTGCCGTAAACTTCACAGAGTACGCACATCTGCATCATTACAGACATTACTGTGAAATCAGATATGCTCATTTTTCTTTTGCAGTGTCAATACTCTGAATAAGAAATCATTAACACATAATTATTAATAATTAATACATAAATCAGATTTGTCAAGTTTGCTAGAACGTTTCCAGTGGTTTTTGTAAGCCCCGGGAACCTGATGACCTGCTGTAGCTACAATAATGACAGCGGATCATTTTGATCAGGAGGCTCCAAATTTGTCAGCCTCAAATTCCCTTTCTCAGTTTTGTGTAATCAAATGAACATGATCAACATGCTGTTTGGCAAGCCAACAGCCAAAGATCCTCTGGAGATACACTTGCCTCTACATTCTCTACGACTCTGTTCTGATGAAGGCAGGTGGATTACTTCATTCACTAAATGAATGCACTTCTGTGATGCAGCGTTTACAACAACTATCAGGATTTCTAGGTCTACCACGGCAGCACAGAGATTAGTGTGCAGCTCAAGGCTTCTTCAGGGCTCCAGAGAAAAACCACAGGTCAGAGAGAAGCCAACCTCTTCTTCCAAACACCCCCTAGAAGCCAAGGTCACTTTCCCACAATCCATTTAGTCAGCCAAACCTCCCCAGGCCAAAAAGGCCCAGTCACAATGTGGGGGAGAATAAACACGAAAGGTTACTTATGTGGCAGGAAAACACCGGATGATGCTTAATGTGTTGTAAAAGTACACATTTAATAGGCCGAGTATTTTTCAGGACATTCTCTACACAAGCGGATGGCAGGGGCAAAGGTCACAGAAATGCCAACGCACTCTACACAATCATACGCTGAGTGTTAGTGTAGCAAGACAGAATGAACTGCTGAGACCGGGGAGCTTGTTATCCTTTGTTATTCTTCAAATTGTTCCATCTGTGCTATCGTGTGGGATGTTTTGGCGGCTTGATGAGGCCCTTAAGCAAATATACAAAATAAATCTTTATTCCAGCCGTACAGTTTTTAACCACAGCCTCAGAAGCTGATCTCGGATCTCACACTCGGACTTTCAGCTGCGTGAAAACAAAATTCTATTTAAATGCTGTTCTAATCGATGTTGTGTCAAAATGTATAATTACAGTAAGGTGCAAATTTATGTACATTATTTAAATAAAATCCATTTTTTGTTAATGGATAATCATTGTAGTGTTCCAGGCATGTGTTTTTTTCCTTTTGTACTTGAGGAAAAAAAAAATAACAGACTTAATAAATTGCTGATTTTTTCCCCCTGATTTTTAACATTCGTCTATCAGAAACAAGTTGGGTTTACATTAGCTTAACTTTAGCTTACAATTCTTCTAAGACCTTTTATGCAGCTAATTACCTTTTGTTAAAAAAATTTAAAAAAAGCTGTTTTCCTCATGGAGACCAGTCAAATGTTCCCACAAGGTCAAAATTGTCAGATATCCTTTCCTTCTGGGCACATTTGGCCCCCACCATGATATAAAAACATGCCCACACGCACACACACACTCCTGAAAGTGTGCTGGCAGATCATCATGCAAATGAGATCTTGCTGGAAGCGTAAGTTCAGTTGAGCGAGGTGTGATAACAGGGAACGTTGGCACTATCCACAAAGGGACGAAAAAACAAATTTACAGGAACAAAATGGCAGCAGGAAACACAATGTTCAGGAAAAACAAACTGAGACCAGCATGGTGATGGAACAATGTGCCTTTCCTTCGGATCCTGCAGTAAGTTAAGACATAATCAAATGACATTTTATGAAACAGTCGAACATGTAAGTAAGCAACTTTATTCTTTTACAAAATAGTACAAATTTTATAGAGATGAACACTTTTTTCAAACCAGCCAAACATTTAAAAATTGTTAAATTTACCAAAAAATATAGAGTTTACAATAGATATATGGTCTTTGTAGACAATACAACATACAAATAATCAAAAGCCCTGACCCTCTCACCAGAAACACTCGGCTTGTCTGAGCTCCGTCGTGTGCAGGTACATAATTCGGTACACCAGCCTCACAGCAGAGGACTGAGCCGAATTTGAGGCCATGTTCATCTGAACCAATGTCTGCATAACGGTTTACTGTTCGTGAAGGCAAAGACAAGGCTAATAAAAACTTCCTGTCCACTACATGTCCTGCTGGGGGTCTTAAAACCGCACTCAAATTGTTCCAAAAGAAAACAAAAGCAGTCAGTGAAATGGTGGATTTATCTACATGGCCTTATTACTCACATCTGATCAATAATATGAATTTTAAAATTCCAGTGCAAGGCTGATTAAAGGAGATCAAATAGTAATCATCTGCTCTGTTGTGATCTTAGTCTACAGTTTATTTGATGAGGGAAATATGAAGAAAAAAAAAAATCATTTTCACGCGTCATCTTTTCGGATGAATTTATGGCAGCCTTCTCAGTACAGATGGCATCATGCCACTTCCTACACCATAATTCTTCACAGCACATTTAACTATCACCTCCCCATTCTTCCCACACACACACACACACACACACACACACACACAAACACACACAGGAGCGTGAGAAAATACTGTCTCTGAATTACAAAACGGCATCGGACAGGATGAAGGACAGCACAGATCCTTCATTTGCATAATTTTACTGAAACAAAATCCAGATCTAAACGAACCATGTAGTTACTGGAGGTATAAAAGTCATAAGTTATTAAAATATTTAAGAATTTGTTAGACTGTTAAAAAAAAAAATCCCCAAAAACTATACATTCACACTTCCAGTGTCCATATTGCAAATGAGGCATTTAAGTTAAAAACTGAGCTTCGAGTCCCATCACGCTTGATACCACCAAGGGAAAGTTATCCTTGAACATAAAATCAAAACAGATTCAAATATTTCACAAAAAAAGTCAAAATGAGTTTTTCTCCTATATGCTGGCTCCTGTACCAAACGCCCAGACGGCATTAAGTGGTAACAGGAAATAAATGCTGCTTTTACCCACGACTTTCTCTTTCTTCATGGCTTTCATTCACTTCCTGAATATATAGGTGTGTTTGGAGCATGAAAACCTCATACATTCCTCTTAAAGCAAAGACAGGATCTTACTGATTATGTCCCAGCTTTGCCTGAAGGCACAAAGAAAGACGCATGAGGCATGGGAAGAAAAAGACTTTGCAAATCAAACGACGGCAGGAGGCGGGGTTCGAGCGCAGAGACAGTCCACTGTTCACACCCTGCGCACAGGAAGAGGAGAAACGGCAGCGCAGTTCCAGCCTGGACCAGGTTCTACTTGAGCAGAGCCTTGTAGAGCAGCAGCGAGCGGGCCGTGGAGCGCTCCTGCTCCAGGCAGAAGATCAAGTCCCTGAGGTTGACCCGTGTGATCCGCTGCCTCACCTGCCGAGTGGAGGATGAGGAGGCGCCGGCCGAGCCTGAAGAGCTTCCTGATGCCTAGAACATAATGAGACCATGCACAGAATCAATTACTGCATAGAAAAAAATTCAACATACATGAAAGTTCACTCTTTTTCAATGCATATATCTCACAGGAAGCTCCCAGTTCATGAAGTCTCTGTTCTATCACAAACCAAGCATCAAAAGCGGACTGGGCTCAACAGTAACAGCGCTTTTCCACTAGACAGTGTGGCACATCAAGGCACAGTTACTAATACAAATCCCATCCCACAGCACCGCCCCTGAATGTAGAAGCAGTTTTCTGGAGGTTATGAAGTGGTAACATTGATGGGCACAATTAGTCAACCAATTGAGTGATTTTTTTTAGTTTACTACAATTTTTAGTTTTCCTTTTATTTACTTCCTTATTTTTCATTTGTCACCAGTCTCCCACCCCCTCACCAACCAGCTCCGCCCATCATATGACAACTTCCAACCAGGGAGGGTGAAGGCTAGTATGTGTTTCCAAGACATGTGAAGTCAGCCAACCGCATCTTTTTGAACTGCTGCTCATGCTGCATCACATGGTAGTGTAACACGCTATCCGGCCTCTTGCGCATACATGAGCTCAGGAACCCACGATTGGCTAGGATCTAGTGTCCCTCCCACCTAGACAGCATGGCCAGTTTTGCTCCCTTGGCTCCTCGCCACGCTTTTCTGGTGCAGCACTTGGAGGCCTTCTTTGGTTTTCTTTGACAATGTAAAACCTGCTTATTTTCCTTTAAAATGTGGGGTGTTGTCACCTGTTTACCCAAGAGCTCCTGATGAGCATAATAGCCGAGTATGCCAATACCGCAACGGAAGTAAAAATGGAAAGTACAAACAAAAAAGACTATATTCTATTTAAAAAAAACAAAAAAACAAAAACACATTATATTGTACCTGATGTGGTGAGCACATATAGTGATAAGGAAGCCTTTTGGGATTGAGACTAACTGGAAGGTATTTAGCAGATCATGGGTAGCTGAGGTGTAACTTGGGGTGAGTGGATTTCGGGTTTGATATTAATACTTATTTGTGGGTGGTTAGCATAACACACAGTGTAGCTGACTATGTACTTGTCAAACAAAATTTTATGCAGTAAAATGTCATTATATGAAGTTGTATAATGACAATGACATTCCTAAAAGTTCAAGGAAGTCATCATTACCATTCGATATTTAACTGCCCCAAAAATCAAACGAATGTATCCCATAATTTTTTAATCACATTTTTACCAGCTACCAGCTGCTATGATTAGAAACAGGATTAACCAACCAGGTTCAGGATATTTTGTCTGTTTCTAGTTGAAAGCTAGCTACCTGCACTCTGAGGTCTGGGATATCGAGGCGACAGTTCTGGAGGTTTACTGCACGAGGAGAAGAACGTACAAGTTGTCAATAGCATGTTATTTTAATCACTGGAACTGTGATTAAATGCTTTTTATGGAAATGTTATTAACATGGTAAGAGTGGTTGATGGTAGATTGTGCCTTAAATAACTGAAATTAAAAAACAGATTTGTGCCGTCACTGCTCCTACTACTGTCTGTCTTCAACCCAAAGTACTTGTGCGCATCACACTCCTCAATATAACTGTACGTGTGATGAAGTGATTTTATTTAGTACGTCCTCATCCTCCCCTGAAATTAATTACTGCCTGTGACACTGACTGGTAGTATAAGAAATGCTTAACTGCGCTAAATATCAGTGATCAGACAAACAAACGTTGGTGTAAAATACATTTATATCATTATAATCATTAAATTACATAATTAATCCTAAACCTGCCACACAAAAGGACATTTGAAAAGAAAAAGAAAATTCAGCAGACCGTCACTGCATTACTACTGAATACTGCTACCCTTATTCCCTACATATAAGCTAGCTCGTGTTTTCGCCTCTCGCCAAAATGCTGGCTGTCTGACTCAGGGGATGAGTCATGATGATTAGGTTTGACCAATCAATGGTCAGCACTTTTTCTAGTTCCACCCATATGTCACTGTTACCCAACCTAAGCTAACCTAATGAAGGGAAATTGCAATGCTACAGTATACGAAGACATCCTAGAATGACGATGTCGTGATGATGGCAGTGAAGCACATTATTACTTCAGTACCAGGTTTTGACTGAGATGATCATGTGTAACATTTGGAGATCTCAATCCTTTCTAAGATAAAACAGCTTTAAGCAGGCCTGCAGTGGACTTTTTAGTTTCCTGGCCTTAAAGTGTGGAAAATCGAGCAAGCTAAGGCTTGGGTGTGTGTGTGTGTGTGTGTGTACATATATGTGTGTCTAAGAGTATAAATGTATGACCACACCTATAAATGAAGGGCTGCCCTGGGCTACAGAGCCATACCTGTGCCTGCAGCCTAACAGCCATCAGTAGAATAACACACTTTCTCCAAATAGTACAATAAGGAAGAGGAACGAAAAAGGATGGGAAAACACCTGGTCCTCAAACTAGACATCACTGGGAGCAAGTGACGTTGGTCAACACCCGTTTCTGAAGGAGCATGATGTTATTGCAACATGGTTGGTGGTATAAATGTGTGTGTTTTCTTTGTATCCTTGTTATAATGTTACTCAGGTAATGAGGGGCATTAGAAGACCCAGATGTTTCTTTTTGTGTTTTTCTTTCTTTTTTTTTTTAACTCAAGGTTCTGATTAGTGGTATGACTAAACAACACCAGTAGGTCAGTAATGAGAGAGAGAGAAAGAAAAGGAGAGCATGTGAAAGAAGTGCCAGACAGCCTCTGGGCACACAACACACACCACACCCTACAGGAACACCCTACAGCAATGAGGGTTCTAACACACACCCAAACACTCCCCAAATTCCCATGAAGTGTCTCTTGACACGAATCATATTCTCTGATGTGTTTATTCAGGCAAGTTAGTGCGTGGTCTTGGGAGTGCATCTGTTCTGGCAAAATTACGCTATTATTTGAGGACAGGCAAGACTCATTTATATGAAAAGATTTAGGATTGGATATTGTGCTTTGCCTGTTGTTTGGCTTCTGCTTACAGACAACACGCACAAACTCAGTGGGGCCTGGACTACTATCTTATCGACATGCAGTGGTTGGACTTTTGAATAAACACACCTAGAATATATGAAATATATGAAAAGTTTACCATCTACCTCAATGCCAAAAATTAATGTGATAATGCGATAATGTGTTCTAAACCAATATAAATACAGATATGAATCAGTGTGCATTATTATTATTATTTTATTTGGGTATCTGGTTGAGACTAGAGGAGTGTATCCGGACTGGGATCCTGCAGGCTGCAACAAAAATGTCACATTTGGAAGGTTTTTGTTTTCATGCGGGTGCGAGTGATATGTCAGATACACTAGATAGCTAATAGGACCAAAAAAAAAAAAAAAAAAAAATCGTCTCATCTTTAGTGATCCAGTTGAGATCAATTATTATGCAACTTGAATGATGCAGCTGAGGTTGAGGAACTGTCAGTCAGAATTCACAGACCATTGTTTTCCCGTTCCAGTGTTTTCCAGTCTTTTATATTTATATTAAAATATTCAGGTTTAGGCCACACCCACTTCGAGTTTAAATCCGAATGCAGGTACAGACATTTGGAGACCTAAACAGATACAGATAGTGTCCCTGCCTTACACCCCAAATGCAAAGGTGTCCAGATGAGTATGATGAGGGATAAATGGGGCTAAAATAGTACAAACATCCTGGTAATGATGCACTTTAACATCCACAACTTTTTGAAAGCTGTATCTTTTTAGTTTTCGACAATCCTAATGCTTGGAAGAACTTACATTTATGGAGAGATTGAATCTAATAGCTACTGAACATTTGCTACATTCCTGTTTTGCACTGAGGAACAACAGTGCGAGTTTCTACAAAGGATGACTTATTTACAGAACATGTGTAGATACCATCATTAAAACATCATCCTCATTACACAAACCCACATGCAAAGTGAGCCCAACACTATCATTTAGCTAGCACTGAAAACTGTTTCAAACACTGAAAGGTTGGAAGATGGTGTTTCACAGTTAACATGTGTGGGTGAACATGCTGGAGGCATTTTGCCACCATCCTACCACTGCGCTCAGAACGGGCTTGTTAAGCTTGCATAAATGTGTTAAGATGTGGATGAATACATTACCGATGTGAGCATTTCTACACCCCGGGCAGTAACTGAAAACTCTCCTGTTTTTCTCTCCTCTCTTATTTTGCAACATTAACTATAAAACTCAACATGTGGAGGAGTACAGGTAGCCATCCCTGGAAAAATAGTAAATGGTATATCCTGAAGTGATGGCGTTTACCATTTATAGCATAGTAACAAAAAGTGGTCCAGATGGTTTGATTACAAATGACACGAGGATTGAAAATAAGCTTTAAATTCATTCAAAGAAAAGTCAAAGAGCATAGTTCAGTCTAGGGATATAACACAGTGCCACTATACGATCCACAGTGCTCCAAACATCCGTATTTGTATTAGAAGTGGGTGTGGCCTAAACCAGAATTAAACATGAACGCTATCACTATATGAACCCTATGCCCACAGAAACAAAGGAAAGCACTGGGGAGAAAAAAAACAGGCAGAAATGCCAGCACTGTCAGCAAGATGTGTGAATTCTAGCTCTGACAGTTCCTCAACCTCAGCTACATCACTCAAGTGCATAATCAGTCACCAATACAGATGTACAAGAAACCATTTTTTTTCTACCTGCACACAATATATTCTAACAAATTTAATTGATTCTACCATTTATTTGATTAAACCATCATGACCCTGACCAGGCACTTACTAAGGATGGATAAAAGAACACTGTAAATGCATTGCACAGGTCTTTGTTTGTTCCACAAGCTTTATATCAAACTGCTCACTTGCTCTGTCACTCGCCATAATGTATACAATATGGCCAAAAGTTTGTGGACACCTGACCAACACACTCGTATTTGCTTTTTGAACATCCCAATCCAAATTTAGACACCCCTTTCGCTGTTATAATAACCTCCACTGTTCAGGGAGGGCTTTACACTAGATTTTGGAAAGCCTTCAGCCACAAGAGCATTAGCAAGGTCAAGCAATGATGCTGAATGAGAAGGTCTGATGTGCAGTCGGCATTCCAATTCATCCCAAAGGTGTTCAGTGGGGTTGAGGTCATGGTTATGTGCAGTACACTCAACTTCTTCCACTCCAACCTTGGCATACCATGTCTTCATGGAGCTCGCTTTGTGTCAAGCTGAAACAGGTTTGGGTCTCTTAGTTCCAGTAAAGGGAAATTGTAAAACTACAGCATACAAAGACATTCTATACAACTGTGTGCTTCCAACTTTGTGGCAACAGTTTAGGGACGACTCGCATATTGGTGTGATGGTCAGGTTTACACAAACCTTTGGCCAGACAGTGTATTTGTACATTCCTAGTCCTGTCCCAAAGTCATTCATGGCAGGTCCAAAGAAGCCTTAGCACCTTATTACTGTAAATGACTTGGAGTTATGGCCTGAAAAGGCTAAGGAGAGTCCACGAAGGAGAGTGTGTATACAAAGGAAGTGGTGGACGCTGATATGACACCAGTCTGACCACCTCATCCAGAACCCTATCACACAACATGTCAATAAGAACATAACCCCAGTCCCCTCTGAGAATAAATGTAGGTGGAATATGGGGAAAAAAAAAAAGCTGGTGGAGACGGACACTATCGTTTGTTCGAGACACGATCCTGGCTCTCAGTTTGGTTTGTTGCTCTAACCATGGATCCAATCTGTAAACTAGTTGACACAAGGACTAATTAAAACGTCTTGCTTAAGGCTGGAGGATTTTCTAATTAGTGCAGTATTGACAAAGCTGTAGTTCCCTGGCTTGCAGTCAGAGCCAAGAGGCTGTGCTGTAGAACCGAGGATGAAAGTCAGGCCTCCAGCTCAACAACACACACTGAGCTCATAGTGGTGTTTGGACATACAAAGAAAAAATTTACAATTTACAACGGTCAAACAGAGGAGGCGGACAATATTTCTGATAATGTATGAGGTAGTTGAGCAAATCCTCTTTCACATGCAGACAGATATCTAACAGCAATTAACCAAACGTAAACGCAAGTCAGAAGTAAAATCCCAGGAAGACTGACGATGCATCTTATGAGTGAACGGAATCATAGGCATGAATGCCAGTGTGGCTAAGCGCTTACTCGGCACTATTCAGTTCATTACTACTCAACTCATGTAATAGCATATTTGCTTAATGCTCTGGGTAAGGGCATCAGCAAAATGCCGTAAATGTAAATATTTAAATGCCACTATTTGCTCAGTAATCGCTGTAGTATAGTGACGATTTTGAGAGGCTACTAAATTGGGTGATGAGCAAATAAACTAAGACTATGTTGACATTACCAAGCTGAAGTGACACAAAGCCAACTTTTTACTTTCATGTGACATAGACCTGTTTTTTTTTTTTTTTCCCCAGGGCTGTGTTGGCACAATAGCCGATCTTTTCAAATCATTCTTGAGCTATTTTCATATGTGGTTCTAGATTGGATACATGTGCTAATAGTCACCACATTGACATGAACGGTCAAATAGGAATTTATGTGCCTTTTTCCCCACCAATGATCATGTACAATAGTGAATATATTCTGTGGAAAAAAGGGGAGATTGGTGATTTAGTTTCCTGGGTGATTTGTGATTTGTGGCGATTCCTGGGACTTAAATACAGATATGGGTCACTTGCGATTATGAATGTGAACCATCAACAGAGATGGATCCAATCTGAGCAAAAAAAAAAAAAAAGGGAATTGGGCAAAGAAGCTTTTAGCCTAAAACACTACAACAGAGACACAGTATCATCGCTAATCACATGCTTCTTCTCTTATGCAAGCTCAACAGCGCTAATAAAACCTCAGGCCAGAGCTGCTGCAGCGATCGTCACAGCCGACTGTTTATCAAACCCAGAGGTCAGAGAAGGTAAAAGTGAGAGGATAAAACATGCAGGGTGATTCATGCAGCACTTTGCTGTGGGAGTCGAGCATCTCCTCCAGACTTCAAAAAAAAAAAAAAAAAAAAGTCAGATTAATCAGAACGAACCAACACTTCTGGAAACACCATTTTTTTTTATAGTGCAGCAATCACTGCCTCCACATGGACTTGAAAGGAAGATGTTTGCTTGTTCTCTACAACTGTGTCATTACAGCTTTTCTGTTTAAGTCTGTAAATAGTCAGAACCTTTTAGAAGAACCTTAGCTTTCTCTCTCTCTCTGGCTTTTCTCACTTTTTCAACACAAAAAGCTCGGCAGCTGGAGGCTGGGCCTCGAGGTGAACACACACTCCAGCTCCATCTGCAACTCAAACAGCTTTCCCGCTCTGTGTTCACTAAGATGCATGTGTGTGTGTGTGTGTGTGTGTGTGTGTGTGTGTGTGTGTGTGTGTGTGTGCGTGTGTAGAGTACACGGCTGTAGGCTATGCACTCAGCTCCAGGGCCACACTGTACAAACACAAAAGGAAAGACAGAGATAGTGGAACACAAAAGCATCCACTCAGACATTTGTATTTTAGAAAGCGTAGAATAAATTCCCTATCAATTGTGGAAAAAAAACAAGTTTTGAGAAATAAAACAAAAGCATGCAGGATTCAGGACAAACCAGGCAGTGAGAGCTTAGCTTAATTTCTGATGTTTAAAATAGATTGATGTAACCGATCTTCATGTCGGCCTTTAGCAAAACCATGAGCACTAATCATGTCTCCATTTCAATGAAGAAGCAGCATATGCTATAAAACCAGCACAAGAAGCTGGAATATTACTCAGGGAGGCTGAAATGTAGCCAAATGCCCCCTGGTGCAGTCTCTCTCTCTCTCAAACACACACACACACACCCTGAGGATTGTGGGGGTAATATCAGATGGAATCATTTACACAACTGCCCATAGTGGTGTCACCTCGATCGTGCTTTACCAGAAAGACAAAAGATCCAAAAGCAGTCATTATTTTCTTAACAACACGTTAACTAGCTTCTTCACTCAACCATCAACAAGCCTTAAAGCCTTGTGTCTCTAAACAAGATAAGGATTCAGCTTAAAGGAAAAATCCACCCTGAACTACTTCATCTTTATAGTTAATGTGATCTTCAATAGCGTCAAAGTTTTATTTTGAAATACTGAGTTGACTTCTTTAGTCCTTTCATCTCAGTCTATTTTCATGTTGATGAATGGTTTCTTATATTACCCACAATGCCGTTTGACTACCCACTATTAGTGGTGCCAGTGGGATTTCAGTCCTCACTTCAGATCTCTATTGAAAGAGAGCATTGCAGCAGCACTTTAGTCCTTGAGTCTGAAGTCATCAGAAATGCACGTGCACCATTTCTGTGCCATTTCATGCGATCGTTTCCCAAGCTGAGAAAAAAGAAGAAAATGTGTCTCCCTTTTCCAAAGGCGTGAATATTTTGTATGGTTTTTGAGATGTAGTTTTGTCGTATTGCTGCAATGCATTCTGGAACTTTGAATCCAGCATTTGTTGTCTCCACCAGTTCTATGTCTGTTTTCTCTTTAATAGGAATTTGAATGTAGCTGGAAAATTGTAAGTATTCTTACTCTTGCTCTCTGTTTTTTTTTGTAGGAGCTCATAAAGGATAATGATCAGATTTTGTTAAACACCATCGTAATTGTGCTAGCAATATCGCCTTGTGCCATCAGTGTAACACACAACTGCTAACTGCTCACAGGAATAGGGAAAATACAGCACCAACCAAATATATGAATATAAACATTTAATGTGTTTCAGGGTGGGGTTTTCCTTTAAGTCTAGAGAAGGTCTAAAAAAAAAAACTGGGTTCAAGAATTGTGGAGTTTGTCTTCTTCATGAAGTATGTGCGAGTTGTTCACTGTTCAAAGGGATGAGTACGACAAGCCGTACGAGTAAAAGTGTACAGAGCAAAGCAGTGAGGACATGAAGCAAAGAAACAGAGAGAGATTGAGAGAGAGTTTGAGAGCGTGAGATTGGAAGGAAGAGAGTGAAGTGCTAGTGTGTGACTTGGATTTAATATTTTATAATCACCCGCAGGGCATTTCACAGATCAATGTGAGACTGTGCCCAAGCCTGTGCCAGAGAGAAAGCTAAAGCGCGAGAGAGAAAGAGAGAGAGAAAGCAAAAAGAACAGAGTGTGTGAAAGTGATGAAGACATAATGACAGAATGAGCAAGGACTAAAAGTTAGATCAGCGAGAAGAAAAAGCAGGAGAACAAAAGGAAGAAGGAGCAAATGAAAGCGATCTGTAGTTTCTCGACACCCTCGGTCTACTTAAGCCGAGTGTGTGCTGCGCTGTGTGAAATACACCCTCCATTGGTTGCCTGGGCTGCTGGCCATGCTGCAGGCACACATTACCTCTCTTAATGGGCTTCTATTTCAGCTGCAGAAAGGAAGCCAATAACCTCTCAACACTAATGGATTAGACTACATGTACACAAGGTCTGTAGCGAATTATTACTCCGACTAGAGCGATTCCCAAAGGATCAAACGCTCTGGAAACAGGAGGAATACAACAGTGTGATTAAACCTTGCAGAATATGAGGAGCTGTAGAATGGGGCAGTATTGTTTCAATCCCGTTTAAAATGTCTTGGCTTTCTGACTGATTACAAAAGGTTCTCGGAAAAAGAGTCATTTTCTGTTTAATTATCACAGTTTTTCAGGAAAGAGACTAAAAATAATTCACTATTGCTCACAAACTTTTCTTAATTAGCCAAGATTAACAAGGGAGGCAATTAATTTCCTTGAGATGGGCATCTTAAATGCGCCGAAGGCCCGACTTTGTTGCTAGAGCTGAATGTTTTTCATTGATGTAGGTGAGAACTGAAGGGCAGCATTAGATGTGGGGGGAGAAACTATATTTACAGCCTTAGAACATATTTGACAGAGGTATGGAGGTAAAATTTGAGGCAAATCTTGGAGAGTGAAAGATGATCAGGAAAGCGAACCGGTATCCATGTGTCATTCTAATGTGTGTTTATAACTGAACTGTCAACACTCTCACAGTATATAAGAATTAGGAAAATCAGCAAAATCCTAAAAACATGATTAAGAAAAAAATTTGCATGCGATCGGTGCAATATGTCTGGGTTTAGCTGAAACGTGTTTTCGAGATGATATTCAGAGGAAGGCTGACCTCCTCCTCCTCAGCGTTATACTATCCTGGGGTTAAAAAGAGAAACAAACATGCAGGGTTTTAGGAATAGAAGCGCAGTGCGGCTATTTTTGTCCATTTTTCTTCCTCTTCTACATTGGCCAGTTTAATGAACTATCTGCCTGTTTATATGCTAATAACCTGCACCTGCCTCCACTGGATGCCTCCATAAAGAAGTCAGCAAGCCATGCTTTTCCGAGTGCATGGGCTGAATACTGTGCCACTGTAAAGAAACTTAAACTGAATCTTCACAAAATATCATGTAAAGTGTGCCCAAGGCATAACGCCAGGCTCTTCACCTGGTTGACTGTCCAGATATGGAGCCAGCAAATCACAGATCAGCGTATTAAAACATGAAAACTGGCTGTAGATCAGCAACTCCAGTTTACTTTGCTTACTGTAGCACAACCTGTAGCCAATCACATGTACATATGTAAATTATTTAGCTGAAGGCAGCTCATCGAGTCTGTGCAGGCTTTCACAGATCAAGGCAATAAGCCATTTCGTGTTGTGTCTAAGAACACACGTCCTCAACTGGTTTACCTCTTCTATAAAACTGAGACAAAAACAATATGATAAAATCTAGAGTTCGATAAATAATTACATTTATTATGAGTAATATTCGCAGTAATCGGAATATCGTGAGATGATCAGCCATGGAGGAGAGTCAAGGGAGTAAAATTGACTATGCTCTAAGGGTGAGAGGAAGGGTATTCTCTCTCTTCCCTGTCCATCAGAGCAACATTAGCCAATCGTGGGCATCTGGGAGTTCATGTGTGTGGAAGAGGGCGGTGTGTGTTACACTGCCCTGTGCCACAGCATGAGCAGCAGTTTGAAAAGATGCGTTTGGGAGGAAGCATGTGTTAGCCTTAAGCATTTTACATTAAGTATTACAAGAGAACTGTTCTGTCAAATAATCGGTCATGTTAAGCCGGATTTACAATTTTCGCCCAATAACTAGACATCGTAAAAAACGAAACGTGGGATTTCAAACGAGAGATTTGTTGAACTCTTGCAGCAGGGGGAATGTCTCCTTGAATGTCCTCTTTTACCCAGACATAAATGACTCCAAACCCCTCTAAACATGTTTTCTCTACTCATAACTTTGCTGCTATACTAAAGATTTTTTTCTCCATTTTCAGCACGAGCCTGAATCACACTGATTAATGTGTAGCTTTCACTAATTGCAGGTCTACCTTTCATCGTATAAACGGTCATGGAGATCAAGTTATTGAACCGGCTATTATAGAATTCATCCAAGATTTTATTGGTTTGACAAGTAATAACCTTAAAGGCCTCCTGAAAACTGGCTTTAGTTGCAAAACAAAGGAACTTCAAGCAAAGGAACTTCAGAAAGTTCATATTGCCTCAATGTGCTTTTTACTAAAAAGGCAACAAGTAGGCTTGAATTGCAACATGCGACTGTGTAAAGTCAAGCATGCTTGGAAAAGAACACTGAACATACGCACTGACTTCTGAAAGCCATGTCTGGTAACGTTTAAACTGCGCTCCCGTGTGAAAAAAGGCTGCTTTGGTAGAGCTCATTACTGGCTCCGTGTTTCAGTGTGCCTTTGGTATTCCGCGGCTGTCCCTTCCCCCACTGCCGTCTCCCTTGCCTCAGGCTCATCTGGCAGAAGGGGAGGTTTTAATTGTGGCTATAGAACTCGGCGCGCTTTTTTGCCTGTAAGCGAGCCCTTGCTTCGGTGGCTGAGAGAACTTGCTTTAGTGATATTGGGTGCAGTCCATCCCTCCAGGCTGCTTTTAATGGCTCCTCTCTCCCCCCCTCCCTTTCATAGCCAGCCTCAGATAGTTTTCCATGTGATGCCTTGTTAATTCTGCTGCAGGGAAGGGCAAGCGTATATCTCTCCCTCTCTTTCCCTTTCTCTACCTCATCGCTTTGCTGTCTCTCATTCCCTCTATTTTTCCTCTCCTTGTTGATCATCTGCACTGACTAAATCAAAGTTAATGGCAAAAAGCAATGCTCTAAAAGAATCTGAATTAAAAAAAAATTCGACACATACCAGCGTCTATTATTGTACAGTCATTAAAGATGAAAGGGTGCGATCTGAGCGTGTACCAGAGAGCGTATTCACTAAAACCTCCTCCCTTCTTTTTTCTGTCAGACCCTATTCTTTTCTTCTCGGAGTCTGCTTTTTTTCTACTCTCATCTCAATCCTTCCTTACCGCAGCCCCTCTGGCCTCCAAAGTGGAAAGGACATGTTAATATGCGGCTCTGTGTGCAGTCATGCCGCAGGCTCAGTCTGGTATGCAGGCCCATGGCCATTCGGCAGCTTTTATTAAAGTTGGGCCTAGAACTCACCTCTGAGGAACGCCCTCATCACCTGCTCTATGACTAATCCATCCTCAGGCTCTGCTTCAGGCCCGGCCTTCAGCCTCAACGGCTCATCAAGTCTGAGATAGCAGCTCTGTTCCTGACTGGCAATCAGATAGAAAACACCCAGAGGGCTTGGGGCTTGAACAAAGGGCACGGCAAAAATACCACCTTCCTTTGAATACACACGCAACCAAGAGGATTTTGGATTTTGTTCTCAGTGTTTGTAGCCCTGTGGATCATTTCGAATGCCTAGCAAGTCAAGAAATCGTGTTAATATCTGTTAAATGATGTCGTCTTGAGGATCATGGCAAGAAGTTCAGTCACCTTCACTTAACACTACATGATTCTGTATGTCAGATCGATTGTCCTCCACATATCCTCGCAATGACACTATAATAAGCCTTTCCAAAGAATTAAATGTTGTGTATTTTTTCTATCAGGGAGCTGCAGTATAACAACAGTCGAGCCTTCATAGCGCAGCTGGCCACCTGGCAGGCTAGCTGGCGCTCCAGGCCGCGCAGACCCTCAGGCGCATAACTGCGGAGATGAAATGTCTGACTGGCCCCTTCAGAGCGGCCTGAGCTACAGCCCTCGAGGCCAGTGCTGACCCCTTTAGAAAAGTCACATTCACCTAACTCCACAGGGGGGGTTGGAGACAGAGTGGAGAGCCAGAGAAGGAAAAAAAGAATTGCCAAAGGCACTTTCGAGGCGGATGTGAAAGACTGAAACGTGGTGAGGCGAAAATGAAGAGAAAGATCGCTTCGTTGCCTTCACTTCTGATACATGTTCATGCGTCATTCTGAAAGTCCGGGTGAAACTAGAACATTAGAAAAAGACCAGAACTGTACATACAGCTTTATATAATTGCATTTCTTTGTTGTTCTTTTCCTCTGTAAGTGGTTCAGCAGTGCACTCAGAGCAGAAATAATGCCTTTATTTAGTTATTCATGCTTTTTATACTGAGGACATTTACAGCCATATTCTCTCTACCATCTGAGTCACTGATATCTCTGTGGTATTATTACTATTCACACCTAAAACATTAGAAGGCACATTTCTAGTAATTAATGTCCTTGCAGACTTAAACAGTAACTGCATTGGTAAGAAGACAAATGGTGGCTAAGTGAATAAATATGCATAGCCTTGTTAGTGTTGGAGTAATTATTGTTTTGGTATGGAACACAATCAACTTAGTGACTCAGAGCCATAGGTTTATAGTATTTCCAATGTAATTTGCATAGGAAATCACACCATTTTCAACAAGATGGTGTAAATGCAAATACGTCTGATTGCTCCATTTGAAGAAGTGTTGAAATGATGACAGATATACTACTGAACCTGTTTATCACCTCAAATTATTGTTAGAATGCTTTGACAACGTTAGTTTTGGTTTTAATGTGTACATGTGTGTACATATTAGTATTGATAAATTTATGGATCACTCACATTCATAACGTGTTTTGAAGGGCTGTAGGATTCCTAACTCTCGGCTCTGACGGCCTGCTTTGGTGGATCAACTGACTGACTCAATCTTAATGACAGTGAACAGAAATGAACATTCCTGTCGGAAACCAAAAACTTAAGAAGTTCTTTTTTGTCAGTAGTAAAAGCGATGGCTGAAATGTCTGACTCCAAATGGCATGCAATGGCAAATTTTTTAAAAGCATGGCATTAATATGGAGTTGGCCCCCCCTTCACTGCTATAACAGCCTCCACTCTTCTGGGAAGGCTTTCCACTAGATTTTGGAGCATGGCCATTGGGATTTGTGTTCATTCAGCCACAAGAGCGGTAGTGAGGTCAAACACTGATGTTGGGAAAGAAGACCTGACATGCAGTCAGAGTTCCAGTTCATCCCAAAGGTGTTCAGTGGGGTTGAGGTCAGTGCTCTGTGCAGGACACTCGAGTTCTTCCACACCAACCTTGGCAAACCATGCCTTCATGGAGCTCGCTTAGTGCACAGGAGCATTATAATGCTGGAACAGGTTTGGGTCCTATGTAATACTACAGCATACAAGGACATCCTAGACAATCATGTTCCTCCAACTTTGTGGCAAAAGTTTGGGGAAGACCCACATATGGGGGTCAAGGTCAGGCCACATACTCTACATACGTCCACATAAATTTGACTGTATAGTGTATAAATTCAAATTTTGGGCCTTTTTTTCCCCTCTTCCAAAAGTGCTGACTGACTATTTTCAGTGGCTGAAATTTCAATTCGTGTCTAAATTAAATCCACAATTTTTATTCAACTATCACTGCTTTCATCACTTACTGCATTCTCCTAATTAGAGTAAATGCCCTTCTGAATTTTTTTGTCCATTTTTAAGTTTTTCCTTAAGATGTGCTAATGGTGTATAATTCTTCATTAGCAGGCTGAAAACGCTGAAATCATGTCTCTTCCCAAAACAGCCAATTAAGGGGTTTGACAGCAACGAGGGTGAGTACTTAATCACAACTTTTAAGATTTTTATTTAAAAATAATTTTGTAAAATATATTGATTTCCCCTTACTTCAGTATTAGGAGCTATTTTGTGTAGATTCAGTTTCAAGTTGTAACTGCAATATGTGGAAAAGTTCAAGTGGTGTGTACTGATATTAAAACACGGGAGGGGAAAACTGAAAATGAAGCTGATACATGAAAACACTGTCTGTTGCCACTTTATTAGATAGATCTATCTTGTAACTTTGTAGGTATACAATTCCTGAACCCATCTGTTGCTATCTACAGATTATCAGTCTCCCTGTACTTCTCCCTGTCCATCAGTGGAAAGGGTCAGATATTATGTGGGTGGTGGATACACATAGTAGTGACACTGATATGGCAGTGGAGATACAAGTGTATCAGATGCATTTTCATGACCTTTATTAAAAGAAATAAAGTGAAATGAACTTTAATTCAAATTTACGCCCCCTACTGCCTGACATTTGGAACTGTTTCACATTATTACTGCATGTAGCACTAATTCAGTGTAATGATGTCCAGCACACAGTTATTTTTTAGATTTATTTGATCATTGCTTGCTTTCCTAGTGATACTTGACCATTACTACATGTTTCTGTGTTTCAAGCCCTAGACTAAGATTAGCATTTAAAATCTGATGGTAGAGTGGTCTGATTATATAGGTGAACTCAAATAAAATAAACCTTATGTGTGCCAGTGTTGCACAACAAGGTGTTAAATAGAAATACTGTCAATTTTCACATGCTACAAACTCTACCCTGTTGTTCTGATGCACAATAATGTGTCCATACTTCTTAATTAGAAAATGTGGTGATTAATTAGTGCTGATAATTGCATCATTTTCTCTAGTGTGTTACCTTTTTGGAATATTTCCCCAATCCTAAGTCAAAACTATCATTAAAGATGTGGATGTAAGAGGTTAGGTGCTCTTACCTCTGCTCCAGAAGCCCCGGGAGAGTCCAGTTTGCGTTTTTTGCGTGGCCCTATAGCGGCGAGTGCAGTGAGGTTAGCATCACGTTGTCTCATCTGTGCCAGTTCCTGCTGCTGCATCTGAATGGAGCATTACAAAAACCATGGTAAGTATGTATAGAAAAAAATCACAAGAGCAACAACAGAGCAGATAAAGTCTCTTGTATGCACAAATACACATCTGGGAGAAACATGTGCTTTGAAAGTCAACATTATACGTGTGAGCAGAGTGGATTCAAAGCATGTCCAATACGTCAGTCATAAACCTCAATGTAACCATGAACATACATGCAGCAGACAGACATTTCACCTTTTTTTCCCTCCATATTCAGGCACTTAATTCAATTTCTATCCATGACAGACAGCAGTGAGAGAGAGAACGAGTGAGCGAGAGAGACAGAGGTTTGAAAGGCACGGCCTGCAGGTGAAGCCATCTTGCCCTAGCAGGCAATGACAGAGACAGCCATGCCAGGGGGAGGGGTCCTCACTCAGCTCGGGCACTGATGAGCACACACAGCTGACAGAAACTTAGTGTCATACCAACACCACCGTGGCCATGACCTCGCCAAAACTGTGTGTGTGGATGTATGAGTGTGTGTTATGCACATGAATGTTACACACGACAGCCACTCAGTTGCAATAAGCAACCACGGCTGTGTGTGACTTGAGACTTTATTCTAAGCACACTATAATTTACACCATCAGAGAATTGTTAAAACAAATATCTATACCTATCTATATATATCTAACTATATATATATATATATATATATATATATATACATACACACACACACACACAAGGTCTATGCTATGCATAAACACGTATTATGCCATAATTTATCATGATATTGATATTTCTCATTCGTTGATTCATCAGTACTGCTTCATGCTAGTCAGAGTTCCAGTGGATCCGGAGCCTGTCCTGGGAATTCTGTGCATGAGGTGGGAATACACCCTGGATGTCCAACCCACAAAACCGATTCCCATGTTTTTGGGAGGTGGGAGGAAAACCAAAGAACCCAGAGAAAACTCACACGGAGCACATGAGACACACCATACAGACAGTAACTTGAGCTCAGGATCAAACCCTGGATCTGCGAGGTAGCAATGCGACCCAGTGCATCACTATTTCATTGTTATATGATTGCAGTATTAGTTTCTGATTGGCTGGCAGGTGTGCATTCAATTAATGTATACACTTTGAAAGAAGAACCAGTCAAAAATGGAATCATAGCTCAATCAATGCTCCTAACCATAAAAAGTAAAAAAGAGTCGAAAACAACCGTAAAACAATGAGTTTACTCTCTTCGTAGGCAGTTATGAGTAAGCAAAAACTATTTGCAACATTTCAGTTTTTAATATTCAGACACTTCATTGAGTGTTATCTCCTATATATCATTGAGAGATAATTCTATACATAATTATTTAGACACATTTCCCCCCCCCCCACACTACTAAGCTACAAACATTTCTCTAAATATTTGCCCCTTTCTTCCTCTCACAGACACTGAGCTATCGTGAAGAGGTGGAATTGACAAAAAGCTAATTCAAAGAAACGTTTGCAGGCTAATTAACTCAGGGGTTATGCTAATCTAAGGGGAAGTCATGCACAATGCATGCACATGCATGGTTGCCCTGAAGAAATCAGACAACACATACACACGCATGCAGATTGTACGAGACGTCGGTGGCCGCGTGACTGAACTCCGAGCCGTCTCTAATGGCTACGGTGGGGATGATGCTGCCCGAGGTGGCGGAGTAAGAAGTCTCGCCGCACAAACACTGCAGCGGCTCTATTAGCGCTAAACAGAAGGTTCTGGAAGCTGAGAGACTGCTTGGTGTCAGAGCCGATCTCCTCAGCGCCCGCAGCCAGAGTGGCGCTTTGCTTTCATATTCATTTATTTGATGAGGAGTGAAAGGGGAACCTAGTTACGCCATCTGTAATCCAGAGCTCTGCACTCCCCCTGCTCTGAATCTCACTTTAATGACCAACCTCAATCACAGAGCTCAATTTCCAGCCTCTGCTCATCCCCGCATGCAAAGATTTTAACGTACGGAAACAGAAATCTCCAAGGTTTCCTACTCAGATTAAGATAATGTTCATCAAAAATGGACAGCGAGACAGAGAGAGGAGGAGAAGAGACAGAAAGCGATAGAGAGTGACAGACACAGACAGAGAGAGAAATGCTTGTAATCTCTAATCATTTCCAAAAGGTCAGCGGAGGGAGACAGCGACGCCGCCAGCACTGCTCTCCACCCTTATTGATCCTTATCTGCTGTCCAGCTCTCCACAATGACTGGCCCCAGAGCGAGAGCTTAATAAACGTGCAGGAGAGCGCTGAACGCAGCACTTCAATTAGGGCAGCTGACTGAAGTCAAGGACATGAAGACTGAAGAGCTACGTGTCCGACGGCAATGCCGACACCGGTCTGGGATTGTTGGGTATGCGGCTGATATTAGCGTGGGAAGTGATCGCTTCAGGGCACTTTAGGGGCCTTTAGGGGCTGTCTGTCTTTTTCTGATTAGCAAGGTGACTCCCAAATGAGCCGCCATTACACAACGGTAGCAGAATGCAGTACAGATACGCTATTCTCTGCCAGCAAAGTAGCGATGGACCGGCCTCAAAAAATTGATTAGAGTTGGTTTTCAAGTCCAGACTATTAGTTTTTTTTTTTTTATTCATATTTGCCTTGTGGACCAAATAGGATCACAAAGCTTCACTCACGAGCCAGTGAAGCTTTAACACCTAAGCATTTAGCAATGATCCGATCATGTGTCAGCAGTAATTTATAACATCATACTGATACAGATTAAGAGCTTCAACTAATGTTCACATCAAATATCAGCATAAGGACTCTCTGTGTGCCCATGTCCAAGACTTTGGCCATGGCATGGATGTTGGTGCCAGGTTTAAGTATTACAGGAGCTGCTGCTCTCCTGCTGCTTCATGCAGTCTTTTGCAAAAAAACAAAAAACATTAAATGAGAGCAGGTCTGCCAGCAGAAACGCCTTGTTGATTAGAAAAGGTCAGAGGAGAATGGCAAGACTGATTCGAAATGATAGGAAGACTACAGTAACTCAAATAACTACTCTTTACAACCATGGTACGCAGAAAAGCATCTCAGAATGCACAGCACATTGAACCTTGAGGGAGATGGGCTACAACATCAGGTTCCACTCCTCTCAGCCAAGAACAGGAATCTTGTGCAAAAGTGGGCACAGGATGACAGAAACTTACCACTTGAAAATCATCAGTTTCAGAAATACTCAAACTTGAACAACCATGCCACAGTCAAAGTCACCGAGATGACATTTTCCCCCTTTTCTGATGTTTGATGTGAAAATTAACTGAAGAAAATTAGCGAACAGGAATTTTCAAATCTTTCCAGACTCCCAATTGGAATTTCCTCAGTTCGTGAAGTCTCACTTTCTTTGTCTAAATCCTCAAAAAGATGAGCATTAACTACGAACAGAGTCCTCTCTTACTAAGATAATCAGGTGAAAGCACATTAGTTTCCATGTTGTGAAAAGCCCAAGTCTCCCTCCTAGAGAATATTCAAGATTAAAGTGGAGAAAAGAGTGGAGTTTGTGCAATAGCTTATGTGCTTGTGTGTCGGGAGTCTAGATCAGAGGTATATAACTACAGTTTTTGAAGATCCAGCTACATAAAACGCCTTGTTTACAAAGATCCGGATAAACAACTAACATGCCTGAATGGCAGAAAACAATTACCTTTTAATTTTTAACCAGGAATGATTGGCTTTGTTTTTTAAAATGAAAGATCTGTGAAAACACTCCCACTAAACTCCCAGATAATGTCTCTAGCCCTATAGCTAGTCTCTGGTCTGATGAGCTGCATTTAGCTAAATAATTTACATAAATGCATGTGATTGGATAAACCGCAACAGAGAATCTGCTACAGAAGACAAACTGGTTCACGTTAGGAAAACCAGAGTCGCTGAACTATGGCCAGTTTATTATACATTTATTGGTTTTGATACAATACAATATTTTTTCAAGCACTCAGTTCGGTCCGAGGACAAATACTCAGCTGGATCTGCATCTGGATCGCAGTCCGCTAGTTAGCGATCCCTGGTCAAGGCTAGAAAACATGTGCATGATAAAACTAAGGACCGGCATGCTGCCTCAAGGCGAAATGCAAAAGTTCCTTCGGTCTACACTTTAATGTCTCATTATTCTAGTTAGCCACGCTCAGATCTGAAGGGGAAAAAAAAAAAACACACCACCAAAGAACAAAAAGAGCAAAGGAGGCTTCATGAAGCGCTCAGCTCTTTCTCCATCACAGCATGGCCTCAGGTCGAAGACAAGACAGAGTGCTGAAACCAGCAGTACAACCGAGAAAGAGCCACTCAGGCACAATAATATGACTGCCTCGCGCTGCTCTTAAGGGTTACGGAAAATGCGGTTTAAAGAAAACCTCCTTAACCACAACTAGTCACAACTAGATAATAAACATGTAACCTTTCAATAGAAAATGATTGTTGAAACACATATTTAAATAATATCAATCAGTACAGAGGCTTCATAAAAGAGTTTTCCTATCATCAGGAGATTGTGTCTTTGAATCCTGGTGATGCAACAGCTATCTGTGGCTGTGAGTCCAAGAAAGAGTAATTGGCAGTGTTTTCTGGGCGGGAGGGATGGGTTTCTTCTCTTCCCTGTCAATCAGAGTGACACTAACCAGTCATAACCATGTATAAGCTCATGTAGGCAGAACAGGGCGATTTTAAACAGATGTGGTGGCTGGCTTGATGTATCTCAGAGGAGGAACACATTAGCCCTCACTCTCCCCAGGTGGTGGCTGTCATGTGATAGGACAGTGGTATCTAGTGGGTGGGAACTGGCAGTGACAAAAATCAGGAGGAAAACGGAGTTAAAAAAATATATACATCAATTAGCAGGAATGTGTCTGAGGACACCACAATCTCTGCAGGCAGCAGACCAAACAGCCAATTATCAACTCATTTCATGCCCCTTGTTTTTTTGTTTTTTTTTTTAAATTATGCTCACAACATATTAATTATGTTCACTGAAGAAGAAAAAAGACAAGACTGAAAAAGACCGAAACAATAAAAGCAGCCTGATTAAGTCATACAAGTGAACGTCTACATACAACACAATGGTGTTCCGATACTTGCTCATATATACATACAAGATTATTAGATTTCAATTTTAATTTATTTATGAGTGTATCAGTGGTGGGGTGAGTCCTTTTGCATCTGATTACACATTTTTAAATGTGTTTATGTATAGAGTCTGCCATCACAAGTCCCTGTGTCAGCTGTTACTCTAGAAACAATAATGTACAAGTGCATTAATATAAAACTGTGATTTGAATTACAGCCTGAGCTGCTGTTCTAGAAAATTAAATCAACATATTCTGACCAATCAAAAGCATTGTGGTAAAATGCGTTATGGTTACGTCTGCAGGTTAACAGGGAGAAAACGGCATCTCAAATCTTCACTTAAGACATTGTGACAGACGATATTTGATTAAGTTATGTCCGTTCATTAGGCTGAAATGTAACCTATATTTCAAACTATATTCCCATCATTAAAAATGTTCCCAATTTTTGTCATTTTGTTTTTTGGCAGAATTTAGCCACAGCACCATCCAATGAGTTTTCCCAGACCACCACACACTCTATATTTACAGACAGTCTATACAGTATATACTCACCTCTTTAGCTTTCTGCTTTAGCCGAGCCTGCTCAGGGTCTTCTTGCCTGGAGCGACTCTGCAGAAAACAATGTTAGACTTAGAGACACAGACTTATCATTCAGATTCAAGTCTTCAGCAGCTCATCTAACGTTTTGCCACTGTTGTTAAAAGTCTTGTAGGTCTGAAATTCAAGCAGAAGAACCATCAGGAAGTTTGACTTCAGAAGAAACCTTTCTATAATTAAACCTGTTGTGTGCATATAGGTCAGCTTAACTCCCAAACAAACAATAAAGAGCAACACAAGAGCAATTATTTCCAGGCTGACAGCTCAATTAGTCGACTGCTTAATTAGAAGAGGGACGCAGCACTGGGGGTGTAACAAAGGAGGCTGAGGATCGGGACACCACCGTCCTCACGTCCTCATCATCACTGCTGTTTAAGTCAACTAATTGCTTTTGCTTTTATGTCGCACGCCTTCTCCTGTGGAGAATCCCAAACCACCCCTGACTTAGTTTATGGAGCAAAACCTGAGCGGAGGAAGGCATGCTGGGAGGTTTAAAGCTAGCTGCTTGCTGATTTGAAAGGCATGCTGGGAAACTTGCAGCTAGCTGTGTGTGTGTCAGCCAAAGGTAAATGATTCTCTAAAACTTTTGGAGATTTTTAGGGAATATTTAGAGATGTGACTGCTTTTTTTCCCCACACAAAAAAACCCCCTGGATAACTGGAATTCCCTTTTACTGTATTGTTCCAGCATTTGATACTTGGATAAGTAAGGAATTAAACAGTGTCTTGTAAGGAAAATAATCAACGACAGGATGGTGTGATGCGGCCCGAAGCAAAGTGGAGTTACTGTTATCAGCCTGAAGTGGATTATTTTCTACTAACAGCATGTCCCGAAATATTTAATCCTCTTACACCACAACAGATTGCCAATGATTACAATTTATTTATTATTGTAATAAATGTACTTTTGATGCTTTTATAGTCATATTTAAATGTTATGGAACATCATTACTTGCACTTATGTTATATATTATGTGGACACCTGACCATTACACCAATATGTGCTTTTTGAACATCCCAATCCAGATGTAGTCCCCCTTTGCTGTTATAATAACCTCCACTCTTCTGGGAAGGCTTTCCACTAGATTTTGGCTGTGGGGATTTGTGTTCATTCAGCTACAAGAGCATTAGTGAGGTCTGGGGTGCAGTCAGTGTTCCAGTTCATCCCAAAAGTGTTCAGTAGGGTTGAGGTCAGGGCTGTGGGCAGTCCACTCGAGTTCTTCCACTCCAACCTTGGCAAGCCATATCTTCATGGACCACACTTTGTGCACAAGGCCACTGTCACGCTGGAGCCATTTTGAGCCCCTTTGATTGAGTGAAGGGAAATAGTAATGCTACAGCATGTAAAGAAAATTATGTTTGTGCTTCAAACTTTGTGGTTTGGGGAAGGCCCACATATGGTTGGACATATGATGGTCAGGTGTCCACATAACTTTGGCCATTTAGTGTAGCAGCTATAAACAAACATTCCTTTGCCAGTTCTCCATCCTATAGATGGTCCCATGCTGGAAAATGTAAAGTTATAGCATCATCTCTGATGGTTACAAAGCACTGACACTGGAGACTCCTTCAAAAATCATAATCATCTCTTCACAGAAAACTTCACCATAATCAATTTAAGTCCCTATGTAAGTTGTTACTATAGAAACGATAACATTAGGATGGGCACAGTACTATAACCATGTGATCTGAATTATAGTCAGGACTACTGTCAGAGCTGCTATTGTAGAAAATTAATCAACACCTTCTGAGCAATCAGAATCAGGAATTCAACAGCATTGTGGTATGAAACTACATGAGAACAGCTTTGGTTAGAGCTTTTCTCATTGTAAGACCCTTATTGTTAGTGTGTAACTGTTGCAGTTTTGAATTTGTGTTATATAATTGCGTATTTAAAAGTTTATTCAACAAAATATGTGGTAGATTGAGATTGGGTTGAAAAATGCTGAAGTACTCTTTGAAATCAATCTTTGTACCTTTTTGTATCCAGAAAAAGGGAATATGAAAAAGTAAAGGTTTATTAAGCTGTCTTTATAATAACAAGGACACCTCGGAGTGGACACGTGTGTGAAAAGCAGAACCTACTTTGGCTGCTTTCAGCAGGATCTCTCTCTCCTGGTCGTCTTTGCGCTGTTTCTCCAGCCTCTCCAGCTGCTCGAAGAACTTCAGCTGCGCCCTCACATCTGACGTCTGCTCGTGGTGCTCTTCATCCTGGAGCAGGAAAACACACGGCAACAAGCTCCTTATCATCACGCACACACTCCACCTCCACAACGCATACACTTTCATCTAACGCCTTAACATCTGCTCCAAACTTTTCGCTGATTTTTCTCTCTCATGCGACTGAAGTGAGGAGAAGTTAGTAGGTCACCCTGAGTTAATGGGATAATTGTTTGTTTCGCAGAGCGTCTCGGAGGCAGCCCCTGACATGCTCGCTGCCAAGGCTCTGTTCTCACTTCCCACTTAAAGCAGTATAAGGACCAAAGCCAGGCAGTGCACGAAGTAACACACACACACACACACACACACACACACTTCTGAGGCTGTAGCCTGGTAGAAGCAGTAACATCGCTTCTCTCTGTCTCTCATCTCTCGTCTTGCGCTGTCTGTCTGTGTGTGTATGTGTGTGTGTGTGCGCGTGTGTGTGTGTTGTGGCTGTGCCTCGCTGCCAGGGCAAGTTTTCCTGTCACTGCTCAAGTGTGCCCTGCTTTTGAATAGCAGGTAAATGACTCAACCCTCTCGGCACTTTCCATCAACCACAAAACTATAAACTAACTACAAAACACGCTCAACTTGTCACACACACAGACCCAAGGGAGACGTTTTTCTTGTTTTTTCTTGCCTGTCACTAAAACCTAATTTAAATAATTTTCCTAATTTTCCTATATAGATAGAGGAGTATATTTGAGATGCTACTCCAGGTGAGATCATTAAAATAGATCATATGAAGAGTGTAAGAGTGTTCACTGTAGAAAGTTTAGAAAGCGATAAGCAGCTGATGTCACCTCGAATTTAGCTGCTGCAGGTGTTTAGTGGAAGATATGGCTGGAAGATATGACAAACTATCAATATCCTGATAAATTGTGTCACAGTATGCTTTTCTGAAATATTTCATGAAATATATCTTTGTACTAATTCTTTTTATATATAATTACAGACTCATTGGGAGCAGATATTGTGATATTAAAATTTGGTATTTATAATCTTTAAAACTGTAAAATGTTAAACATTTCTTTTTTTCCCTTTTTTATTGTTAAGTATTTATTAATAACAAAACTCATTGTTGTAGACATGCAGTTTTTTCGCAAACCTACATATCATGATACATATTTTGTATAGTAGAAATGTCTTCGAGATTCGCACTATGAGTGTCTTCCGTACATGCTAATTAATCCACCTAGTAAACATCGTTCTGCCGTCAGCCAGATCACACCTCGGCTGATGTGTGTAGTGCAGCAGGTGGTGGGATTTGGAAGCTTGTGCGATAGTTACAGCATTGAGGTGTGCTGCGTTACTGTGACGCAAGTTTAAACATACACATCAAATGAAAACTTTTATTTTGTGATAGTCAGTAGGAAGGAAGTAGGGTTTGTTTCCTGGTTGGTGAATCAATTTTCCAAATAAAAAACTATTAGCCAGGACGCAAAATCTGCTCGTCATGGTTCACCTGAGCTACTGATTTGTCAATTTGTGTTGTTTCAATAAATGATAGGAACAAGAATTTTAAGGTTTCTGTATAAATAGTACATCTTCAGTTCTCTTTAACTGTTAAACATACCGTTTCGAAGAAAGAAAAAAGAAATTATTAGCAATATTGCTGTGCCATGGACATGGCTAGCTTCTTTATTTCAGGCTTCTGTTCACATTTTTTCCAGCCAGGAAATTAGTCCTACCCTTAGCTGAAGCGCAGCTGCTTAGCTTTGTGTCTTTGCCCTAAAACACAACCCATTAGTTTCAACAGAAAGGGTTGGTGAGAAGGCAAAAACTTTCATTCTAATTGCAATCCATCTCGCAGGCAGCAGAGGCTCTAAATATTACAAAATGGATCCTTTATATTGTTAAATATTGCTTCCCACTATGCTGCTAAACGCAGCTCTTTTAGAAAGAGTCGTTTCAGCCGTTTCAGAATTAGCTAAGTAGCTATATGCTTAGAGGGAAAACACCATAATAAACACAGGCCATTTTTACTGCATTAATTTAACAATAATGAAGCTTGCTTGACTCCTGGCTATTATCAGGCTTAGAGTTCATCCAGAAACTTCAAAATGAAATTCCATGACTTCCAAAAGCTTCTCAATTTTTTTTGTTTTTTTTGTTTTGTTTTCAAGGACTATACAAAGTGCTGTCTTTACAACAATTCTCATGTTTTTTTCCAAAAATAAATTAAAATGTATTTAAACAGTAACATATCAAATGCCTTTCTTTAGTAAACCAGTATATGTTCCTGATTTTCCACAACTTATTGTTCAATTCAAATGCTCTTTACATCTTTCTGCAATTTGAGCTATTTAAAGGGAGGTTTTTAAGACCCATGGGCAAGCAGAAACTAAATGTTTGGAGCGTAGTGAACGGGGGTGAGCTGAAATCCAACAGCAGATGATTGGTCCAAAAATTTACCTTAGCCAAACCACTGGCACTGCAGCATGGCATACGTAAGGAAAAAAACATGAGGTGTGTACTGCTTCAGGAAAATAATCAACAGCAGGGTCAGGCTGACTTGCTACCGCAACGCTGATTATTTTTCTGTAACAGCACACCCATGGACATGTTTTATTCCTATCATACCACAGCAATTTGACAAACTAATTTTATTCATTAAAGAATGATACTTTTTTTTTTCCACAGATTTTTTTTTAATCAGGTTATAGTTACACTTACAGTTGTGGAATGTCTGTGAAACAAGTTCATTCCGGTTATCACTTCCTGTTACCATGTTATAACAGCTGTAAACAGCTGTTCTCTCACCAGCTTCTTGATGTTAATAAGATGCACGAAAGTACAGGTTATGTTACCGAGAAACTGCAAAGCGCAAACTCCTGAAGACTTTCCCATGGTGGAAAACCCAAAGTTACAGCTTTACCTCCGACTTACCACAAACGGACACTGGAGACTCCTTCCAAAAATGTCAAACAATTAAAGCACATGGAGCGTTCACCATACCAGTTTAATTTGTTACTATGGAAACAATCATATTTTGGAATGAGCGCATTAATATTAACCTGTGATTTGAATTACAGGCAGCACTACAGTTAGAGCTGCTGTTATACATAAACATCTCAATTATAAACCCACTTCTGAATGCTGGATAGCTATTCAAACATTTGCAAGATGCTTATATGATCAGTGGATCGAATTTGATCAACATGCCCATCTGGCCCAGTCAGACACGCCCACAGATTGCTGGACTGTGATTGGTTCCTACCTTGCTGGGTTCTGTGCGGTGTCGTGCGAGAGCAGAGACGTTTTCCAGCGTGGAACGGAGCCTGGCCTCTGTGGCGTGGGACACCAAACTCACCACGTCTGCCATCACCTCGTTCACACCAAACCCACGTGCTGCAGAGAGAGAGAGAGAGAGAGAGAGAGAGAGAGAGAGAGAGAGAGAGAGCGCACGAGAAAGAGAGAGAGAGAGAAACTGATTACACCAACAGATTAAAAAGGAAATGGTTTCAGGTGCACTAATAAACTAAATACTAGACATTAAAGATTTCAGGAGAAACCAGTGCTGTTTCCATATGACTTCTGAACAACAAAATAAGCTTTTTTTTTTTCTTTACTTGTAATATGCAGAACATGATTAAAACATAACTGTTTAAGGCATGGTCTCAGCACAAGTGTTGGCTGAGAAAACCTGTATGGAAAACCGTGTTACAGTCCGGAGTGCTTATCTGTGTATGGATGGGCTGGTTGTCATTCATTTTATAGACACTCCCCAACAGCCCATTGTTTTTTTTTCCCCATTACAAAGAAAAAAGGACAGCAACCGCACTCATCACACTCCTCATATCATGGGTTTAGAATTATAACGTGGCTGTACTGTTATAACATGGTTACGGCGTTATAACATGGTTATGGAGTAAAAACGTGGCTAGAGTGTTATGCTATAGAGTTATACCATGGCAATAGCATTATAACGTGGCTACTGTTATTATGTGGCTACAGTATTATGCTATAGTGTTATAAAATGGCAATAGTGTTATAACGTGGCTACAGTGTTACGCTACAGAGTTATAACGTGGCTACAGTGTTACGCTACAGAGTTATAACGTGGCTACAGTGTTACGCTACAGAGTTATAACGTGGCTACAGTGTTACGCTACAGAGTTATAACGTGGCTACAGTGTTACGCTACAGAGTTATAACGTGGCTACAGTGTTACGCTACAGAGTTATAACGTGGCTACAGTGTTACGCTACAGAGTTATAACGTGGCTACAGTGTTACGCTACAGAGTTATAACGTGGCTACAGTGTTACGCTACAGAGTTATAATGTGGCTACAGAGTTATAACGTGGCTACAGAGTTACGCTACAGAGTTACAACGTGGCTACAGTGTTACGCTACAGAGTTATAACGTGGCTACAGAGTTACGCTACAGAGTTACAACGTGGCTACAGAGTTATAACGTGGCTACAGAGTTACAACGTGGCTACAGAGTTACGCTACAGAGTTATAACGTGGCTACAGAGTTACGCTACAGAGTTATAACGTGGCTACAGAGTTACGCTACAGAGTTATAACGTGGCTACAGAGTTACGCTACAGAGTTATAACGTGGCTACAGTGTTACGCTACAGAGTTATAACGTGGCTACAGAGTTACGCTACAGAGTTATAACGTGGCTACAGTGTTACGCTACAGAGTTATAACGTGGCTACAGTGTTATGCTACAGAGCTATAACGTGGCTACAGAATTATATTTTGCGAGCGACACACTGCTTGTGTTGCTTGGAGTTTGTCTCTTGTGATGGTGGAGCGAGCGCTGCTGTTGCTGCCCGTGGGCATGTACCGACCATCCAGCTCCGATGAGAAAGAGTCATGGCCAAAATGCAGCCCACAGCACATGATTTACCACAGTATATGATTTATTTGTCTTTAAAATGTCCTTAAAACGTACATATGTGCGTTACATGCCAGGCGTTTTCATATTAACTATTAGCAGCACAAGCTAACTGTACTAGCTATACTCTGCAGAGAAAACACTGATCTCTGCTATTTTCTTTAAGGCAGTATTTTTCTTCATAATGTTCCTATACACATTTAATGAAAGATTGTAGGTGACAGGATAAGATGAAACCATAGATTTTACATTCTTATTCCTCTTTTTTTCCCCCAAGTTAAGCAGTACATAGGAACTAAAAGCAGGTATGAAGTAAAGTTGTGAGAAGGGAAATGAGAAAATGTACCACACCTGCCACACAACTGATCAGAGGAATCATTCGAGCCAGTCACTTGTCATGTTGTCGCTTTGTCACGCGAGTACACAGAAAACGAACGGTTGCTTTGTCGCTCGCTGGTGTGAGCGTACCTTCAGAGACCTAATCTTGACTCATTTTGACAATTTTGCCTAAAATTTAATTATAAATTACGTTTGTAGTTTGAATGATATATGTTCTACATTTTTTCTTATAAACAATATTCCACAGATGCATCAATATGTATCTGATATGTATCTGTTCATCATTATACCCAAAACACACTTAACTCAGTTTGTAGACAAAACTCTAGACTGTAATAGAAGGAATCTTTATTTACTAGAAATTAAAACTGCATGAGCAGTTTTTTTTTTATTTTATTTAAATGTTGCTGAAACGAGAGATTTTTTTATTTTTTTAAACAGACCTCAGGATTGGAAAATACAGACAAATTCAGTGTTTATCTGTACAGAAGATATATATGGAGACAGTGAACTGATGCAATCCATTTTTTTTCTTTTTTCTGTTGTTGCTGTTGTTGCCTGTCTCCATCTCAGTATGTCTCGGCTGAATACTGGAGTTGAGATGTCCATTATATTCACATGAAAAGTGATTCAGGACTAGTACACCATATGCATGCAGCTCACAAACACTTTCCATCAGACTACACTGATCAGGTGAAGAACACCAGCATCAGGAAAAGCAGCTGTACTGTGACTCGATTAGCCTTTAGCCATGTAAGGTTGTGTTTCAGGCCTTTTACAAACCAGCGTTCATTCATCAGATCTGTCAGATTCATGTCAAGAGATGGGCAAAATGCTTATATGATTTAAATATAATGCCCTGATCATGACAAATGCAGTGCGGGTATGATTAATGCTTCATCACAAGTTTCATAAAAAAAAAAAAAATAGATAAATGAGAGTAGCTAGTAGCTGTCTTTCTACTACAATCAGCTTTAAACCAAATCTTTTACTTTTTCTTCCTTGCTTTGTTTTTTGTAAATCATGTGCACTGTATGTTGTATATGCTATCACAATACCTGTTGCATACTGAGGAAAGTTTTCAGGATTTTATATCATTTTGGCGCATCGCCCAGTACTAAATGCTACTTGAGTCACAGCTCCCCCTTGTGGAGAATCTTGTGAGCTAGGACCGTAAACATCATGTAGACCTCTCCATTACTGCTTGTGTGTATATATAATATTGACGTTTTATATGTAAAAATAAGATAATAAAATCATTGAAGCACAATTTTGAGAATTGGCATCATTTCTTTTAGCATAATCCTCAATTAGAATATATTTTTGGTGGAACTTTCTCAAACATGAGTATAAACTCGCATTTATAACTCAATAAATCACAAAAGAAGACTTATTTTCCCCCATTACTGTAGGCCGTTTCTTCTCTCATCGTTGCTTGGCTCACTGAGAGCATGTATTGCACGTTTTCGAGGCGACCTTGTCGGGAAGACGGCCGCAGGCTCTCTCTTGTCCGGCACACATGACAAACTGACAGAGAGGCATCAGAGGGAGGCCCATAAAGTATTCATACGCAGCCTGAGGATGCCTGAGCCTCACTACACTGAGCACTCATTAGAATCAGAGAGGGAGCGAGAGGCCAGTAGAAGTGCACTAGAAGTGTAGTGGACTAAGGGGAGGCTAAACACAGGTGAATAGAGAGCATTCAGTGTTTGTGTAGACTGTCAGACTTTGTACAGCGTGATGCGTCAATGCTGTTGAGTCAATACACGTGATAACTGCTATATTATTTGCACCAACTTACTAGTAATACACTCATGTGATGTTGCGCTAGTCCAGCTGCTACAGGGGCATGCTGTTATAGGAAAACAGGCATGCTGTTATAGGAAAATAATCAACGGTGAGGTGGTGTGATGCAAACCAGTTTTACTGTTACCACCCCAAAGCTGACTATTTTTCAATAACAGCACGACCCTCCACAGCAAATTTCTCAGTGATTACTTTTGCTATTTATTAATAAACGACACATCATAATTCTTATCCATTTATAGTTACATTTAAGGCTGTGAAACGTCTGCGAAACAACTTAGTTCCTGCTATCATGTATGTTGTAGCAGCTACAAACAGTCATTCCATCACCAGCTTTTTTTTTACTCTCCTGAAGTTAAAAACACAAAAACGAAAGGAAAAAAAACCCCACTTTTTGTAGAGAAACCGCAAAACGCTACGTCCTCTGTCTTGAAGACTTTTCAGAAAATTTAAAGGAACGGCTTTACCATACCAATCACCTTTACCATTGCGTCACCATATCAATAATCTCTACATTTCTATTTTTTTTTTTCCCCCAAATATCTAGCTCTCTCTCATATATACAGTACTGTGCAAAAGTCTTAGGCACTCTATTTTTTTGTTATGACTTTGTTATAGCTTTGTATTTTATGACTTCTACATTATGGAGTCAGTACAAAAACATTGCAGATTTCCAAACATTAGTTTTTCAGCACAAAATTAAATGCTACATAAAGATGTTTGTATGTCAGTAAAGAAAGCAGCATATTACATAAGAGACACTTTTCAGACAAAAAAACATAATGAAGGCTGCTGGGTTTTGCTGCAGAAATAAGAAGCAAGTGCGACAGTCAAAGTCTCCAGAAGAACTGTAGCTGCTTCTGCAAGATTCTCAGTAACACTTACAGCTCACTTCCTTATAAAACTGCACTAATTGTACCTGAGACTACTATTTTTTTTAAAGCAACAGGCTGTCACACCAGATATTGACTTTGTTTCATTTATTACTGTTTACTGCTCTTTATAGTATTTTGTTTTATGTAGAAACATTAAATTCTCTACATTGCTCTACAGCATTTCTGCTATATATAATAGATATCTTTTAAATATCTCTCAATATATTTTTATATCTTTATATATAAATTTTTAAAAAATTCATTTATTATTGGTCTTTGATTATTTGGAGCATCTGCTAATCAAGTTGCTGTGAATTATTTGTTACTATAGAAACGTATTATAGTGTATCTTTATTTTTATAGCCAGAACTACTGTTATTAACAGAAAATTAATCAGTAACCTCTGACCAGTCAGAATCAAGAAATCAGCAGTGCTGATTTCTTGATTCTGAGAAAGAATCAAGGAAGGTGAACAACAATATAACCGCCATGAAAACGGCATTATCAAATCAGCACTAACAAAACAAACAACAAAACCTAAAGTGAACTACGAGATTTCTACATCTATCATTGTTATATGTGGAGAGATTTTTAACACCTGACCGATTAAGAGAAGAACTGTAGCAAAAGCTTTAGCTCTGGAGACTGAACACAACACTGAACTGCAGCAAAACTAACAGGATAAAAACTAAACAGGGAACTAAAATGGCATTCCTGATGCAGTAAAACATGCCTTATTATTGTGGCTCAGAATTTGGGCCATGCGTCAGACTCTGGACTGACTTACTGAAAACACCGTATAGCGCAGGCTTATGTTGGACATGTGTTAATACTCTGGATGTGCATCAGTAAGGTTTTCTTTCGAGGCACACATCACCACTGATGAACCTTTTGTGTGAGATCTGACAGATGTGCTGTGTAAAAAAAAACACTTTACCTTAGGCTCAGTTAAAATGATTTCATTCACGCTTAATGCTCAGTGATCCAGACTTATTGTTTCACCTGTGTATCAGCAGCTCCAGGCTTCAGCCACTACGATGTATAAATGTATATATGCGCGCACAGCGCACGCTAATTAATGTATATATTAATGAGAGTGTGTGCATTGGGGTTCCCTACCTATCTCGAGGATGCGTTTGTGGAGCAGATTAGCTGGCAGGAATGCCTCGTCTTTGCAGGAGCGGATCTGCGTGCCCACCAGCTCAGAGCCCGTGGCTAAAATACGAGCGTTCTCTTCATTCAGGTTCACGCCCGCCATGGACGCCACGTCGTTGATGTCGTCATCATCCCTGAAATACATAATATACAGGATCGTTTACATCGCCTGAAGTCACATCTAACTGCAAGTGAAGCTATAGTCTGAATGAAGACCTCTGAATAAACAGAAATAAATGTCTCTGTGTAAAGGACAGGAAATATCCGTACTCAATCTGTTTAAGCAAATTACTCAAAATATGTTTCTTATCAATAAAAATTCAGCCAAGACATATGTCTGTCTGCTGTTCAATCTCAAACTTCACTACACTGATGAAAAACTCTCAGAGACGTGCTGCCCCCTAGTGGCCATCATTATAAAGACAACGTGTAATAAATCCATGCAGAAACCTTTGGCTTCATTTAGGCCCTTTAATGAAAGATCATCTTCACAGTGACAGCCAGGAAGTATTAGATGTATTTCCTTTCCAAAGCCTATAATAAATGTCTCCTTTTTGAATTTTGACGCACACACCCACACACACGTGACCTGATCATTCGACCTAAGGTCAATGTTGTGCTTCATGGATGTTGCTTAGACTGTAAACAGACATAAAAGAATAAATTCTGGTTCACTGACTCGCTCACAGGAATACTCACTAGAAATGTATACACTCTATAGATCACTTCACACCGAAATCACTTCTAGTCTTTTTTTTTTGCCTCCTGAAAGACACACTTCTCCTTTAACCACACATGCACATGAGTGAAACCTAAACTCTGTATTCATTCACATCACACACTCCCTCTTTCGATATGGAAATGTATTTTTAAAAAATCATGCTAGAGCTTTGTAGCGTGCAGCTGCACTAAAATTATGACAAAAATAGGTAACCAACATACACACAAAAATGCTCTGTTCACTGTCTTGGGTCAACTGTAAGTGAAATGTGTTATTAATTAAAGCCCCTTTATATGCCATTGACATTTATGTGCCTATGAGCATTGTGTATTCTTCTTCTTCTATTTATTATTACTGTTATTAAAAAACAGACAGGGGAGTGATGCAGCTTGGAAGGAAGACCACTTAGAGTCTTTCACACTTGGCTTTTTTGTTTTTTTCCCTCACCTGCTATTGCACATTTTGCATATAATCCCACAAAAAGCAGGCAAATGACCGCTTTTAAATTAAGTGTTGCCATTGATCAACTTTTTTTTGGATTCCCCCTCATCTACCCACCAGGAAGAGTGAAGGCAAACGTGCTTCCTCCAAGACAGGTGAAGCCACGTCTGCAACTGCTGCTCATGCTGCATCACGGGGCAGTGTAGTACACGTGGAGGAAAGCGTTATCTGCCCTCTTCCACACATATGAGCCCACGATTGGCTAGTATCGCAGTGACTGACAGGGGAGAGAGTATGCCAACTTTGCTCTCATGATTCCACGTCACAGATGGCTGTGTCATGGTCGGTATTTAAACTCGGGATCTCCCGAGGATAGCGTCAACGTTTTTCTGTTGTGCCACTCGGGAGCACAAACTTTCAAATGGCATCTTGCGTGTTTTTTTCTTAAACTCCTGACCAATCAGGTTACAGCTCTGAGGGCAAGCCAGAGTCTTGTTAGTGAGCAAATATCACCAGATTTATAATTTTATATTGAATAAAAAAAAAAAAAAACTGCCATTATTCCAATGTTGTAACTAAAAGTAACATAACCTGACTATTTCTGGGACATTCACTGGTACGTCCCATTTTAACTGTGGCTGTATACAGTCAAGTCACGCAAGCAGACAAGCTCCTCATCTCCAAAACCGATCTTTATTAAATCTTCATTACTGATAATAAATCTAACCTAGATAGCAAGCTAGGTAAGTTAATTAGCTGATTGTAGGTAGAACTGGTAAGAGCGTTGTTATGGTTACAGTGTGCATGTCGCGGGAGATATATATATTTTTTATATCAGCACAAAAAGTGCCCTGGCCAGCATTTTTTTCAGCCTAGTTTGAAAGAAGCCTTACACTACACACACATCACACACTGGTGTTGATTTCTAGGTAACACACACACTTACACACACATGCATACACATACACACCAGATGCTGAGCACAAGTACCTGAAAGTTCCACCTCCTGGGTCATTCAGCTTCTGTTTCTGATTGGCTGAAGCCTGCATGGCGTCGCCCACTGGACCTCTCACCTGTACTGCTGGCCCTCTCACCACAGTGGCTGCAACACACAAATTACACACTTCACAGCTTCCACTAACCACAACATGCTGCTGCTGATTCAGTGATCAATCTCCCGAAAGTGTTCACTCAGCAGCATGAAAAATCACGCACCTTGCGGCCGGACCGACTGGGTGATCACCACGGGCATCCGAACTGGAGCCGTCTGTGCTCCTGTCCTCTTCACAGCCTGCAGGAGGAGGTGAAAATGGTGATTGCGTTGCATTGTTTACTCACATCCATTATTTCTGTATAGGTAATGTTTATGGCCAGTACCACCAGCGTGGCTTGGTCCTGCGCGACGGTGGGGCGGACAGCAGGCACCGTGGTGGCGAGGGAGCGTGGGGGCGGAGCCTTAATGGCGCTCACAGTCAGAGGGCTGGAGGTGGTTTGAGCGAGCTGGGTCAGAGACTGCTGCGAGTTCAACAGCGTCATCCGCAGAGCAGGCAGGCTTTTCTGTATACACACACGCAGTCACGTGTCATACTTTAACATGAGACGAGCTTTTACATTTACATTTACATATATGGCATTTGGCAGACGCCCTTATCCAGAGCGACTTACAAAAGTGCTTTCAAGTCTCTATCAATAAATACATTCTGATACTGGCTCGCTAGGTCACAAACTAGGAATACCATCAGTCCAAAAACTCTGTTGGGGAGGTAATATAGTAACAAGCACTCAGACAATACATTTTTTTTTACTCACTGCTACTACTATTACTACCATTACTACTACTAATACAGCGTTCATACAATTTCTGTAAAATACAATCTAGATCAGCATATATCATCATATAGCACTGGGGAAGGTGAAATTAAACACATGTCTCCATCAGCACTGCTCTCTCAGGTTTGAATTAGTGTGTGCTAGAGTGACCAGGTGTCTGTTTCTATCCCTATTTGCAACTCTAACTTTCTTCAAGTGTGTGTGGAAAGAGTAAAAGAGAGTTTGATAAAGTGATCAGCTCGATGATGTGAGGAGCCTTACAGCATGATAATTATTCCACACAGAGGGAACACTGTTGTCTTGAAACAATTCACAGACCCTATACACACTTTGGCACTACACAGATGAAACTGTTAGCTTTTTTTAATGACAGCAAAGTAATTTTACCAAATTTACTTTTACCAAAGTAAAGCTCCATAAAACGTTGTGTACGTCTAGCTGACTGGAATAAAGAACAAAACACTTCCAAGAACAACATCAGCTATCACTAGTATTTTATGAAATCAAGTTCACTTTCTGCTCTCAACTTCATTATCAGTTTATTTGAGTATAATTTCTTCCACATACACAATAAGTTGAATTTAAAACAGGAAGTGGGTAAACGTCAAACCTGAGAGTGCTGAAACACTTAAATAGTTGCCTAATACGATGCTAGCTAGTTTCTAATTTACGTCATTCGTTTAAATGCTTGAAAATGTTTTAAACCACAGCACTAGTGAATTTGTGAATCATATTTGTCAGAAGGTGTTGATAAATTTTCTACAACAGTAGTGCAGCTGCATATCTTATGTTTATGTTAATGCCCTCGTTCCAATAAACAGATAAAAAAAAACTGTTATTTAACAAAGAAAATTCTTTTTGTTGAGATTTTCTGTAAGGGGATGTTTATTTAACATATATGGAAGGAGTCTCCAGTGTCAGTGCTTGTAATAGTAAGTTTTCCACCATTCTTCAGGACAAAGAAGGTTTCTGTCTTATTTACGTCAAGAAAGAGAAATCAAAGAGGCTGGTGAGGGAACAACTGTTTCTAGCTGCTATAATGTAAATGATAACAGGAAGTAACTTCTTCCATGGATGTTCCACAACATTAACTGTAACTTTAAACTGAAAAAAGCATGACTGCGTGTTCTTTAATGGCTACGCATTGTAATTGTAAGCACGATTCTGCGGTATTAGAGGAAGAAAAACATTGTGTATGCGATTTATTATGTATGATATTGTAGAATCTACAGTTACGCTGCTTCACAGATTTTGAACAAATTACAATCTGCGATTTCATTCTTGCAGAATTTGCATTGTGCTTTCTGTGCATTTGTCCTTGCACTAACCACAACCAGCAACTTTCAATTTCATTTTCTAAATCTGACTAATTTATGTTGAACAAGCAGCGATAATAGTGTAACCTACAAGGCACGTGTTCCATGCTTTACGCCAAGTGCTAAAATAAACAGCATTACAAGAAAAAACTATCGGAGCGCCCGAATAGGTGCATACAAGAAAAACTCAATTACATGAGTATGAAGTATCAACTACAAGTTATGAAACTATGATGTGGTTTCTTTTTCCGCCAAATGTTACGTCGACCACCTTTCATGCAAAAATCAAGTGTTCTCTCCCTTATTTATCACTGAGCAAAGAGGCCTTAATACAAGCCTCCAGTTCTTCTTTAAAAAAAAAAAAAAAAAAAAAAAAAAAAAAAAAAAAAAAAAAGGAAACCAAGGCTCTGTGGTGGAAGAGACAGGGAAGCAGGGAAGGAGACTACCTTTAGAAAGGGGATGAGGTAGGGCTGAGGAGACGACTTCAGCTCCGTCTGCAGACGATTTGTAAATTCCTCAGGCTCAATTTTGGCATCCTATACAGAATTAAACACAGCGTTTCATAGGATTACTGTACATCCAACATGATAAAACTTATTTTCTGTGGATGAGACTTCATTAAAAAAAAAAAAAAAAAAAAAAAAAAAAAAAAGTACAGGACTTTACAGTACACAACTCAGCGGAAACCCCAAGTGATAGACTGATAGAGATATTGAGGGAAAAAAAACAAATGTGTTTTTCTTCTAAAGCTTTGATAGTGTACACTATGACTAATACACTGAATTTCCCACTATACACTGTAAATAGATAGAAATAACAAGGACAAAGGCCTGTTTGTGATGCACTAGCACCGTGTTTTATCTGAAGATTTATCTGAATCTTCCTGTTGTTCAGTAAAAAGCTGTTACTTAACCTTGTATGAAGGTATTGCACATTTATCTCAGAAAAGAATGTCAACTGCAGTCATATATGACTGCCAAATGTCAGCTGGGGGGAGATTTGGACACAAAAAACCAAAACTTTTGTGTGTCCACCAGATTACCAGGACTGTACTATAAACTGACGTTACGCTCCCTCTCAACATGTCATGTTTAATTTTGTACATTTTTATTAGAGCGCACAATGAAGCAGTGATGCCTCCTATGCTGTGTAATATTACTGATAACCAGCGATGCTACTCACCAGCAGGTCCTGCACGAGCGCCTTCACGTTCCTTGAAGTTTCCGGAGAGGGGGAATTATGGGATGCCAGTTTGATCAATGTTGCTAGGAAATTCTTGCACTTCTTCACATTCTCTTGCATTTCCTGAGATAAGGCATGGAAAATGATTGTATCTGATCACTTAGAAGCGGTCCAACAAAAATGTAAATCAGAAAAATGGATGGGTTTGATCCTGATTAAAGGACCCTGGAAGCTCTTGTGCTATTTCATAAGAGATCGTATGAGAACCTTAAGAACCACAGTTTTGGCAAAAGCAGAAATTTTCTGTCCAGATGAAACTCAAAAAGAAATAAAATGTGTTAAATGTGTTATGGAGCCAAGAGAAGGTTGAAGAACTACTCAGAAGAGGTCGGGGTGAGAGGTCGGCTCATAACGGCTACCTGAGAGAGGCCGCTGATTCCCGTGGTGGACGCAGCCGGTGCCGTGACAGTGGGTGAAGGTTTCAGGAGCGTCTGATTTGGAGCCTGAACACGAGCTCCGGTTGTGATCACAGTGGGGCCGCTGGGCTTCGGAGCAGTGCTCGCTGTCACCAGCGGGGTTTTCTAACACAACAACACAAACCACACTCATCACATTTAGGCCTATATTGCATTCATATTCCCATTTATATCTCATTATACTACAATATTGCAGTGTACTCTAAAACATCCCTTACAAAACTAACTGTATCACTGGAACATTAAAGGATCCCACTTGCAATAATATTTATACCATGATCATGAGAAATACTTGTTTGTGATCAGCTAGCAGGGGTCAAAAAAAAAAAAAAGCCTGCTGAAGGTGTGATAGTGTAAATGTTTTGTGATCTGAGTACTCTTACTGCCCCAACTGCTTCCCATTAACCCGTCCCTGCATGCTTTTTTATTCTTACTGCACTTTGTTTTCCTGTCAGCACTGAGTATGTCATGCACGTATGTTGCACTGTGGGTCCCGGAAAAATATTATTTCATCTCACTGCGTACTGTGCATAGATCTTCTGCCTTAACTTAACAGACCTGATCCATTTTCGTGTAGATTTTCCCAACGCACTTTAATGAGAAACCGTACATCGCTGTTGTGTCAGCAAGGTGGCAAAACAACCATGAAGGACAGCAACAGCAGTGACTACATTCAGTGGGAACTTGATATTTGGAGAACGGGTTCAAAATAAACTGGGAAGGAACCTATCAAACTTGCCCAAGAAATCGACATGTAAGCTTTCACAGGAAATGTAGCGACATGCTGTGCTTCACCTCCACCTCGCCTGGTCTGTGATACTACAGTGCATTATATGGCTTTTTTTTTTTGCCATTAAGTAAAAATTAAAGGGGCATGCTGAGTTGCGTTGGATTAGTAAAGTTGGAAGTTAAACGCAGATAAAGAGGACATGTACCTGTAGAGCAGGGCTAGCAGGGCTGGCTGCCTGGACCACTTTAGCCTGTGCAGGAGGAATCGGTCGGATAGCTTGGGATGTCACTGGCGACTGCAATGCGAGAGATGACACAGAATTAAAACCTGAGAGCCAAGATCATATGGGCCAGTATTTCAGACACAGATTACGCCTGGACCTTCACTAAAACAACCTGCCACTCGAATTCAGTTGAGGACTTCTCATTTAAAATGATACTACAATGATGGATTAATCTGAACATGTCCTAGATGTCTTCTGGGACCTTTGATCATGATCTACAGTGTGGCATGGTACCCTAATCGTAAACCTTCTGTATCTTTAGCTGGTATCTTTTACCTAGAAATGTGCATGTAGTTTACCTTTAAAGCTTTACTCTAAAAATGAATCACAGTCCATTTATGTAGCTTTAAACTTTTACACTAAACTGTCAAAGTTTCCAGGTGAAAGAGATAGTAAACGTGCAATAGATAAGGGTACCACAGCAGCGACACGAACAGGTTCAGTTTAGCACCCTTTTTTTTAGTGTAGTCACATACTTGCTGCACAGGAGCGGTGACTCGGATGGTGGCTCCGGCGGTGGTGGTCGTGGCAGGTGTAGGTGACAGAGTCGCCTTCGTCTGATTCTGAGCCTTCGCCTGGGCCAGAACCTGCTGAGGAACCAGCACCAACTGGCCCGCTTCGGTCCGGACAAGCACCATTCCTACAGCACAGACGATACACCTCATCAGAACTTTCACAAAATAAACAGGAAGCAGGAACTGACTCTCTGGCACCGATGAACTTTTAACGCAACTCTCAATCAAGATAAGAACTCGTGTTATTCGGACATACTGAATCATCAGCTCTTTTAGATTAGTCTTTAAATCAGTTTCTGATGTTCTGTTAATAACGTAACAATGGATATCCCACTGATTCAGGCCATCCCTTTTGAAACACTCAGCTGGAAAACTGATAATACAACGAGAATATAAACAAGTTTCTATTGTTTTGAATGTCTTATTGGATTGCTTCTATAAACAACAGTCTATAGAGACAGACAGGCCAGACCCCCGTCCCAACACAGAGGGCAGCTCGTGCACAAAAGCGAGCGTGTAAATAAGAATTGAAAGTTGTGTAATGGACTAAAATCAACCTTTTGTGCTTGCTTATTATTATGAAAACTTTCATTCCATTCGGAGGTGAACACAATTCAAACTTTATCCCTGGAATATAAATAAGAATATTGAAAATGACTTGTTCATTAGAGCAGTGGTTCTCAAAGTGGGGTCTGTGAATTTCTGTGATTCAAATTTAGTTACAGTGATGGAAATCAAAACCCATCATTAAAATCACCATCAAGTGATATTCATCATACGAGTTTGAATATTATTATTATTATTATGAGTGGTCATTTAAATTAAATGAGTTTAATTGTAGGCCTGTAAATAATAAATATTTAATTCCAATATATATATTAAAATTCAAGACAACTCCTAGTATATTCTGTAGGTGGAAATTTCATGACTAGAAAACTCTACCGCTGTAATAAATAGCTAAGATATTACTGTGCACATTTAAATAATGTTCATGAAATGCATCTGTACTGAGGGCGCCACGGATTGATTTTACAGTTAAAGGGTCCCGGGCTCTAAAAAGTCTGAGAAACCCCTGCATTAGGCAAACTGAGCTGACACATAAGGTTTCAGAAGAATCATTTTTTCCATAATGGTCATATTGAGTCCAAAAGGACGTAAGGGTGGAGTGTAAATGATGCTTGCTGTGAATACACACTTACCCGGCGGTATAGTGAATCCTGGTGGTAACTGAATCGTGGCCTGTTGTTGGGGTCTGACTGTAAGCTGAGGTACCACCGCCCTCGGAGCAGGTGCCGCAGGAACCCCGGGTCGCACAGTCACAGTGCTCGTTGCTGGAGACGGAGTACTGGGTCTCAGCATACCCGTGGCCTGCCCCGTAAGACCTGCTTCTGGTTTCACCAGCACTGACGTGGTGCTCACCACCGGAAGCGGGGTACTGACTGCAACCGAGTGCACGGGTGTGCCAGTTATAGGAGGCCGCACAGCTACAGGAGAACCAGCAAGCTGATTTGGGACAATGGTTTTAATCTGGGTTTGGGGGTTCGTCTTGATCAAACTCGCATTGGAAAAGGTCAGCGCAGGGGCTGGGACAGAGGTGACGCTCACAGATGCTGTAAGTTTAGGGTCGCTGGGATTGGGTGCGATGTTGGAAGGTCGGTGCAGGGCAACAGCAGCGACTGTCTGAGTACCTGATACACTCACAGGCTGGGACAGTATATGATTAGGCTGACCAGAAGTACCAAGAAAAGTACCATTAGTGCCTTTGGAAGTGGATGTGTTGCTGTTGTCGGTGCCTAAGCCAGAGCCAGTGACAGCACCATTCACACCGGTCTGTAATCCGGCTGCAGGAGTGGGAGCAGGGGCGACAGCTACAGGGGCACTGCTGCCATTCTCACCAGCCAGGGCTCTGGAGGAAACGGCGCGGATAGTTGAAGCTATGTGATTGGTGTTAGGGAGAGTATCGGTAGCTGATGATGATGATGGTGATGGTGAGGGTGATGATGAGGATGATGATGCTACAACTGCTGCGTCACTTGAACAGTTCGGAGAAGTTGTGAGTCCCGGTACAGCGGGCTTTGGTACTAACGTGATGTTTGGCTGCACTCGGTTGGTAGCCATCACCCCCCCGGCGCTCAGAGCGGAAGGGACAGGGACAGAGTTGGTGCTCGGTGTCCTCTCGGAGCCGTTCTCGCGCTTTACCTCCACTCTGTGCAGTCCTGACGCTCGCGCCTCCAATGCGGTTCCCGCTTGAGCGGCTTGGGCTTTTCCTAAGTTGTTGTTTCCGCTCTCGGCTGCTCCTGACCTCCGCGCCTCGCTCTGGGATTTATTCTGACCGCCGAGCTCCGACTCTAACGAACCCACGAGGTCGCTAACGGCTTTTTCGTCCACTTCTGAATACAGCATATCTTCCAGCGGATCGGGGACGCCCGCCATCTTTGGAAGACGCTCGACAGAGCGTGTCGTGCGCGTGCGTTGTTTTGCCGCGAAGTGCATTGTGGGGAAATGGGCGGGGTGACGTCACAACTCAGCTTAGCGGACGTGCCGAAATGGTCTGTGGCGCTAGGCCGCTGAGCGTGTCTGTGAAAACAAAACACGACAAAAATAACGGAATTTAGTGCTTTATTGATGAAAAGCTGGAATTATCTCAGTCCAGTATTGGTTATATTACTGAGATAATTCCATCTTTTAAACAAAAAATCCACTAAAGTCATCTGAAGTGTGAACCTTTGTTTAAAGTGCAGTTGATCAGGATTTGCTGTGTTTACTGTGCTTGCTGTTTTAATGCTTAATCTTCATTAAAAATTATTCAGTCATTTCTACTGACGTGTATTATTATTTCTGTAAATAAATAAAACAGCATTTAAAATGATCTTTTGAGTCTTTCCCCTCTTTTTTTTTTTTTTTTTTTTTTAACTTGTACAGGGTAATATAGAGGAATACTGTTTACCATTTTAAAAGCCTGATGCACAAAGATACAAAGAAAAGCTAACACCCTTTATAGGTGAATAAAAAACAATACTATATTTAAAATGTATTTCAAATGGAGTTATTTACTTTTTAAAGTCTTTTTTTTAATTTGAATATGTGAGTAAATTTTGCTCAGATTAACAGATGACTTCATTACTTTTTGTGAGGTGTCCTTAATACAGAGCCATGGGATTCAATTAGTAGAAAATAACTTAAAATGGATGTTTGTCAACATAACTGTGCACTTAATGTACATGAAATCTTCCCAACATTATTATTATTATAAAACATCATTTTCACAACATTATTGATTGTGTCACAGCTTGGAAACAAGATCGTTGTTAACTGGGACAAGTTACAAATACAGAGAGATCCCTCAGAGGATTTCAAACAAACAAACAAACAAACAAACAAATAAACAAATAGAAACAGACAGGCAAAACCCCCAATCCCAACACAAAGTGAGCGTGTAAATAACAATTGGAAGTTGTGTAATAGACTAAAACCAACTTTTTGTGCTTGCTTATTATTTTGAATACTTTAAGATTATTATTATTAAAAATAAGATTATTGAAAATGACTTGTTCATTAGAGCAGTGGTTCTCAAAAGTGGGGTCTGTGAAGGTCTGTGATTTTTTAAATTTAGTTACAGTGATGGAAATCAAAACCCACCATTATCAAAGTGATATTTATCATATGAGTTTGCATATTATTATTATTATTATTATTATTATTATTATTATTATCATTATTATTATTATTAGTAGTAGTAGTAGTAGTTTGAGTGGTCATTCAAATTAAATGGGTTTAATCCAAACTTCAATAACTCTAACACAAGTAGGCCTGTAAATAATAAATATTTAATTCCAATATATATATTAGAATTCAAGACAACTCCTAGTATATTGGGTGGGTGGAAATTTCATGACTCGAAAACTCTATGGCTGTAATAAATAGCTAAGATATTACCGTGCACATTTAAATAATGTTCATGAAATGAATCTGTACTGAGGGCGCCACGGATTGATTTTACAGTTAAAGGGTCCTAGGCTCTAAAAAGTCCAAAAAGACACAACATTTTCACAACATTATTGATAGTGTCACAGCTTATAAACAAGATCATTGTTAATTGGGACAAGGTGCAAATGTAGAGAGAATCCTAAGAAGATTTTCAACAAACAAACAAACAAACAAATAACTAAGGGGGGCATGGTGGTTAGTGGTTATCATGTTTGCCTTGCACCTCCAGGGTTGGAGGTCTGATTCACACCTCTGCAGTTTGCATGTTCACCCCATGCTTGGGGGGTTTCCTCCGCGTACTCTGGTTTCCTCCCCCAGTCCAAAGACATGCATTTTAGGCTAATTGTCATCTCTTAATTGTCTGTAGTGTGTGAATGGGTGTGTGAATGTGTGTGCCCTGCGCCTTGTGCCCCGGGTCCCCTGGGATAGGCTCCAGGCTCCCAGCAACCCTGTGTAGGATAAGTGGTACAGAGAATGTATGTGTATATATATACACACACACAAATATATACACATACAAACATACATACATATACTCTCTCTCTCTCTCTCTACATATATATATATATATATATATATATATATATATATATATATATATATGACTGGGTCATTACAAGCATGAAAGTTGTGTAATATTTTGCATTTCTTCCACTTTGTTAGGGTTTTTTAGGGGCTGAGTGGCTGCTTATTACTACAATGTAACTTCTGTTATAATTATACAAATATGCAAAATCTCTGAATGAGTCGATAGAATTTCAGTTCAGTTGTTATTGGCCCTTTAAGTGGAAATTAAAACAGAATTTTATGGGAGATAGAAATGCAATAACTCCACAGTTTATCTCTGCTCCACCTTACTGAAACTGCACGAGCCATCGTTCGGTGCACGTGAAGGTCACGTGGTACACAACCAACCAATGGGGTTGCGCTTCGTGTTGTTGCTTGGGATGGAAACGAAAGCAAACCGTTATCTGGGCTTCACCGGTGACTGTGTATATTAAAGGTAACATACATTTAAAAAAACATAATGTATTGGGAATAATGACTGCGTTTTATTCAAGCGGTTTCTTTTCCCCGTTCTGTGTTTTTGTTGGTGTTAATTCTGTTAGGATACTGATACAAGTGGTTGGTTTGTGCGTTAGCTTAGCTGCTAGCTCCTCGACGCCAGGCGGCTGGCTGACGGTGTGTGTGACTAGCAGCTTTACCGAAGCTAAGCAGTAAGTAAGCGAACCCAGTGCTAGCGAGTGTGATAAGGATTATCGGTTATATAGCTAACAGTGTAAACCATCAGCGCTCGATGTGAGGTCCAGGAGACTCCCAGGGATGTGAGGCATGTCCACAAGACCACTGTGTTTGTTTTTAAAGAAGTGATATTATGCTGGTGGAGATCATGAACAAACACTGTCAGACTTGCTCTAGATATTACGTAATAATTTGACTTATAAGACTTATTGGACAATTGAATTTAATGGATTAATCTAAAGATCAATAAACTAGACAATAAGGATGGGCGATATAGACTTAAAACTGTATCACGATATTTCATGGTATTTTTTGCGGTAACTATATAAATGATGATATGAAAATAGTAACATTGAACACTATCTTTTTGGCCACAAGTCACATCAGCAAAGTCTTGAGAGCCGTCTGATTCACATCTGATCTTCTGTATCCGAACCACTTCCATTTTACAGAGGAAACTCCTTTTTTTAGGGATTAATTCTTCTACCTCGTCTAGGGTTGGAACATCAGATACCTTCGCCATGCTTGTTCTCGTTCTACGTGTGAGATGCCCACTATATCGTCAATATCACAGGATGACAAATTCTTATCATGTGGATGAATTGTACCGGTATATCATGAACGATACGATATGGCACAGCCCTACTAGACAACTCCAGATCTACAGCGATGTCTTGGATTATCTCATGATCAGAAATTTAAGTGGAGAATCATCTTTCTCATGAAACCATGCTTACTCTAACCAGACCATCTGTACCCTAAAGGTCTCTCTGAATGAATCTGATCTGCACATTATGAAGGGGTTGTATTGAGGATTTTACATCAGTGACCTGCTCGTCCTGGAGATCTAGCTTCGTCTATGTGCAGTGAAGCTCCAGACATGGCATGAAATAACGTAGTTTAAAAACATCACTGTGTTAATCAACCTTAAAAATACACAAGGTGATCAGGAACGCCAAGTTCTTCTGTGCGTTTGACAGCTGTCATGTATGATGAAGTTACAAACATCTTAAGAGTGGCAGTAGAGGTAGCAAAGAAAACATAGTGGATTACACAGCCAAAGGGTTTTCAGAGCTGTCACATCCTCTACAGCAGTGGTTCTCAAAGTGGGGTCCAGGAAGCATATCCCGGGAGTCGGTGAATTAATTTTTATTTTGTTACAGTGGTGGAAATCACAACCCACATTATCAGAGTTATTATGTTTAGGGGTCAGAGCACCAAAGTCAACTCAGACCTGTGTGATCTCAGTGGAAATCTCAGGAAGAGAAAGCTCTATGGCTCCAAAAAATATTATTTGAAAAATCCCGTGAAATAACTCAGTGGGTCAGTGGAATTTATCTTACAGTTAAACAGGTGTCTGGCTACAAAAGGTTTGAGAACCCGTGCTCTACACGCAGAAACGGAGGTTGCTGTTGTATGATTTAGGGTGAAAACTCAATTGGGTAAACAAATTAGCGGCTAGACAGTAATAGATGGAAATACATTTTAATCTGTATTTTGAAAACTTTAACGGTGAAGTAACTATGCGATCATACACAGTGACTAACCCTGATATTTGAGATATTTGGAGGATTTGAAGAAGTGCTGGTGTTCACTGTTTTACACAACTCCATGCTGAGATTTGCAAGCTATAATATATAGCAGACCTAAATTCAATTCAGAAAATGAAAATCTTATTATGTTAATCTACGTATTGAGCCTGTAGACTGACGTATACATCTGTTGTCTCTTCTGTCTTTTATCAAACAGGCACAAGCAACAGCATGGCCACAGTGCAGTCGACGCTAATGTTCGCTGTGTGCATCCTGATGATAACAGAACTGATACTAGCCAAAAAGGACTACTATGATATTTTGGGTGTACCTAAAGATGCCACTGAACGTCAGATTAAGAAGGCTTTTCACAAGCTCGCCATGAAATTTCATCCAGACAAGAATAAGAGCCCCGATGCAGAGACAAAGTTCCGGGAAATAGCGGAGGGTAAGTCATTGAATAGTTTGTAATGCCTGTACAGCGCAACAGGACTGTCACACACGTTGGTGAAATTTATCATATATAATATAAAAAGATCACAGTCACATCAGTGTCCAAATGTTTAAGGCCAAGTTCTTATGGTAATCGTAGCTTATTCAAGCTTCTTACACTTCTGCAAGTCCAACTTTTTACAGGAGGGGGCGGGATTGGTCAGAATTCCTTAGGGAGTGGGATTAAAAAAAAAAAAAAACAGCCTTGTACACACCTCTACATCACAACAATCTTCCAAAGTGTGTGACATCATTAATTTCCCTTGTGTACAGTGAAAACTTGGACAGTTCAGTTTGATCAGCTGCTTTATGTTTGAAATTCCTCCCTTGTTGTCAAAGGATGGCGATTTTTCCCTCCTTATGCTTCTCATTATGTTCAGTCAAGTCATTACAGTCCAGTCTAAGGTCTATCCTCTCATCTTTTTCAGCATATGAAACACTGTCGGATGAGAAAAAGAGGAGAGAGTATGATCGGCTTAGACAGAGCGCTTTCTCCAGCGAAGATGTGAAAGGAGGAAACCAGTACTTCCACCAGTCCTTTGACTTTAACTTTGAGGACATGTTCAGAGACTTCGATATCTACAGCCAAAACAGGCACGCACGCCCCAAACGGAACTTCGAGGAGCATTTCCGGGCTCACCAGCAAGGCCACAACCGCCACAAGAGGCACTTCCAAGGAGCTTTTGGAGCTGGCCTCTTCGAGGATCTGTCTGACGACGTGGAGAGAATGTTTACATTTGACAGACATGCCAAGCGGACTGAGAGCAGGTTTCATGGCATGGCAAAGCAGCACTGCAGGACTGTGACTCAGAGGAGGGGGAATATGGTGACCACCTACACGGACTGTACCTCATCCTGAGAGCGACGTGACTCCTCACTATAGTCTCCTCCTCACCTAGAGTTAAGCTAATTGTGTCTGGATTAGACATACTAATTTATAAAATTGCTGCTGAGATGAATGAAGCTCAATGTTGTTTATAATGACTAAGTTATGATAAGGAGCATTATTAGGGATTTTCCGTTTATTAACTGACATTGATAACTGACTTCTTGCAGAATTACAAAACAAAGTCTCTCCTGTTGTTTGACTGTCAAATTCAGATTAGACTTGATTTACTGATTAGTCACACATATGATGCGGAAGTCTGCCACTTAGCCATTCAGATCAAACTAAGCATAAAAGAAACACAAACATAATCAGTTGCGAAATGCTGACTAAAAGAAATCTCAGCATATAAGTGACAGCACTCCGGATGGACAGCGTGTAGCAAGTAGATCTGAACACACTAACACATGGCACACAATGGATTGCTTTGGAGAATTAGTTTTTTTTGCAGTTGCTTGGAAGGTTTAATACTTGTTAGGTGCCTTTTGCAGGGTACATGCATTGTTAATTAATGCGTAAGTACTTTTAGACATTAATCTTATTCCATCAGGGGTGGACAAAGCATAAATTTATTATCTAGCCCACTATGAAGCTCCAGTGTGCTGCCCAGTTCTGTGTTTTGGTTGTCTGGAAACCTACTTGATTAGGCTAAGAAGTGTGATTGTAGCTAACATAATATAATAACATATGGCAAGCTAGTTAGCTAGTTAAGTTCATTAATACAGACTAAGAGATACCTAACGAGTATGTGATCATGTAGCACAGGTGTTCTGTGACCTCAACAAAATAATCATTGGCCAAAATTTTGGCTTTAAGACATAGTGTTTTGTTCCCACATCGAATGTAAAAGATATTATTCATATCTGGCTAGCGTCTTTATTTCCTATCGAAGTGTTTAATTTGCAAAGTCACTGCATGTTTTGCTAGCTGGAGAGTTACATGACATCTTTGTGCTGGACTTTATTATTTACCTGCATATTCCCGATTCTGAAAAGATAGTCTGTCATTAGTGCACACAAATGAATCCGACTAGTAAAAGTCATTCCCTCGTTAGCCATATTGCCTCAGGCGATGTGTGTAGTGCAGCGGGTGGTGGGATTCAGAGCAGCACACGCTATAGTAACAGCGTCGCACCATCGTGATGTGCATTCTCTTTAAACGGAGCTATATACACCAATGAAAGGTTTGTTTTGGTAAAGAAAATAAGGAGTAGGGCTTATTTTTCATTTTTACGGTGGTTTACTAAGGAGCTATGAGCAAAAATTAAAAAATTAAAAAGTTTGAACATGAAATAAGCTTGTTCTGGGCAGCTGGGGTAGAGATTTGTCCACCCCTCTTCCATGCGTAGAAGATTTTCACAGAGTGGGTTTGCTCATACATTTAAATAGAAACGTGAGTGGTTAAGGCTTAAAGGTACTACAAGAATGCTTAGACACATTTATATACATACATACATATATATATATATGTAAACTGGAAAGCGTTACTCCAGTCAGTTTACTACGTTTATAAGTAGAAATGGCCAAACACGAAGATTCTGGAGTGAACCTAATAAAGGTCATTGTTATTTGGAAAATCAGTCAAGGATAGTGAGATTACGGATGATGTTGTCGCTCTGTATCATGAATGTGAACAACCCCCCAAAAAACTGGGATGTAGCTTTAAACATTTGCCTGAAAATCCCCTAATATGCATGTAACACCTCAACACCACATACTGTGGTACTTTGTCTAATTCAGTCTTGTTCTTGTATCACCTGTTACCTGATTTTTCATGTTGAATCGTTTTGTTCTCGTGCAATATGTTAAAGCCAGCTGTGCCGTTCATATCGCTGGACTTGTCGCTGTTTTGAATTGACTCATCAAGCACTTACATAAATCCTATGGATAGAGGATAAATATCTAAATATAAATAGAACAATATATGAATGTCTATACTCAAAAGCAGACATGTTATATAATATTCTTGGGTGGAATAAAATGTGAAACTGCACTTGCCTTAAGTTATTATTTTTCTGATTATGTTAAGTGATGATTCTCAAAGTGGGGTTTGTGAATTTCTCATTTTGTTACAGTTGTGGAAAACCACAAAGATTATTATAAATAATGGCACCATTGGAAAGTTCAGGGAAAAAAAAAAACTCTCTGGCTTCACCAAATATTATTGTACACATAATGTTATTTTTTTAAATATTATAATTAATTTTTTTAAATATTTTTTTTTGCAGTTGAAGTGGTCCCTGAAATTAGAGCAATCTGAGCACATAAGGTTCAGTGAAGGATTTTTTTTTAAGTAACTATATTATTATAAATATTTAGAACTTTTTGCCACTAAAGCCGAGTACACTGCATTGTGTAAATGCATCAACTGTAGCCATACATAGAAAATCCGCTCAAAATAGTTGTTTCACGGGGCATGAAAAGAGAAACGCGGAAGTGTAGTTTCCAGAAGCTTCAAGAGGAGTTAGGCGCTCTGCTTAGAAAACTCCAAGTCCCACAATTCCGTGCGAGAAGCTCGGTGCGCACGCAGCTGTCAGAGCGGCTTGCTAATGGTGGCTGTGTGAGGGACGTTCGGATGACTTTGTGCCGTGTTTAGCAGCGCGGTTCACTCGCCGGTTCATTCATTTTGACAGGCAGCGATTGGCAGAAGCAATGGAGGCTCTTATTCCCGTCATTAACAAGCTGCAGGATGTGTTTAACACCGTGGGCGCGGATATCATTCAGCTGCCGCAGATCGCTGTGGTCGGGACGCAGGTAACGCGGAGCTTTTCACTTTCGGTCCTGCGTTAGCATTAGCATTAACATTAACATTTGCATTAGCTAGCTAACAGTAATGAATGCCGGGACAATATATTAAGAAAAAACTGAAAATAGCTTTATAGTTTTTGTTTATTTTTACGACTCTTCAAGGTTGTATGCTATACTCATTGCTCCTTTTATATAACTAGTTAACGTTAGCTAGTCAGTCGTAAGGTAAACAGCTAGCTAACTTTAGCTAATCTAGCTGTCTATAATAACTACCAGAGCTGTACACAAACCTGCACCTAGCTTTATTAGTGTTATTTTAGCTGGATGCTGTGGGTGTTAGTGGGTGCACTATCTAGGAAACATCACTTGGATATACAGTGCAGAAGGTTAGGCAGGTGGGAGTGAAGATGAGCCACAGCTAGGGACACTAGCTGCTGTTTTTTTTTTTTTTGGCAGAGGGGCCCTATGTAGTGCACTCTGTTTCCATTAGGGAGTTATTTAGGATTAGGCCCTAAAACAAGACAATTTCTTCTTCTTGGCTTCAAGGGCAACTCCAGCCTGCAGCCCATTACCTGTGTTTACACTGACATGTGTGTGATGTGCTTAGAGATCATGGTGAGAGGTTGTTGTTGTTGTTGTTGCTGTGATTTTGTTGTTGCTGTGAGAAGTTAGTGGTTGTGTGCAGCACTGACGTCACTAGGGGACTTTTCTGGCACAGCTTCAGTGGAGTTTAAAGGAGGAAAAATGTAAGTGACAGTTGAACAGATGAATGTAGTACAGGGAGACAGACTGCAGTGCGGGGATACGATGCTGTTGAGATGATGCTGCGTTCGTGACTAAGTGCGAACAGAGATGTTTCTGATGTTCCAGTAGGACAGATCAGTTTAAATGGCTCTCTAACTATGAGTTGTGTGAGTAATAACGAGTATATAACTTATTAATAAATTACAAGAAATTCCTACAAGGAGTTTTTCAAGAGCTGTGACTTGTCCGAGTTGCGATGTCATGATGGCACTTTGACATGGCGGCGCTCATAATGAAAAATAAAAGCAACAAATTTCAGCGTAACGTAAGGTTTTAAAGCAGTCTTTGGAGTATCTGGTTATGTTTGAAATCGCTAAATACTGAGTGATACTTTTTGGTGTTTTTTTTTTTTTTTTTTTTTTTTCTCCCCCCACCAGTTTACTCCCTAATTTATTCACGGCCAATTCAGGCAGCTTCCCCTATTACACAACAGCTACCATCCAGGGAGGACGAGGCTGTCACATGCTTCCTCCGAGGCGAATGAAGCCAGCCGAACGCATCACTTCAAACTGCTGCTCGTGCAACATCAGGCGTCGACGTTCCACACGTGGAGAAAAGTGCTATCCTCCCACTTCAGCATGCGTGAGCTCACAGACTCTTGGGCATCATCAGGCTTCAAACTTGCGATCTCTGGATGATAGAGTGAACGTTTTTCTGCTGTTCCGCTCGTCGAAATGTTAATTTGCTTTCCACAAGATTTTTTTTTAATCAGACTGCACTTTCATTTAATTTCCAGTGCTATAACAGTGAATTATCACATCTACTTTAAAAATAAATGAAGCACTGACTGAACATCTCTTTAATTCCCGTTTTTGTAGACAGCGTACAGAGAGTATTTATTTTAATTCTGACTTCAGACAGATGAGTTCGCGTGAACGCTCTATTCTGTGAAGTAGGATCCGAGTTGTCTTGAACTCGGCTCAGCTCTTTAGTGATCTCTGAGCTGACGAGCACGATGATGTTGATCGTGATATTAGAATGAAAGTTGAAGTTTTGGAAGCTGATGTTTTTGAGTTTATGGAGCCGGACAGACTAAAGGACTAAAGCGCCGCTGCATCACTCTTTTTAGGCAGAGATGAAGTGAGCGCTAAATCTCACTGGCACCACTTCTAGCGGGTAGTCGGTAGGATGGCATTGTGGGTAATATAATGGATGAAACTGCTGTAATGGCAGTTTGGGGCTCTGACCGATTGTTTTGATCCGCACTCGAGTGTGATTCACGGCTTCACGGCTGCCGAAACGAACCACGCCAAGGGGGGAAAGCGCCAGGGTTCAATTCTAACAGAATAAATACTGCCTTATATAGCTACTGAAAACCCACTTGAAAATGGAAGTGTTGCTAACATGGCAGTGACCTTTCTCTCTAACAGAGCAGTGGGAAAAGCTCCGTGTTGGAGAGTCTGGTTGGCAGAGACCTCTTGCCTCGCGGTACTGGCATCGTGACGCGCAGGCCGCTCATCCTGCAGCTGGTGCACGTGGACCCAGAGGACCGGAGAAAGACGAGTGAGGAGAATGGTACCTGCACTTCCCCCCACACTCTCCTCATCCTTTCCCATTGTCATCTGTGTGTGTGTGTGTGTGTGTGTGTGTGTGTGAGCGCACACGAATGAGCATGTTAGGGATAGGCAAGCACTTGTAATCAACCTGTCACAACAATAAGACTGGCATGCAGTGTGATTTTCTTTATCTGCCCACACACACACACACACACACACACACACACACACACACACACACACACACACACAGCATAGAGAACAGTTCCTGAATCACTCCTCAGCTTTTTATTGTGAACAAGCAGAGCGACTTCTGTAAAATAAAAGCCCCAAAAACTATGTAGGTCAGCTTTTGATTTGGGAAATAAAGCTATTTGTGCTAGTGCTAATCTCACTGATTTATCCCAGCAGAATTAAACAGGATATTCTGAGTGCTGTTCATGTCGGCATTCAGGTCACTGGCTCATGTGCTACCGCCTCTAGAGACTGCATTGCTATATGGAGATAACAGTTGTCTTGGGCTAACCCTGTTCTTTTTGTCGTCTCTCTTTAACCACAGACCCCAATTCCTGGAAAAATGGACGCCTTTATAAAGGTCTCCTTTTCCTTGTTGCTTGCGCTCCTGTTTGTGTTGAGCAGCTCCCATTTGATCATTTGGTTTTCACCTTTGTATTGCTTTTGTCATTGGTTTTTTTTTTTTTTTTTTTTTTTTAATTTGCTAGCTGAAATAGTTGAAGCATCAGTATAGTGGATTAGAATAATCCAGACAAACTAACAGATCTCAGAATAGCCCTGAAATAAAATTGAATTGATCATCTACATTTCTTTAAACTAATAAGTATGAATGAAAGCCATGATCAATTTCTAAAGCAGACCCTTAATTTACGAAGTTCACTAACAGAGTGTCCCTTTTCCCGTACGTTCACACTAGCAAGCAACAAGTCGCTCATGTTGTTCATAGTTTGTTTCTTGGTGGTGTGCCATGGGTGTGCACTGTCCTGCTTGTTTTTTAGCTATAAACGGTAGAAAAGATATATGTACATATATCACGGCATTGTGTCACACACGTACATACATGACAGTGAATGGTCGCTTGCTAGTGTGAACATAACATGCTTCAGCAGAACATTAATATGTGTATCTGTGCATGAAAGGAGCAGTTTGTAATATTAAGGTTTCATTTCAATATTGCAATGCAGTGGATGTGGCTCATCACTTTATTTCAGGTTTCAGTTTACTTTTTTTTTCGGCCCTGAAATTAGCCCCGCCTTTTTCTCGTAAAGGTAGACATAGCAACTCGAAGGTTTATATAATGGCAGCGTGTGTAAGGTCGGTTGGAATGGGGGGGAAAAGGGATGTTTTCACCACAAGTGCAGCAAAGGGCTCTAAAAATGACAAACTGCTCCTTTAAAGCGAAAGTGGAAAGCTTATGATAGAATAGAGTGCTTGGGGTTCACATAATGGACTGTACATGGAGATGGTGAATTCAGGCTTTTTTATGATTATTTTGAGTTTCTTTATTTGCTCATAGCTCACATCTGAATAAACAAATCAATTGTACAGTGTGCCTGTTTTGTAATTTGAGTCCATATGGGCCATTTTTCTGTGCTTTACACTTTTACACCTGATCCAGTTCAAGAACTGATAATTTAGCTAATATGGGTTGCTTTCTATTATAGAAAGCTCCAAAAATGGGCTCTGGACTAGGATTAGAGACTAATGTTTCCAGCATGTCTGTAACATTTCACTATTTCACTAATTTTTACTAATTCCACAGGTGTGGAGGGTGAAGAATGGGGTAAATTTCTACACACCAAAAATAAGGTATGTTTCTACACTTCAGCATGATCAGTTTACAGTTTTGTAAATGTTTACAAGGGGTTTAATACAATGCCATTGTCTATATCTGTATCTGTGTCTGGTTAGTGCTCCAAATATTTAATTATGTGTATCCGTATTCAGTAGGGATGTCATAAACATCGAAATATCGATTATTGATCGGCATGTTATTTTCTTGATGCGTCTTTGAGACATCAGTGGTTTAAAATTATATTTAAATGGGTAATTTGTGTTTTCTAGCTATTTCACATTGTAGTCTATTAGACTACCCTGTCTGGAAGGGTGTTTTTTGTTGTAGTTGTTGTTGTTGTTGTTTTTTTAAAAAACAGTGAAATCAGAAACTGAGAAAGCATTTTTTTTTGTTTGTGTGACAATCAGTCTATCTGTCAATATATTAAACTTTAAATGTGCAGCTGATAATAGTTAAAGTATTTCTAGCCCTAAAGCTGTGATTCTCAATATTGCCATGGAATGTCTCTGCCTAATTTCTTTATTTAAGGCTTCTGTTCACATGTTTTTGTCTGATGTCGATGGAGGAAAATAAAGACCAGACACTGTTTTCATTGCAATTGCAAATCACCCTGAAGGCAGAGGAGGGCTCAAAAAATTACAAACCGCTTCTGAGAAGATAACCCGCTGTCTTAGAGAGCTGTGTATGATGGAGCAGGATGTCCTCTACATAGCATTGCTCAATATTATTTAGGGATTAAAATCAATTTATTGGTTTACAAGAAGGAGATCTAAGAAAAAAGTGGATCTGCTGTTTTTGTGTTCAATTTTTCAGAATTTTCTATGACATACCTGATGGCCTTGAGTGTTTTTTTCCTTCACTTTGCAACAGCATAAAACTTCTGCTTCTTGTGTTTAAGATTTACACAGATTTTGATGAAATCAGGCAAGAAATTGAAGCTGAAACAGAACGAATTTCTGGCATCAACAAGGTACATCAATGTGTTCCTGTCAGAAACTAATAAAAACCATATGCATGCAGCTTTATAATTTTATTATCCTTGTTGTGCTGATGTTCTTTATAATTTCATCAGGGCATCAGCAGTGAGCCGATCCACCTGAAGATCTTCTCTCCTCATGTGGTGAACCTCACGTTGGTGGATCTGCCTGGTATCACAAAGGTCATTCTGTCTTTCAGCACAACATCAGCATGGTCATATCCTGATCATCAAGCTTTTAGCATGACCTGTGGCTTGCTGTGTGTTTATTTGCAGGTTCCTGTTGGTGACCAGCCCAAAGACATTGAGGTCCAAATCCGTGAGCTGATCCTGCAGTACATTAGCAACCCAAACTGCATTATATTAGCTGTTACAGCTGCCAACACAGACATGGCCACGTCTGAGGCCCTCAAAGTGGCTCGTGAGGTCGACCCCGATGGTTAGTCTGTTAGACAAACACTCTTTTTGTGGATCTGTTTCAACCAGTGAATTTTTCACTAATTACTCTGCAGAACAATAGAGAATTTGGAGATGTTTTCTAAAGTGGCGTCTCACTCTCATGCACTGTGCTTTGTCATCGTTAGGCCGAAGGACACTGGCTGTGGTGACAAAACTGGATCTGATGGATGCTGGCACAGACGCCATGGACGTACTCATGGGCAGAGTCATTCCTGTTAAACTGGGACTCATAGGAGTCGTCAATAGGTGACCAAAGAATAACAAAGCCTTCTGTTATTTCTGGAACCTGATTTATTATTTATACATAATACACCTCTTTCTTTGTAATTTCCCTGTGCATTTATTTCTGTCCTGATTAAACCAGGAGTCAGCTTGATATCAACAACAAGAAATCAGTGGCTGATGCAATCCGTGACGAGTATGCCTTCCTCCAGAAGAAATATCCTTCCTTAGCTAACAGAAACGGAACCAAATACCTGGCCAGAACGTTGAATAGGTACGATTCTTTAAACGACTTCAATACATTTCCATTTAAAGGTGCAGTTTGTGTATAATAATGATATAATTTCAAAAATATGTACGGGCTCTGCCCAAAACCACTCAACTCTGTCTTGTACATGACAAGAAGATCTCTTGGTGAAAAAGTGCAGGTTTTTTCTTGTTATAAAAGCAGTCATACAGGACACATGAAAAGCTCCTCAGATTCAGCAGAGTCAGCATCACCCGAGCATCATACCTTTATCTACAATATTAAGCAGGAGTTATGACCCATATATGAAACGTTAGTACACTTTTTGGCTCAGGTGTATTCACTGAGGTATGAAGGTGCTGCTTGTTGTGAGGATGTTTCTTTGTTGCTATGGTGATTGGACCATTTGGTGTAGTGGCTTGTTCTGCTTTCCTGTGAGGAAGCAGCTTATTAGGTGGGGGCTTTCTACGTCACATCAGGTCTCTGGGGCTTTTGCCCTGGGAGTTCGGTATGTGTGGTGAAGTGTGAAAGCTTGAATCCGCTTGAAAATGTGGTCTGATGCTCGCTGCCACTGATTTATAATGCTGTTAGTGTCAGGCGTGGAAGCTGTCACTCCCAGCACTGCACAGAGTAATGTGACTGGTTCAACTTGTCGCATTACAAGTTTCGTGATGACTGGGAAAGAGTATTCCTGCATGATGACATGCCATGCATCCGAAAAGTGCCGTTCTGTGCAGCTTGAATGTTGGTACCAAAGGAAAATAATAAAGTGTGAACACACCCCTCAGGTAAACTGTAATTTCCTAAAAGGTCATTTTAGGGAAATTAAATCTTATGCACACATTTTGTCTTTTAGACAGAAGACGGCTCTAAAATTACAAACTGCTCCTTTAATTTGTGTCCTTGTTTATTTTACAGAATTTTTAGTTCATTACAGTGGGCCAGCTTTCTCCACTTCTCTATTTTTAATGCAAATAAAAGTGTGTTTTCACCTTCACTATGTTAAACATCATCTCTCTCTCAGGTTGTTGATGCACCACATTCGGGATTGTCTGCCAGAGCTGAAGACACGTATCAACGTCCTTGCCGCTCAGTACCAGTCTCTGCTCAGCAGCTACGGAGAGCCTGTGGAGGACAAGAGCGCCACCCTGTTGCAGCTCATCACCAAGTTCGCCGCAGAGTACTGCAACACTATCGAGGGAACAGCCAAATACATCGAGACTGCTGAACTGTGGGTGTCTTTTAAACTGTTAGAGTGAACTTGATTCAGTGAAGAAATAAAATAGAATGAGCTCTCTTTGTTGTTTATTATGCAAACACATTCTCTGCTGAACTTCGCCAACTGGCTTTCCTTGTCTTTAATATTTTTGTATGTAACTCAGAGGCTTTACGTGCAATGACATTTTCTACATTGCTTAGTTATTCCTGTCATGGTGTGTGGTATGAGGCAGTTAAGCAGTGCCGCCTGTAAGCACGTGTTAATCCTTTGCTTCTGTTTCAGGTGTGGTGGTGCCAGGATTTGCTATATTTTCCATGAAACCTTTGGTAGGACACTGGAGTCGGTCGATCCTCTTGGTGGACTTACGACCATAGATGTGCTCACAGCCATCAGAAATGCCACGGTGATTTTCCAAGTCTCAATTAAAAACATGTCTGACTCTTATAACTCTTGTTTTAAGGTGGAGTTTGTCCATTTTAAATGTATTATAGATGTATCGAGGATACCTTTTTGAAACACTTATTTGCAAAATTTGCTAAAAGGCAGTAATGCAGTTTCCATTGTACTATGCGTAATTCGTACTACGGTAAAGCACAGAACCTGGATAGAACCTGGCCTATTGTTGGATCAGATACCTTTATGCAAAGGTTGCTGGGATTGTAGTCTGCTTTGGAAGATTATGTGAAGACAGCAGGGTGATGTAGCGCTTGTGTGCGTGCAGGGTCCACGTCCTGCTCTGTTTGTGCCTGAGGTGTCGTTTGAGCTGCTGGTGAAGAGACAGGTGAAGCGTTTGGAGGAGCCCAGCCTGCGGTGTGTGGAGCTCGTACATGAAGAGATGCAGCGAATCATCCAGCACTGCAGTAACTACAGCACCCAGGTTTGTATGTCTCTCACTTTTTATCTGGAGCCTTTCTGCAACTCCCTCTCTCTCAAAAAAGAGCCAGTTGGAACAGAACACGTCTGTCATTTAGCAGATGTCCACTTGCCTTTCTATAAACTTCTACATAGATGACACAGTGTGATACTTGATAAAGGGACTTTTGTTTTTTTCTTGTTGTCTTCAGGAGTTGCTGCGCTTTCCAAAGCTCCACGATGCCATAGTAGAAGTAGTCACGTCTCTCCTGAGGAAAAGACTTCCTGTCACTAATGAGATGGTGTGACTCACTTTTGTTCATTCATTTACCTTCACTCTACACAGGCTGGTTGTGTCACTCAGGATGTAATTCTGTTGCAGGTTCACAACTTAGTAGCTATCGAGTTGGCGTACATCAACACCAAACATCCAGACTTTGCTGATGCCTGTGGACTCATGAACAACAACATAGAGGTTGGATCATTTTTCTGCTTCTGCAGTTTGCTAATTTGACCATATTGTGCAACAGTAAAAATAGACCCTATCATTTTTGTGAAAATATTGTGACCATATCATATCTAAAGCCTTATTTGAGCTGATTTAGTGATGATTACGGATGAGCTCCATGATTGTAATTAATTCAGTATGATACAGTAATATCTTTTGCTTTTCCCAGTCTGAAAATGAATAATCCTTGAGCAAAATACTGTCTGTTTGTCTTTCACCTTCATTAATAATAGCCCTGTTTGCAGCAAACTCACAAAAAATGTAATAACTTAAACCTGGTAATGACCATGGCTGTATTCAGTGACATGTTATTACTCAGTGACAGTACAACCACAACCCTGAGCTAAAAAAAGTACAATGTTTTTCCCATCGAGCTTGCTAGTCTAATCTCTTAAATCTTACAAACCATGTTACCAAAAAAGTTCATTCTGCTGTAATCTGTTCTGCTGTGTGCAGGAACAGAGGCGTAACAGAATGAGAGACCTCCCCTCGGCTGTACCGCGAGACAAGGTAGCGTGTTGAAATCTGGATGTTTTCTCCCATTCACTAACATATTTCTTTTCCTTATGTGCTTCTTAAGCTTTGTGCACTGAAAGAAGCAACATGTGGCTATTTCTCTTCTATAAAGGCCTGATTCTGATTAGTTGTCTAGCAAGCATCTCCGTCCTCATCTTGCTTTCTCTCTGTAGACTCTGAAGGGTCCCGGTGGCCAGTGTCTGCCCCCCAGCGATCAGGCCTCAACTGAGGGCGATATGGCTAAGGTGTGTGGCGCACGATGGTTGTGTGCGCATGGCATGGCTCTAGTACCCCCAGTACTGCATTGTTTGTGAAACTGTCTGAGTCACATGAACTCTGACTCCTAAGCTTGTGTCTTGGAAAGAGCTTCTAGTTAGAGTGTCTTCGTGTTGTCCTTATAAGGGAATGCTTGTGTTTGAGTGTGTTCTCTTCAGATAGGATGTATTTTTGCATGCTGATCGTTTCTGTAGGTGAGTTCTCTGAGTCTCTGTGTGTCGCATATACAGTGACAGTGAGCAGCGAGCCAAACTAAGATACAGAATTGTGCTTCATAAGCTTGTTGTTTGTTTAGTTTTTGTGTTTTTTTATGAGGGCATAAAATGTGAAAGCTCACATCGTTCAGACCTGTAATCACAGCAGTGTATGTCTATGAGACGTAGACTCCTGTGTTTATAGTCAATTTAGTTTAGGGTGCTTCCAAGAGATGCTGTTGTCATGCAGGAGTGTTGGCACCTTCATAAATTTCTGTCTTGCTGTATGTCTTGGACGTATTGACCTGACTTTCTGACTGAAGGTCCACAGTGCTTGTCTAATGCTCAAGAGTTATGGACAATGTGTGTTTTTTTGCTCTGTGTATCCTGTCTTTTATGAATGGGTTCATCTGGAGGCCCTCAGGTAGCCACTGTCCTAAATGTAAAAAAAAAATAATAATAATTCTGTGCACCCTGTGCCAAAAACCTGGTGCCACAATGTTTTAGCTGATTTGCATTTTTTCCTACATTTGCATAAATTCATTTATTTAGCTTTCTAATGCTTTATGGTACTCTGAAACGTACCAGTATGGATGTTGTCGTAGGCTATAAAATGTTTCTGCATGTGGGCTACAGATCGGGTAGTGCTTGAAAATGTGAAAATGTACCCATGCATGAGCATGGTTCCCATGCAACATATTTTGTGATTGGACACACGACCCAGTTCGCTGTAAAGCAGCTCCAAAATGTACCATTACAATCAGTTATCAGCCCAAGACCACTGAAGTTGATTAAAATGACCCAGTCATGAGAAGATGAGAACTCTGCTGATCTGGCAAAAAATGAACAAGTGTAGATACATATTTTAACCACTATTAAGACTGAAGTGTTCCATTTTGATAAGTTGTTGTATTTAATCTTAAGAAATGGAAACCTAATCAGTACAAATGTTCAGCATTTTTTTGTGTTTCGGCTGAAAACCCCAACCCGTTTTTGGCCATTTTCAAGCCAAAAATATTCAGTGGCTGATATTTAAGCACATCCTCACACGTGTGTGTGTGTGTGTGTGTGTGTGTGTGTGTGTGTGTGTAGGGCGCCATTACTCAGGGTGATCAGGAAACAGGCACAGGGACCTGGAGAGGCATGCTGAAAAAAGGAGAAGAGGGTCAGCCAGATGATAAGTTGAAGCAGCAGGGTCCTCTGCCAGCCAGCCCTCAGAAAGGCCATGCAGTCAACCTACTAGATGTGGTGCGTCCATACACACTACACACCACAGACCACACTACTGCCTTTAAACCAAACACACACTGCATGTCACTCTAAAGTAACACCAGTGTTCCAGCTTGAACAGCACCGGATTAATTACTGAGAAATTCATTCAGCGTGTCCAAGAAATTAGCTTAGTTTTAATTTAATTAGAGAGGCAAACAAATGTGTCTGTGTGTGTGTGTGTTTTATTAGCTGCTTGCCAGCACTCATTAGTAATAATTTGCTTTTGCCGTACCTTTGCCAGCCTGTACCGGTTGCCAGGAAACTCTCGGCTCGTGAGCAGAGGGACTGTGAGGTCATAGAGAGACTCATTAAGTCCTACTTCCTCATCGTACGCAAGAACATACAGGACAGGTAACGGATCTCTGGCTGTGTTATCACCACTCAGAGCCTTGAAACTCTACCTACTGTTTCATGCTCACTAAACAAGCACAAGTCCAGCACTAGCATGGTTTTCCTTACTGTGCTTCATTTTCATACAAATACAGTACAGTCTAATGGTCTATGTCCACTGGTTTCCACCCAAAAGATGTTTGAACAATGTGCAATTTTTATGTGAAGAAAAATAAATAAATAAATTCATTATGCAACAGACTTACACACTTATTAAGAAAGCCAGATTCTATTAATCTGCAACTTGAAAACGACCCCACCTCTACACATCCTAATTCCCTGGTTAGACAGTGCTCTATGGTCTGCAGTTGCATACTGGAACATGAGTGGCTCTTATGTTTTATGATGCAGTAACACCTGCCACATACGCAGTGCTCAATGAGTGTGTACCAGTTTCACACTCAATTTAGTTCCCTGTAATGAATTACATATTTAAGAAACCATTATTTGTAAAGTTTAGGGTAGATTTAATAGTCTCATTCCACAAGTTGCATTTTAAATTTAACACAGTAAAATAAGGAGGAAAGATTATAAATCAGGGAATTAGAATAAAAAAGCGAATTCATACCAAATTCTCTCATTTGGATGTTTTGTATCCACTAACATCTCTAACACACTCACTCCCTCTCTGTGTGTTCTTCAGTGTGCCAAAGGCAGTGATGCACTTTCTGGTGAACCATGTGAAGGACAGTCTGCAGAGTGAGCTGGTAGGACAGCTGTATAAATCGGGCCTGCTGGACGAACTGCTCACTGAGTCAGAGGACATGGCGCAGCGCCGCAAGGAGGCCGCAGACATGCTGCAGGCAAGCTCACAGCATCACCACTACCACCACATGCTGTCACATCAGTTACTAACATAACGTAGCACCAAATGGGTCCAAAGCCTGGATGCAAGCATGTCAGACATGCAGATTATTAGAGCATGACAAGAAGCCTTTAGCCACAGAAATCTGTCTAGTTAACTTCAGGGGTGGACAAATTATACATTTATTAGCTAGACCACCAAGCAAGTAAAAGCTCCAATGTGCTTACACAGCCCCATGTTTTGTTGGCCAGAAGACTAGATTAAAAGTTTTATATTTTTATATATATATATATATATATATATATATATATATATATATATATATATATATATATATATATGATTATTATCCTCATCGAATAAATTTCTAATGTAACATTCCATGTTTGTGCTGTTGACAAAAAGTCAGTAAGTCGTTGGCGAATGTTTCGACTGTAAACGTAGGAGTTCTGTCCTCACATCACACATGAAAGGTATTTGAGTCTGCCTAGCGTCTTTATTTTCTCTTGATATGTTCAAAACCACAAGGTGACTCTCTGTTACAAGCAGAAGCGCTTTGCACTGCAATATTTGCAATATTTTTTCTCACTTACCTACGTGTTCCTGATTCCTGAAAAGATTATCTGCTATGCGTGCACGCTTATTAATCCACCTAGTATGAATCATTCTACTGTCTTGCCTTGGCTGATATGTGTAGTGCAGCAGGTGATGGGATTCAGAAAGAGGAATAGTTAGAAAGAGCATCCATGTGTGTCCAGGTGTGTCAATAAGTCAATTTCTTTCTTTTTCTGGTTATAAAACCTACTTATCCACTGGGCAACTACACATATAAAACCGTTTGTCCTGGGCATCTGGGCTACTGATGTGTCCACCTCTAAACTTTTGTTTTTGCATTTTGACAAATTTGGCTGGTGTTAAATCTCTGAAAATATAATGATGCAGATTGAGACTCAGACACTGAAATGATGTGAGCTAGTTTAGTAGTACTTACTGTAACTAGCAAACTAGCTGTGAGGGATGTCAGAACCAGGGCGTTTCCACATTACTTATTCATAGATCCTAGAAATTCTTGGTAAAAAAATAATCAGACTCCTATTCTAACTAATTTTTACTAACTATACTTCTAAATATTCTAACTCCTCCCCTCCCTCTGTGTGTCCACAGGCCTTACAGAAAGCCAGTCAGGTCATTGCTGAGATCCGGGAGACGCACCTATGGTGAGGATTCGTACCCGCTCTACAGCCTCGTCTCACTCTGCCCACTGTCTGCATCCAGCCTCTGGACGTTTCAGACAGGCCAACTTGAAAATGCACTGGTGTTAGCTTGTGTGTGTGCATAGTGTCAATAGTTTGATAATGTCTCACACACACGCCATGGACTCTTACTGAAGTACACTGAGGGCGGCACATGCCATTTTGTCACACACACACACACACACACACACACACACACACACACACACACACACACACACACAGACTGTCCACTCCAGTGGGGTCTGTCAGAATCTTATCATATATATATATATATATATATAAACAACCATGCACGCCTCATTTTCATGTGTGGCTTACCAAGCACCGTGTGTCCCAGATGTAGCTTCAATTAAAGCTAGTAATGTAAAAAAGAGCAGCTGAGTGCTGTGTGTTCTGTTTGTGTCAAAGTACAGACTTTTATCTTACGCAGGAGTGAGAAATCTGGTACTAAATTTAAATTGCTTACTAAATTTAAGTTCCTTCACAGTACATATGTTTCACAGTACATATTATGTTTTCGTTACCTAAAATTAGCAGCAAAACTGAAAGTCTGCATCCTCTTTATTTCTTCATGTGGAAAAGGCAAGAACCCCTGTTTTAGATATCATACACTGTTTATACATACAGATGGGTGACAAATTTCTCCCACAGAAAAACAGAGCCATCATTTTTTCCCTGTAATCTGTATAACTCTGTGAGAAGTGACGCAGGGCTTTGCTGCTTTTTATATATTTAATGTATTTTAATGCATTTATCTGACTTGTTTTTTTTTTTCTAAATGAAGTGCTGCATCATGTGACTGAGGCTCATTACATTCTGCTTTGTACAAGTTTTTTCCCCACATTTTTGTCACGATACAAAAGTCTAGTGTTCTGACAAGCCAAGGTCAAACAAACTATGCTTTATTTGTAATGCCAAGCAGAAATGTACAGTTAAAGGGTTTGTTATGCTACATTCAGTTACATAATTTTTAATGACGTTAACAAATCCCACAAGGCTGTACAGTGCACAAGACTTTCCCGTCTCTGAACTGTCAGCATTTCTACCGCCTCCTGCCGCCCTTTCCTCGTCCTTTCGCGCTGCAGAGAGACACAGAGAGAGAGGACACTGAGTTCCATTGCTGATGTAGGGAAAGTGGGAGTGCACAGAGACGACAGGTGGAGTACAGTACGTACAATCAGCTCCCTGTTACGTGCTGCTTCACTCCAGATGGTAGGAAAGTTTAGGATTAGTACTGGTCGGCATAATGCTTTGGATTTTTTTCCAGTTAGTGTCAAAGTGCTGATAGAAAACATTTGATAAATTTTTGATTCTGTTTGGTCAGAAGGTGTTGATTTAATTTTCTACTACAGCGGCTCCGAGAGTAGTTCTGGCTGTAATTCAAATCACAGGTTTCTATTAATGCAATCGTTTTAATACATTATCGTTTCTATAGTAACAACTCATTCACAGGAACTTTTATGGCAGATGTTCCACATAAACAGATTAAAAACTTGTAACTGTTGATATGGTGACGGAGACATTTGTTTCAAGTACCCCTCACTGCTGAACAAAAAGTCCATGGGGTGGAGTCAGACCTGATCCAGCTCCTCCTACCTGGCGTAGAGACAACTCATTGTGTTTCCATCCATCCATCCATTCTCTGTACTGCTTAACCTACACAGGGTCAGGGGGAGCCTGGAGCCTATGCCAGGGGACTCGGGGCACAAGGCGGGGGACACCCTGGATACGGTGCTAACCCATCGCAGGACACAATCACACACACACACATTCACACACTACAGACAATTTGGAAATGCCAATCAGACTACAACGCATGTCTTTGGACTGGGGGTGGAAACTGGAGTACCCAGAGGAAACCCCGAAGCAAGGGAAGAACATGCAAACTCCGCCCACACAGGGTGAAGGCAGAATTCGAACCCTCAACCCCAGAGGTGCGAAGCTACAGCGCTCCCCACTAAGCCACCGTGCCCCCGTCATTGTTTTTCAGTGTGTTAAATGTGTTGCTTCATGTTGCACAGTGCTATGTGGATTAGGGTTAGGCTTATAGGAGGAGTTGGATCAGATGTAGCTCCACCCCCTGGACTTTTGGTGCTCTACCAAGGACCATCTCTTCTTTAGCATTTTTGGAAGGAGTCTGCGGTGTCAGCTGTTCCTCTAAATATTTTCCAACATACTGTAGGTAAGTCTCAACTGTGTTTTTTGTGGTATTAACTTTCGTGAGAAAAAAAAAGAGAGGCTGGTAAAGGAATGACTGTTTATAGCTTATATAATGTGTGAGAACATGATCTAGCTTGTTTTATGGGTGTTCCATAGCATTAAATGTAACTATAAATGGATATAAAGTACAATGCATCATTCTTTAATAAATAAGCAAAATTGTTAGCTTTGGTAAATTGCTGTGGTTGAAGAGGAATAAAACACATCAGGACATGTGGCTATTAGAAAATAATCTAATATATAATAATAGTTTTAATCTTTACTTAAGATAAAGTAGATTCATTCTGTTCCCCAATCCAAAGGGGATTTAAAACTCTCCTGCCCAGCTCTTACCTCTGATTGTCCTGGACCCGAACAAGGAGTTGAGTGATCTGTGAGACAAAGAAAACCAGTAAGCAGACAAAAAGGACAAGTCCAAACTCCTCTCAATGCTGCATGATTTTAAAAGGTGTGTCTTAGTGATCAACAGCGTGTTTTGTATCATTGTGTTTTCTCTTACATCATACTTCTGATGTTTCAGTTTCTCAGCCAGGTCATACTTCTCAGCCTCCAGCTCCATCAGCCACTGCCACAGCTCACTGGCTTTATCCCTGTACACACACCGAGAGCATGCTGCTGAAGTTCTGCATTTTGTGTTCTGTGTTCTGAGTTATTTCCAGAAAAGTTAACAACAGGATGTGGGTACAAACGTTTGTTCCTGTCAGTATCACAATTAACCAGTGGGTTATACTTTGGGAAGTACAAAAGTCCATACACTATTCTCTATAAAACTGCACCGTGCTCATGAGACATACTGCAGTGCATTTGGGAATCCAGATGTTGTGAGCTAAATTAAACTCAGTACAGAAAGAGATTTAATTTCCATGATAACAATGTTGGAAGCCTCATATTATACCACATAATTAAATGGTTCTTTTCCCACATACAGAGAAAAACTTTTTTTTTCTTTTAAAATCTGCTCTTATCTCAGACCTCCTACTGTCTTTCTGTCGTGTACTGTAGCTGAGCTGAACTGCTCTTTTTAATCATCGTTTAGCTGGTAGAGTGACAAGCCTCGTTATCAGTGAAACACATTTGGATTTATTGACATCGTACTTGAGCTTGTCTTCATTGAGATGATCAATATTTAGAGGCTTCCGTCTGTCGGCCAAAATCTTCTTCTTCTTCTCCCTCTCTGTCTGCTTCTTGCCTCCTTTGCGAGCGTCAGCCTGAAAGTCATTATTATACATCATTATGTATGTGTTGTGATACATTATACATCTTATAATGAAAGGGGAAAAACTTGGCCTCTGTGGCACTTTTACTCTAAGTGCTTGAACATTACTCTAAGACAGGTGAGTATCAAAGGAATACTCCATAAATTTTCAATCTAATCTATACTTACTGCACCTATAGTGTGTGTGTGTGTGTGTGTGTGTGTGTGATTGCCACAGACACGAATTTCAACAAGTTTCACTTTTTCAAAGAAAAGACTTAAAGCTTACTAAAAACTTCAAAGTCTAAGGGCAGTTATTTGAGCAGTCAATAAACGTTTATGCTGAATAATCATGAATTCTTCATTCACTGATTCTTTCACTTTCAGTAACCCCTAAAGAGGCCCCATGGTTAAAAAAACAAAAGAACAAAAAACGTGATGAAACCCCCCCTATGCTGCGCCTGCTTGTGAGAAACATGATGAATTGCCCAATAGGGTGCCCTTCCGGTGGAGAATCCATGATGCAGTGCCGTATAGGAGTCCCCTACATGCAAGGAAACCTCAGCGGTTATTGAAGATGCCCCTATAGTCAAACACCACATAAGTGCCCTCTAGGTGCCCTTATAGTGGAGAAAACGTGATCAAGTGCTCTCTTGGTTGCCACTATGTGTGAGAAAATGTAATGGAAGTGCCCTCTAGGCTGCCTTTCTAGTGGAGAATACATGATAAAGTGCCCTAAAGGTGCCCTTCCAGTGGAGAAAACAAGTGCCCTATATGCGGAAAAATGAGATGAAGTGCCCTGTAGGTGCTCTTACTTATTTTATAGATTTTTTTGCCCCGTGTCCACCCTTCTTAAGGCACCACTTCCAAAGTCATTTTTGTTATTATAATTAGTTTTGAATTCACTTTAAATAGTCATGTATTATAAACTTTAACTGATGGATTATAACAACTGCCCTTAAACCTCCATTATAAGTCAATTTTGAGGAAACAGGTTTCTTGTTCTTTTCTCACTCCAGGAAAATGTATTGAAAATGCTTTCTGTGATAATCACCAATAAGATATAGATGCAGTGAATACAGCTTAAATTTAAAAAAAAATGGCTGGAGTATTCCTTTAATGATTTTCACAAACAAGTGGAATTAAAGCTACTCACTTTCTGCTGAATGCCTCCATATTGATGAGTCTTGTTGCTTAGAGCTTTCTTTTTCTTAGCATCCTCATCTTGCTTCTTCCTCTGTTCCTCCTGCTCCTTTCTTTCTTTCTCCTCCTGCAAACAAATTTATCTTCAGATCTGTTCACCAATTTATTTTATACGCTGGTCTATGATATTTCTCTCACTCTAAAGAGAAAACGCTCAGGAGGAACTCACGGCGAGTCTGGCCTGTCGCTCCTTTTCTTTCTCTGTTCGGATCCTCTGCTGCTCGGCCCTTTCTGCACGGCGTTTCTCCTGAACACACACACACACACACACACACACACACTTCCATTATCATGATTATTAATGCAGCTAATTAATGATATGCTACCCCTAAATCTAACCCGAACTTTAAACCTCAGACCCAAAAACAAAACATTCTTTACTTTAATTGAGTCAGTTTTTATAAACAAAAAAGCCATTTTCCTCATGTGGACTAGCCAAATGTCCTCACAAGGCCAAAACTTTCAGATATCCTAACCTTGTCAGGACACACACACACACACACACAATACAAATGTAGCAGCCAGTTTAGGAGTCTGTCCAATATAAATCATGAGGACCTATCTAAACTTCTGGCTAGCAGAACCTTTCCTCAATGTTATGGCTCTAGAAACCTTTTTTTTTTTTGGTTCCAAAAACATTGATCTATTATGTTCCCTTGGTGTTCTGAAAGCATTTTTCCATAACAGAGTTACAGGAGAGCTTTGGCTCGGCTAGTTAGTGATCTACGAGACGATGAGTGTAATGCCATTGATGTTAGTATTAGCCAGAAAGTTGTAGCTCTGGAACCTGATCTGTTTGAGCAGAGGGTACAGATGAGGAGGTGAGAGAGCTAGATAGACTAAAGGACTAAAGCGCTGCTGCATCATTCTCTTTAGGTAGAGGTGACGCACAAGCTAAATCCCACTGCACCACTATCTGTGGGCAGTCTAGCAGCATTCTGGGTAATGTAGGAAACTGTTGACCAAAGTGCAAAAATAAATCTTGGATGCAATTGAAGGTCAGGTTAATTATAAAGATTTATATGGATTTTTTATTTAATGCCCTAAATGTTATAAACCTGAAACACTCACAATCCTGTTAACCAAAGCGACGAGATCCTCCTCCTCTTTCTTCCTCTGGATAAAGTGAGCCTCGATCAGGGCCTGCAACTCAGCCAGGTCCTTCTCCTGACGTTTACGGTGGATGTCCTAAAACACACACACACACACACATCACCTGGTTTGGTTCTTATTAGACTGGTTTGGCATTTCTAATGGAGGATGTCCTAAACTTAGAAACTTACATCAAAATCTACTTTTTCCCCCTCGGGAATTTTTGGCGCTTGAATATTCTGCATAAACCTATAAAATCAGAGATCACATGAATGAAAAGTGTTCAGACGCTTCACCTTGTATTTGATTAAGGTGTAAAGAGGAACTCACTTAGGCTTGGATTTTGAGTCGTCCACTATATTTGTGCAGAAAAAAAACAAGCCCATTATAAATATTATATAAGTACTGAGTTCATGCCGAGGTTCTACATGCTAGTTTGGAGGGTGTGTGTTCACATGCAGGAGGATTGGATGTCAGCTTTATTGAAAAATAAGGATGCAAAGGTAAATTTCTCACATGCAAACAGTTTACTGTTCATGACTAGAGCCAAATAAGTTAAGTGGAAACATACCTTCCTCCCTGTTCAAAAGAAAAACACAAACACATAGAAACAATGGTCCTGTTATTACTCAGGAAATGATCATCTATTAGGCAATAGTTACATACCGTTCATATTTTTTAAGAGAAACCTTAAAATGCATGCATGCTTAACCCTTTCAGGAATAGCGTCCACACTTAGAGAGAGTCAACTTAAGGCTGTTTTTAGGAAAATATAAGCTATAAATCACCTTCAAATCACTGAGACTGTAATTAAATATAAATCAGTGACATTTCTGTTGCTCTCTAGACTATTTGCAAATTCTCAATGCAGCAGGTTTCTTGTGTATCTTTACAAACTTTCTACTCAAAATAAACAAATCTAAACTAAACCAAACTTAATTAAAAATATATATCTTTTTGCCAAATTGCAGTGAACACCTTATCTTTTTTAAAACTAGTTAGTTTTTGCTGTGATTTTTTTTTTTTTTTTTTTTACCATGAAAGGTTTTTACCTCAGTTGTATCATGCAACAGTCTTACGTCAAGAATGTTAAGAATATTTCTATATTTTTTTTTTTACGGCATTTGGCAGACGCCCTTATCCAGAAATTATATTTTCTATAGCGATTTATATTTATAAACAAGATTTTTTTATTTCAGGTATATATTTATATTTTAATACTCATGGTGTTCCTGTACATAGACAATCTGTTTTCTTTTTTAATATGTGATATTTAGGAAAAGTCCAAATTCAACTGGCATGCAATATTAAATAATTTGAAAAAAAATCTGAAGAACCTGGATATGATTTAAATAATTGATGCATGAAAGTGTTAAAAGATGATCTACTCACTGGACCTCCTCCTCCATAACCTCATCAGTGTCAGCCATGTCTGTTTGTAGTTATTACCTTAAATACATCAGAACAATATATACAGTACAAACTCAAATTCACATAAATAACCTTACATCAATCAAAAGGTTTTCACGATTTCAAAATATGTATTTCCAGCACATTTAATTACAAAGTCAACAAAGGTCAAATCACAAAAACACACATATGATCAAAAAAAATAAAATCTGGTGAAGAAATTCCAACCCAAATGAGTTGAGACTTTAGCTAAGAGAATCAGTCTGTGTCAGTATAAAAGCATCATGCTGTAAAGTAAAGAGTTAGTGATGTGGAGTGGAATTCATCTTACCGAGCTTCCAGAGGAGGAGCGGCTCTGCTTTGGAGTGTGTTGTCGAGACAGGTGGGCCCTGCCGTCAAAGTTAACACACTGCACATCATGTGATCGCAAGGCCTTTTCACATTGGTGTGTGCTGAAGGCCTTGGTCTATTGTTAGACAGCACAGGACTTCCAAACACGAGTCAAAGAAATTCTAAAACCTCACATTCTGCTTGCCGAACCTTTTTTCTCCTGCCCCTCCTTTGAAATCCTATCTGTGAGAATGGTTAGAATTCTTATGTCTCCTCTATTGTAGTCCTGAAGTTCAGCTCTCAAGTGTAAACTGGCTGAAAGGACAAGTCAAATGACATAAATCAAATGAAGACAGAAGACAGCTTATAATCAGCATCTTAATAATCGATTTTATTTGTTACACTTTGGTACACGATACAGCCAGGACACTCAAGGACACTCTTTTCTATATTAGGAATCTGATTTAATAAGGCAGAGATCATCCAAGATTGTAATTTGCAGTACTTGTAAAGCCTATTTGCATTTTGTTACTCAGAAATTCGAGGTGGTTTATATGTGACGCGTGCTGATAAAGCATGATGATTTGCATGCTCTATGATTCTCAGAGAGACCAGCAACCTGATAACAAACTATTCTGTGAAAATTAAAACAGACTCGTTCAACCTTTAAAGTGGCTAGTATGGCAGCATCGTATTAAATACTGTGAATACTGTGAATGCTACACTGGGCCTAAAAGCTGATATTATAGCTGTGCTTTGCCATGCAGTGACCTGAAAAAAGCCAAACTCAGACAAAACTGGACATCACTCTCTTCATTACGCAGGTACAATCAGCCCGACGCTCTGAAACAAATGCTCAATTGATCGAATGATTAGTGATTACCACTGACACTTGCGTGAAAATACAGCAAGCATCTCTATATTTTTTGGTAACCAAAATAATCTTTCCAGGCAAATTTACTGTATAAAGCATAAAAATACAATAAAACACAGAACCATGCACTTCGACCCAGTTATCACCTCGTCACTTCTTGCATTTTATCTGAATAATAGATGGATGGAGATTGTTCATATAAAGGCATGAGCGGAAATGGGCATGAGACAAATTTAAAACGTGTTCAAATCCAATTATGAATCCAAATAAGTTCAGGAGATCTGAGAAAATTTTATACATACAAGTGGAAATGTGCGGCGGCCTGGGAAAACCCTTCACCTGGTGAACACTCTGACATTTTCTACTCTGTATAATTCTGAAAACCACAGACTTTCCTGAACTGAACTATGTTTCCCTTTTGCATGCATTTTAACCACAAATATTCAAGCATTTCTTATTCAAGTCTGGTTTCTCTTAAAAAATATGAAAAGTGGAAAAGGAGAAAGTTGAATTTAAGGATTTCATTCAGACTGAGGTACAGGAGCATCACAGACATTTTGTCAGCTGGTATCTGATTACAATCAGAATTAATTAGACTTATGTCCATTTCACTTTGACTATTAACTATCCAATGGCCTGATTAAAGCATGACTTCACTGTGTGAGGAAATCACACTTAGCTAGCAAGGTTTTAGACATCTTTAGGCAGACTGTCTCTTTTTACCACCGTGTTTGTTAAACTGACTCTTTACACATGATCTCTGCAGGAAGTTAAACTAGGCAAGGTTAAAATAAACATTTAAAAACATTCTGTGTCAGTTTAGTGAAATAAAGTTTCTTAAAGTTATATTTTATCATATTATAGGCATTAAAAACCTCATTTTAGCCAAAAGCACCTGACGTTTTGTCTACTTGTTTCTGGCTACTTGTCAGAATTCATGTTTGAACAGCCGTTTATTTACCATTTATGGAAAGAGTCACCAGTGCGAGCACTTTGTAACAGTCAGGTGCTAAGCTGTTTATGTTTTCCACGATGGGAAAGTCTTAAGGACAGAGAACTTTGTGGTTTATCAGTAAAAAGCTGTATTTTTCTGTCTTATTAACTTCAGGAGAGAGAGACGAAGGATGAAGGGTGAGGTTGTTGAGGGAACGACTGTTTATAGCTGATAACATAAATGGTAACAAGAACTAAATTGTTTGCAGACATTCCACAACATTAAATACAGTATAACTATAAATGGACAAAATGCACAATTTCTTGTGCTTTAGTAAATAAAAGCTTGTAACTGTTGTATTTGATGGGTTTTCCCAGAGCACCACACATATCCATGTGACTCTACAAGCCACAAAAAAAAAACATCCCAATACTTAGTTATACTTAGTTACCCATAGCTGTCTAATTAACCATTTAGGAGCTTTATTTTTGAAGACTGTAACATTGAGGTGATTACTTTTAATTGTGGAAACCATTTTATAAATAAAAGTTCTGGAAGTGAGGAACAATACAACAACCTGGCGGTCAAATGTTAGAAGCTGGTTTCCATGTTACTCACAATGCCACAGATCTCTGGCACTGTGAAGTGTAAATGCATGTGGTTAAAATCTTAACAGAATAAAATCCAGATACGAGAGGCATTAAATGACCAGGTGTAAACAGGATCTCAGATACAGGTGTACATGTGCTTATGCTGTTGTTATGACATTATTCTTTGTAATTATTCCATGCATTTTAATTTTTATTTTATACACAACTGGAGGATATTAAAGTATAAAAAGTATGCAGTATGCAGCAATCTTGTCTTGTTTCAAAAGCTCGTTGTTTGCTTTGGTGTTTACTTCCTTGTACCTGCGGAACAAATAAAAAGGAAAATGTTACATACTTTATTAATCGTGCATGCAATTACACTCAGATCAAGTAACCCAGCCACCTTGACACCAGTTCATGGCACTCAGATGATTCGTCAACCATGAGGTCAGAGGTCACACAGGTCAATGCCAGCGTGATGGACAGAGCACAGGCTTAGCTCATCACTCTTTAGAAAGTGTCTATCTGACCTACAATATCTTCCGGTGACGCAAAACCTGAAGATTTGATCAACAACAACAACCCCCGCATGTAGAGGTACTGGAGCAACCTCTGATATTTATAGTGTGTGATGTTAATTCCAGTGAGCAGTATACTGTATATCATCCAATCACAGTGGTAACACATGTGGCTGTTATGCAGCATTAGGACAGCTGCAGTGGGGAATGTGATGCGTCACCGGCTGCAGCAGTGTTGCGCTGCTCTGTGTAGCACAAATGTGCTCGACCTGCCACTGGCCTGCTACAGTATGTTCCATATAGGCCAGAGGTAAGGTCATATCTGTAAATATAGAGCTGTGTGGAATTCAGAGCAGGACAGCAAGATTTACGTAGACAGGAGTGTGTGCTGTCTGTCAAAGATGCTCCAGAGACTTTGTTGCTATCTTGCTCTGGTGGATCTGATGCGTTTTTAACATGTGTTTTAAATTTTATTACAATGTGTTTCTAAGACGAAATCCTTGAAAATGGATCATAGTATGATAACTGTCACTGAATCGGTTTTGTTGCATTCTTTTAAGAATCGAGGGAGATGAAGATCTCATTGAAAAATCAGAGTTAGTACTGAACACATGAGGGATGAGTATTATCATGTTATAACACATAAGAGCCAACAATGTTTCACTAAGCAAATGCAGACCATGTGACACCGCAGGACGGAGTTAAGAGTGTTTGAGAGTTGAGAAGTTTCTAATTTGCATATTTTTAAGCGCTTCTGTACCTCTTTTCTGTTAAACCACCCTGCCCCAAATCACCTTGCTAGCCTACTTACACATCAGCTTTAAATATAAATTTTTTTTTACACACCAGTTGTCTGTCCTTTTTTAATAATTATCAATTTATAATCAACTGCACTCAACAGTTGCCTTTTAAATTGATGCATTGATCCAAATCAGTGTATTGATAATTACACCCCTAACAAATACTCCCACTTTGGCTACAGAACCTTTTTAAGTAAAGTACATTGAAGCAAAGTACCCCTTTACCAGACTAAATTATTTTTATGAAAAGGGTAAAAGTGAAAAAATAAAGCAAATTTAAAAAAGCAAAAATTTAATGCTATAAAAATGTATTCAACGAAATTATTAGACATGACATTTAAATTCTTGATTCTGATTGATCTGAAGATTTTCATTCATTTTCAGACAGTAGCGCCACCGTAATTCAAATCATAGGTTTATATTAATGCACTCATTCTGATACATTATAGTTTCTATAGTAACAGCTCAGTCCACACAATTTAAGCCTAATAATAAACAGTTTAAAAAGCATGTTGTTATTTAACAAAGAAAACATACAATCATGGATACGATGAATGCTTCTGTAAGGAGATCTTTATGAAAACATTTCTGGAAGCACTTTGTAAGAATCAGACGTGAAGCTGTAACTGTAAGTTTTCTTCAGGACAGAGGAGCTTGTAGTTCTTCAGTAACAAACTGCGATTTTTCTGTCTTATTAATTTACCAACTGTTATTAACTGTGTTATTAATTTACATTAAATACATTTCAGAAAGAAATGTTAGTATTATTTTCTTTTTTCCACTTTTATTATTTTCCTTTCCAATAAGGAGCCATTTTAAAACCTCTAAGTATGTGTACTTAAAATCCCTGATGGAGGTGATACTAACTTCAGAGACATGACGGGAGGCCAAAGAGTCAAATCTGAGTCAGTGATTCAGGAACAGGATTATATAATACAAGTATATAAGTATGCTATGATCCCTAATATCCCTGAAGGTTTTTTTTTATTTTTTTTTTATACCTAGTAAGGTGCATGCACTGTACCATTAATTGAAAGCTAAAATAAAGGTATATCAGGTGGTCATTAATGCCCAATTATGTACATTAAATTGTTTTTAATAAAATTAATAAAGTTACACTATATTAATATTTCCATGTGAAACATATACTAAAGGTACAAACGATGTACCTTTGATGGTACCACCTCAGTGACAAAATAAAATACAGCATGGCACCTTAATGTCAAAGAGCTAACATAATTAACAACAGTAGACAGGAAATATAGTATGTAGTACTATATACAGTATATATGCATCATAAAAAGTTATTTTATTTATACTTACCATTCGTAAATGCTGTCTTAAGTCCAAACACCTTGAATTAATGCAAGACAAAAAGTGACATACAATAAGTGAGTGTTACAAGATGTTCATCATCACAGCATTGAAGCAACACTGCTCTACATTACAGTAATATTAATGCACAAGATTTTCAACACAACAGCAAGCATTGCGGCAGTGCTCCACAAAGCACACGGTACACACTGAGCAGACATGCTTGTGTGAAATAGTGCATGTGTGTGTTTATATATCTGTATCTGTGTGTATTTCTCTGTAGCTTGATGACTGTAATTGATCTGTAATTTGGAGCCATCAATAAATGTCTATAATGATGGTTTTATGATGAGTTATAAATCTCTGGTGACCAGGCAGCGCTAAACAGGACTGTAAAACATAGATGTGTGAGTTTTTTTATGATGACAAAAGAAGCACGAAGCCACAGCACAACACTAAGCCACAATACTGTGATATTATCATTACTTAGTCTTAATTAAGATACAATACCAATTCTTCTGTATACATGTTTAATGTTTAAATGTTTCTATCATTGCTATTACTGTGTAAAGTGTGTTGATCCTTTCTGTAGTCCATTTAAACACCAGAACACTATAAATATATAAAAATAATGCTGTAACTACAGCTAGTAATGCTGACGCTATTCTGTGTTCTAATGAACATTAAACTGCTATAAGGTGAAATGATGCAGTGTTGTTCTCCACACTCCTGCAGTAAATACTTACGGTATTAACCTTTCCTCCAGGCTTTGTGTCAGTGATTTTGCTAAGTGTATCAAATGGAATCAGCATTAAAAGAAAGCAGACAGAAACCAAAAATGGGATCTCCATTTTTGTATATGACTGTGCAGCATGCAACAGGATGTACACATGTGCACAGCTGTGCTTACCTTGGAGGGGGTGGAGCCCTTGGTTTCCCACAGGCCACGTGTTTTAGACACATCAGTCGGCTTTGGTTCCTACAGAAAACACACAGTAATTTATTGTATCACCAGATGCTTTCAAGCATGTCAGTAACACTTTATTATTAAGGTCCCCAAAGAAGCGTACATGAATACTTATAATATGTAAAGCTTTCGTAATGATGAATAAATACATGCAATTGTTCTTACTGCATCAGAACAAAGAGTATACAAGAGTTAGCAGCCTTGAGTCATACAGTATATGACTAGCTATTAATAATCATAATAATTAAGTATTAACTTCTTGTTAGCTCATTCTGTGAATTAATACCATGACTTATGCAATATTAATACACCGTACAGTTTTAGTACATGATCGTAAGTTAACGAAAACGTCAGGCTATCTAAGTAACCTGGGAGAAATCTCAAATTTCACAATGCAAGGTCGGTTGGTTATGGTTATGATCTTCTTGCAGGATGTTGATCCATTCACACACACATAACAACTGTGGCACATGCTAATAAAAGTAACTGTTAAGGCCAAACTTGTGTATAGATGTGACTTTAGTGCACTGTATTATAAACTGTATGCTTCATACCACAGGGTAAAATTTGAACAATGTCTATATTTCATTTCTATTTCTAATATATCCTATGTTAGGGTTTACTTTACAATCAGGTGTGCTGGAAAACAAACATTCAAAAGCATTTTAAACTTAAATTATCTTTTTGAGTTAACCTAGATTGTTTCCAAGACTTTAAGTAATGTAAATGATTTTTATTAATACTGCGAGTCATGATATTAATTAACAGAATGAGATAATGAGATGTTAATGTAACTCACTTGGGTGTTAATGTCTACACTTGGGTGTTAATGTCTACACGACACGTAAGGATTAGTGCATGTATTCATTCATCATTATGAAAGCATTAAGTATGAATATACTGATTATCTGTGGACCTTATAGTAAAGTGTTACTGACATGTTATACGTTTTGTTTTTTTGTTTTATTTCACATGGGACAGCAGCTTTACCTTCCCAGGACTGAGAGTTCCGGTGTAGTACATGCATAAACCATTAGAGGGTCCTGCTGCATTATGTAGACCGACAGTTAAAAACTGAGTATATAGTTCATGTCAAGAGGACAACATATGTTTATAAGCCATATTGTCCTTCTGGCGAAAAGCTATATGATTAGCCTTAGCTAGTCCTGAGAGAGTTCCATTCATTTCAAGGAAATTTCAGATAAATGTAGAGCCTAGAGACAAGCTGATTAATAACAGTGCTATTTAAAAGGAATTTCTCCCTGGAGAAGATCAGTTTTATATTTCATTATATAGTACGTTTCATGCAGAGAATTTAGAGCACATGTATCAGTACAGACTGAAGCTCCATCGAGACTGTCCTGCTGTGGACGTACAGTGTATCCAGACTGTGTATCATTATGATCAATGCTGTTGTGCTACAGGCTACAGTTACTCCTCTCTATAAGAGTCCCATTCATTTCCCAGCTTCTCATATTTGAGAGGTTACAGCATAAGTGCCTCTTCGGTTCTGATTGCGAATCTGGTAAGTGCAGCTTAAACTAAATAGGACCCATGTGTGACTTATAGCTAGTGAAGGGAGACACTCCTAGAAGAAATGTTGGATCCCTGCCACAGCACCATGGAGCATGGAAACAATCCAACTGCCCGACCTGTGACTGACTTCCACACACACACCATCATCTATCCTCATTTTAGTGCACTTTGGGCCTGGATTCTTCTCAGGTATGAAGAGAAGAAAATACACGCCAATATTAAAGATGTTTAAAATCATTATCTTATAATTGTTACCTTTTCTCAGAGGATTAGGCATTCATCATGTCGACCAGATGGTGACACGTAACCATGATCCATGTTCACTGATTGAGGAGTCTTTAATTCAATTCAATTCAATTTTATTTGTATAGCGCTTTTTACAATGGTCACAAAGGAGCTTTACAGAAATAAATACATTTAGGATATAAATTGTAAATGTATGAATTTATCCCTAATGAGCAAGCCAAAGGTGGCAAGGAAAATTCCCTGAGGTGATATGAGGAAGAATCCTTGAGAGGAACAAGTCTCAAAAGAGAAACCCTTTGATAACGGATGATGCGATTATAAATAAATCTCTTCTATAACTGTATACTATACGGACAAATAGTGCAATTGTGTATCCAGGAAATTCATTACAGTTTTCACATGAAGTCTGTTTTGTTGAACCTATTCACTGTCCACTGATGGAGAGACCTGAGCGCAAAACTGCTCGTGGAAACCGCAGCTCCAAGCCATCACAGCACATCTGCCCATATGAACCGCAGTCCAAAGCCATCTCCACAGTCCCCTAGTCTTTACTCCTATTTAGTCTCATTATCACAAACGTATGTTTGTTCATCACAGGGCATGCTGCACACACATTCACACACACACAGTCAATTTAGCATAGCCAATCCATCCTGCCTTTTGGACAGTGGGAGGAAACCAGAGACCCCGGAGGAAACCCACATGAACACAAGGAGAACTTGTGAAAACTCAACACAGACTGGTATACCACCATGATGCCTGGAAGACTGAACAATTTGGCCTAATAGATTTTTTTAAAAAAAAATCTACTCACAGGTTTGCCTCCTGCAGGTTTTCCTAGTGCTGGAGTCTTCATCTCTGGGGTCTTTTTGTCAGTGGTCTTTGTTTCAGGGGTCTTTATATCCACAGGCTTTTTCTCAGTCGCCTTCGTCTCAATGGGTTTCAAGCTCTTTGGTTCGGGGGGTCTTTGACTCAGTCTTCTTCATCTCTCCCACTTTTGTGCTCTTCGTTTCTGGTGTCTTCGTCTCAATCGGCTTTATCTCAGCAGGTTTCACGCTCTTTGTTTCAGGGGTTTTTGTTTCTGGTGGCTTGGTTTCAGGAGCCTTTGTTTCTGGAGTCTTGGTCTTCCAGCTGTTGATGCGACCTGTCACTCCTGTGTTCAATCCAGCTGTTTCCTGTGTAGACAAGGCATGCTGTGTGTTATTTACACTGACAGATCAGCAGACATTTGGCTTTATAAGTACAGTATCTCATGCAGACTGTGTCATGTACCTTGTTGACGGTGGCAGGACTGGCAGGTCCTGGAGCAGCAGGGCTCTGCACATTACCTTTCTCCCACATGCTCTTGATGCTGCGCATTCCCTCTGCCACAGGAAAGTCCTTAGGAGACTTAGGTGACTTCACATCCTTAGTCTGGACAATTAACAAGTTATATACAAGAATTATAAACAAAGAGTCTACAAAGAGTCAGTCACATAAGCATGTGTTTTTTCACTAGTACCTGAACAGCTGAGGTGTACTGTTCCAGCCTGTTACCTATCTTACACACTATTGGAGTGTGTGGCGCCTTTACTGTTCTAAAAGTGTTTAAAAAACAAAATGTCACACAGTAAATATCATTGTGTCTTGGGACGCCAGATTCTGTTCAGCTACTAAAGCAAATTATAATGTTAGCATGATGTAACTTACGTTTTTAGGGCCGACTTGCTCAGAAATCCTGCTTTCTCGCCAATCTATACAAATCAGTAAGAAATATAAGGGTGAGTCAAATGACAAACTTAATTTATCATTTTGCATAGTTATTAACTTTTTATCTTGGTATTAAACTGGATCTATTCATTTTAGTGTCAATGCGTCAATAGTGTTCTTTGTCAATGTCCAAACGAATGTCCTGAAATTGCTTGTGTAAAGTTTTATACCCAATAAATGGTCAATGAATACTCATGAATAATATGAAAGAGCATATTATGTTAAAATGCACTGGTGAATTCTTGATTCTGATTGGTCAGAATGTGTTGATAAATTTTCTATCTTAATTCTGACAATACTGCTAGCTGTAACTCAAATCACAGGTTAAAATTAATTCATTTGTTTTAATACATCATCGTCGCTGTTCAGCTAATACACAAATACTTGTAAGGCCATCATTCCATATAATCTGCCTAATAATAAACGTGTAGTTATTTAACAAAGAAAAGTGTATAGTCTTTGATATGCTGAAGTCTTCTGTAAGGAGATGTTTTATGGAAGATATTAACATTTATGGAAGGAGTCTCCAGTCTCAGTAACAGTCACTTCCACTATGGGAAAGCCTTCAAGACAGAGGACTTTGCGATTTCCAGTTTTGCAGAAAAATGACAGTGTTTTTTGATCTTATTATATTCAAGAGAGAGAAAAAAAAGAGAGCCTGGTGAAGGCATGACTGTTTATAGCTGTTATAACATAAGTGATAACAAGAGCTAACTTAAAACGTAACTATAACCTGTTATGACCTGTTTACAAAATTGTAATTGTTGACAAACTGCTGTAGTATAAGAGGAATAAGATGCTTTGGGATATGCTCTTATTAGGAAATAATCAACTCCGCTTCACTGCAGGCTGCATAAACGCACAAAATCAATGATTATTTTCCTATAATAGCACACGCCCTAGTGTATTAGTCCTTGTATAATTGACTATTATTGTTTTGAGAAGATGTGAACCCACCTTTGTTGAGGCTCCTTTTGGAGACAGACATTTGAACGCCAACTTGCTGTCTTCAGCAGATTCCTCTTTCTGCCGTTTCTTCTCAGCTGCCTCGGCCCTCCTGCGCTCGATCTCTTCCTTCATCTTCTGCCTCTCTTGCTGAAAAAAATGTTTAGTCTACAGGTGAATCTGTGATTTAGATCTCATTTTACTGTGGTATTAGTTCACTGTCAGTGTGCTACAGTGTGATATTTTTCAGCCACATCAATGTTTATCAAGATCTCAGTCGCAATGTTAGAGACAGGACATTGACTTTCCTCTTTACGGTTTTTAACAGCATGTCTCTACAGCGTATACCTCCTCCTTGGCCTTCTTTTCTTCCTGCTCCTGTTTTTTCTGCTTCTCTTCTTCCTCCAGGATCTTCCTCCTCTCCTCTCTCTTTTTCTTCAGTTCCTCGAGCTCAGCCTCAGCCGTCTGCTGTTTCTGCTTCATCTTCTCAAACTCATCACTCTCCGTCTCATTCCTTCGGCGCTTCAATTCCACCAACTTCCGCTCGGCCTCCTGCTTCGCCACAGGGTCCGGCTTCTCTACCTCAGGAGAGCGCAGCCCCACGCGGCTACTCACACACACACACACACACACACACACACGTATACATACATTTAAGTCAACTCAAGCAACATTATGAATAGCATATCAGGCTACCAGTCAAATCAGGCATCAAAGTTGATATATTGACAAATTCAGGAGCTTCTTATATTCTGTAACAACTAAACTATGATGTAATCTCAATTTTTTTTAACTTCAGATCAGAACATTTATCAGTTACTCATACCCGAATGGTTTCTCGGGTTTCTTGAATTTAGAGGTGTCCTCTTCATTCTGCTGCCTCGCTGATTCGTTCTGCTCAAATTATGTTACAGCAAAACACGCAGAGAAAAAAGACTATTGTTTATGTATACAAATCTTCGAATAATTAAACATAATTTCACATAATGATAATTATTTGAAAATAGCACTCTATGATCCAAACCAGACACAGCTTACTTTGTCACGCAAAAAGAATGGTTTAGGCTTTTCTTCCACAACCTGCAAGTAAAAAAAAAAGCACAGATTAGGATGTGATACAAGTTTTTTTTTTTTTAATTAAAAAAAAAAGAATGCAATACAAGTGAATGTACTGAATCCAGTCAGGAATTGGCAAAACAAGGCTATGGTCCAATGCCCTAAAACTAACTTTTAGTTTAGAAGATTATTTAACTGATTATTGCTTCACTAATCACAGACCTGCTTAATTATTGCCATTCCTCACTAGGATTAGCAAAAAGCATGCTTAGATAAATAAGCACCAAAACTGCAATATCTCTGATGTCTTTCATTGCAGACAGCACAGTGGGTGTGTGTGTGTGTGCCTTCTTGTGTAAAAAATCCTGCTGTACATTAGTCACAAACAGCAAGCAAACACCACAGTAGCTCTCACCAAGCCATTCTTAAAGGAAAAATCCACCCTGAACGAGTCGCATATCAAGATTTAGAATTAATATGCCATCTTCAATTGTGCAAAAGATTTATTTTTCGATGAAATAGCAAAATGAGATGACTTTTTTTAGTTTAAATTTATTTAATCAGCTTGGTTAACGGTTTCCTACATTACCCAGAATGACACCTGTCTACCCGCTGATAGTGGCGCCAGTGGGATTTAACCCTTGCTTCATCTCTGTCTAAGCGACAGATGCAGCAGCACTTTAGTCCTTTAGACCTCCTCATCATACAGATCAACTTCCAAAGCTTCAATATTCATGCTAGTACCACGTTCAACATCATTGCGCTCATCACCTTGTAGATCACTATCTTGCCAAACCGAGTCTCTGTTGTAACTCAGTGATGTATAGCTGCATTGCATTCTGGAAGTTCAAAGTCTATTGTTCCCATTACGTTGTGTAATTTCTCATTAATATGATACCGAACATTGTTGCTGAATGGTGAATGAGAACCTCTTGCACTAACAGTGACACATGGTTGTGATCCCTTACCTCTGAGATAAATGTTAAAATGTTTTCTCCTATTAAATAGCATTGCAGTTACACTAGAAATGTCCCCCTGTGACATCAGCAGAGCAGACAACAGCTAACGTCTGAAAGGAATAATAAAAATACAGCACCAGCAACAAATTAGCACCAGAATAGCTAAACACTTCACAGTATAAACATACTTAATGGGTTTCAGGGTGGATTTTTTCCTTTAATAGAACTTGGTAAATACCAAAAATGTGAAGAAGGTGAGTAAATCTGTGACACTGTGTTCATAACAAACTTGTGACCACACCATGTATGGAAAACTGTAAAACGTGAGACAGATGACATGACTGTTTCTGTGATCTGCAGAGCGTAAAGCGTAGAGCGTCAAGCTGGAAGGTGAATACCTCCTTTGGTTTAACTTTGTCCTCAGTTTTTGCTTTGAATTTTTCTTCTGCCTCCTTCTTCCATTTTGGTTTTTCTTCAATCTCCTTCTTCAAAACTGGTTGTTTCTCTTCAATCTTCTTTGGTGGCACTGCTTTCTCCTCTACCTTAACCTTCACAGGAGGCTTCTCCTCAGCTTGTTTCTTTGGAAGTTCAACCTTCACCTCTATTTCCCTCTTTGACTTCTCTGGCTTTTCTTCAGTTTTTTTCTGTAGTATTTTTGGTTTCTCTTCTTCTTGTCTCACTTTCTCCACCACCTTCTTCTCCAGTGGAGATTTAAGCGCATCTTCCTTTATTTTCTCCACCTCTTTCTTTTGTGGTGGAGGCACAAATGTGTCTTTCTGGGGTTTCTCCACCTCTGTCTTCACCAACAAAGGCTCAGGTGTTTCTTTCTGTGGTTCCTCTATTTCCTTCTTCTCCACCGAAGGCTTGGGTGTTTCCGTCTGTGTTTCCTCCACCTCCTTCTTCTCCACTGAAGGCTCAAGTGTTTCTTTTGGAGGTTCCTCCACTTCCTTGCTCTCCAGAGAAGGTTCATCCTGAACTGTTGACACTGGAGCAGCAGATGTTTCTGATGGTGCCTCTAACGGTTTTTCATCCTCCACAGGCTTTTCTTCCTCCTCCATCTTAGATATTACAGGTTTCTCACTGACAGCTGCCTCTACTTTTTCTTCTTCTCTCGCAGGTTCAACCTGACTTTCTTCCTTTGACAACAAACTTTCATCTTTAATCTCTTTCTTTTCTAAATCTGTACTGTCTAAACCTGTATCTGTTTTCTCCTCAGCCACAATGTTTGTACTGACAGATTGATCTTCACCCTTTTCCTACAAAATACAGCAAATCATTTATACAAGTTCACATGCTTCCAATGCTTCCAATTTTCCATCAAAAACACAGAAATTGTAGGTTAGCACAACCATACCTCGTTTGTTGACACTTTGTCTTTTTCTTCAGTGGATCCCTGTTGAAAAATCCAGAACATATCCATTATTTACATTCCCAATTCATGCATATCTAAACCAATTGTAAAAAAAACCAAACTTTCAAATCTTTGAGGAAATAACCTGTTCTCTGAGGTAGGATCTCCGGGGCCTCTCTGCTTCCTCCTCTTTCTTCTCCACAGTGTCTTCTTGTTTGTCTTTTGGTTCCTCTGAAGCTGGTTCTGGCACAGGTTCTTCCTTTACTGGGACTGCCTCCTGAACCTCCACCTTTGACTCCTCTACATTCTCGTCCTTGTTCTTTTCTTCCTTCTCTGTCCAGGAGTTGGTCTCTGAGGATGGAACCTCGTTTTTGTTTGTCTCCCCTTCTTCATCCCTGAGACGGCTCCTGCGGCTTGGCCTGTCCTCACTGGTGGTGGTGGTGACAGTGGCTTCTCCATCAGTGATGGTGGGGTCAAACTCCTTTTGTCTCTCCAGGGCTTCCTTCATCCTCCTCTGTCTGCGCTCCTCACGCTTGGCCAGCCGCTCCAGAAGAGCCTGGTCATCCTCACTAGTGGCTGGAGCGGTAATCAGTGCTGATGAATCTGTGTCTGTTACAGTGCTAAAGAGATATGTACCAAGATTATGAACATAACGGGATATAATAAGATTTAGTTAAATTCTACATACTGTAACTTCTTAAGAGTGAACCTACACTCACTGGCCACACCTGTACACCTGCTCATTCATGCAATTATCCAATCAACCAATCATGTACCAGCAACACAATGCATAAAATCATATAGATTCAGGTCAAGTGCTTCAGTTAATGTTAACATCAAACATCAGATTGGGGGAAGAAGTGTGACCTCTGTCACTTTGACTGTGGCATGTTTGTTGGTTGCCAGATGGGCTGGTTTAAGTATTTCAGAAACTGATGATCTTCTGGAATATTCAGACACAACAGTCTATAGAGTTTACACAGAAAATGTGTAAAACAAACAAAAAAATCATCCAGTGAAGACATTGATGAGGTAGGTCAGAGGAGAATAGCCAGATTCATGTGAGCTGACAGGAAGATAACAGTAACTTAAATAATCACTCTGTACAACCATGGTGAGCAGAAAAGCATCTCAGAACACACAACACACTGAGCCTTGAAGCAGATGTGCTACAACAGCAGAAAACCACATCAGGTTCCACTCCTGTCAGCCAAGCACGGGAGTCTGAGGCTACACATGGCACTATTCTGAAGTTTGATGTGAACATTATTTGAAGCTCTTGACCTGCATGACATTATGCATTGCGCTGCTGCTACATGATTGGCTGATTTGATAATTGCAAAAATTAGCAGGAGTACAGGTGTTCCTATTAAAGTGGCCAGCGAATGTATATCAGTATGAAAAGCTGATAAAACTGATAAAATGTATGAAAATAATCAGCTTCAGTGTAACAGTAACTGACATTGGCTTGCATCACACACCACCCTGTCACTGATTCTATAACAGCATGTTTTATATATATATATATATATATATATATATATATATATATATATATATATATATATGTATATATATATATATATGTCCCGAAGTGTTTTATTCCTTATTTATATAAGATAACAAAATTACAAAAAATGAACTGTAGGTAGACCGCTTACATAGGGGTACCTGTTAGCATTGTTGTGGGAGACTGTACCTGTTAGCATTGTTATATGAGATTGTATTAGCATTGTTGTATGAGACTGTACCTGTTAGCCTTGTTGTATGAGACTGTATTAGCATTGTTTATGAGACTGTACCTGTTAGCAGTGTTGTATTAGACTGTACCTGTTAGCCTTTTTGTATGAGACTGTATTAGCATTGTTTATGAAACTGTACCTTTTAGCATTCTTATATGAGACTGTACCTGTTAGCATTGTTGTAGGAAACTGTACCTGTTAGCGTTGTTGTAAGAGACTGTACCTGTTAGCATTATCGTATGAGACTGTACCTGTTAGCCTTGTTGTATGAGACTGTATTAGCATTGTTTATGAAACTGTACCTTTTAGCATTGTTGTAGGAAACTGTACCTGTTAGCGTTGTTATATGAGACTGTACCTGTTAGCCTTGTTGTATGAGACTGTATTAGCATTGTTTATGAAACTGTACCTTTTAGCATTGTTGTAGGAAACTGTACCTGTTAGCGTTGTTATATGAGACTGTACCTGTTAGCATTATCGTATGAGACTGTACCTGTTAGCATTGTTGTATGAGACTGTACCTGTTAGCATTGTTATATGAGATTGTATTAGCATTGTTGTATGTGACTGTAGCTGTTAGCATTGTTGAAATCTGTGAGACTGTAGCTGTTAGCATTGTTGAGATCTGTGAGACTGTAGCTGTTAGCATTGTTGAGAGCTGTGAGACTGTAGCTGTTAGCATTGTTGAGAGCTGTGAGACTGTAGCTGTTAGCATTGTTGAGATCTGTGGGACTGTAGCTGTTAGCATTGTTGAGATCTGTGAGACTGTAGCTGTTAGCATTGTTGAGATCTGTGAGACTGTAGCTGTTAGCATTGATGAGATCTGTGAGACTGTAGCTGTTAGTATTGTTGAGATCTGTGAGACTGTAGCTGTTAGCATTGTTGAGAGCTGTGAGACTGTAGCTGTTAGCATTGTTGATACCTGTGAGACTGTAGCTGTAAGCATTGATGAGATCTGTGAGACTGTAGCTGTTAGCATTGTTGAGATCTGTGGGACTGTAGCTGTTAGCATTGTTGAGATCTGTGAGACTGTAGCTGTTAGCATTGTTGAAATCTGTGAGACTGTAGCTGTTAGCATTGTTGAGAGCTGTGAGACTGTAGCTGTTAGCATTGTTGAGACCTGTGAGACTGTAGCTGTAAGCATTGATGAGATCTGTGAGACTGTAGCTGTTAGCATTGTTGAGAGCTGTGAGACTGTAGCTGTTAGCATTGTTGAGACCTGTGAGACTGTAGCTGTAAGCATTGATGAGATCTGTGAGACTGTAGCTGTTAGCATTGTTGAGATCTGCGGGACTGTAGCTGTTAGCATTGTTGAGATCTGTGAGACTGTAGCTGTTAGCATTGTTGAGACCTGTGAGACTGTAGCTGTTAGCATTGATGAGATCTGTGAGACTGTAGCTGTTAGCATTGATGAGATCTGTGAGACTGTAGCTGTTAGCATTGTTGAGATCTGTGAGACTGTAGCTGTTAGCATTGATGAGATCTGTGAGACTGTAGCTGTTAGCATTGTTGAGACCTGTCAGACTGTAGCTGTTAGCATTGTTGAGATCTGTGGGACTGTAGCTGTTAGCATTGTTGAGAGCTGTGGGACTGTAGCTGTGAGACTGTAGGTGTTAGCATTGTTGAGTGCTGTGAGACTGTAGGTGTTAGCATTGTTGAGTGCTGTGAGACTGTAGCTGTTAGCATTGTTGAGATCTGTGGGACTGTAGCTGTTAGCATTGTTGATACCTGTCAGACTGTAGCTGTGAGACTGTAGGTGTTAGCATTGTTGAGTGCTGTGAGACTGTAGGTGTTAGCATTGTTGAGTGCTGTGAGACTGTAGCTGTTAGCATTGTTGAGATCTGTGGGACTGTAGCTGTTAGCATTGTTGATTCCTGTGGGACTGTAGCTGTTAGCATTGTTGAGAGCTGTGAGACTGTAGCTGTTAGCATTGTTGAGATCTGTGAGACTGTAGCTGTTAGCATTGTTGAGAGCTGTGAGACTGTAGCTGTTAGCATTGTTGAGAGCTGTGAGACTGTAGCTGTTAGCATTGTTGAGATCTGTGGGACTGTAGCTGTTAGCATTGTTGAGATCTGTGAGACTGTAGCTGTTAGCATTGTTGAGATCTGTGAGACTGTAGCTGTTAGCATTGATGAGATCTGTGAGACTGTAGCTGTTAGTATTGTTGAGATCTGTGAGACTGTAGCTGTTAGCATTGTTGAGAGCTGTGAGACTGTAGCTGTTAGCATTGTTGATACCTGTGAGACTGTAGCTGTAAGCATTGATGAGATCTGTGAGACTGTAGCTGTTAGCATTGTTGAGATCTGTGGGACTGTAGCTGTTAGCATTGTTGAGATCTGTGAGACTGTAGCTGTTAGCATTGTTGAAATCTGTGAGACTGTAGCTGTTAGCATTGTTGAGAGCTGTGAGACTGTAGCTGTTAGCATTGTTGAGACCTGTGAGACTGTAGCTGTAAGCATTGATGAGATCTGTGAGACTGTAGCTGTTAGCATTGTTGAGAGCTGTGAGACTGTAGCTGTTAGCATTGTTGAGACCTGTGAGACTGTAGCTGTAAGCATTGATGAGATCTGTGAGACTGTAGCTGTTAGCATTGTTGAGATCTGCGGGACTGTAGCTGTTAGCATTGTTGAGATCTGTGAGACTGTAGCTGTTAGCATTGTTGAGACCTGTGAGACTGTAGCTGTTAGCATTGATGAGATCTGTGAGACTGTAGCTGTTAGCATTGATGAGATCTGTGAGACTGTAGCTGTTAGCATTGTTGAGATCTGTGAGACTGTAGCTGTTAGCATTGATGAGATCTGTGAGACTGTAGCTGTTAGCATTGTTGAGACCTGTCAGACTGTAGCTGTTAGCATTGTTGAGATCTGTGGGACTGTAGCTGTTAGCATTGTTGAGAGCTGTGGGACTGTAGCTGTGAGACTGTAGGTGTTAGCATTGTTGAGTGCTGTGAGACTGTAGGTGTTAGCATTGTTGAGTGCTGTGAGACTGTAGCTGTTAGCATTGTTGAGATCTGTGGGACTGTAGCTGTTAGCATTGTTGATACCTGTCAGACTGTAGCTGTGAGACTGTAGGTGTTAGCATTGTTGAGTGCTGTGAGACTGTAGGTGTTAGCATTGTTGAGTGCTGTGAGACTGTAGCTGTTAGCATTGTTGAGATCTGTGGGACTGTAGCTGTTAGCATTGTTGATTCCTGTGGGACTGTAGCTGTTAGCATTGTTGAGAGCTGTGAGACTGTAGCTGTTAGCATTGTTGAGATCTGTGAGACTGTAGCTGTTAGCATTGTTGAGATCTGTGGGACTGTAGCTGTTAGCATTGTTGAGATCTGTGGGACTGTAGCTGTTAGCATTGTTGAGATCTGTGAGACTGTAGCTGTTAGCATTGTTGAGATCTGTGAGACTGTAGCTGTTAGCATTGTTGAGATCTGTGGGACTGTAGCTGTTAGCATTGTTGATTCCTGTGGGACTGTAGCTGTTAGCATTGTTGATTCCTGTGGGACTGTAGCTGTTAGCATTGTTGAGAGCTGTGAGACTGTAGCTGTTAGCATTGTTGAGATCTGTGAGACTGTAGCTGTTAGCATTGTTGAGATCTGTGGGACTGTAGCTGTTAGCATTGTTGAGATCTGTGGGACTGTAGCTGTTAGCATTGTTGAGAGCTGTGAGACTGTAGCTGTTAGCATTGTTGAGATCTGTGGGACTGTAGCTGTTAGCATTGTTGAGAGCTGTGAGACTGTAGCTGTTAGCATTGATGATACCTGTGAGACTGTAGCTGTTAGCATTGTTGAGATCTGTGGGACTGTAGCTGTTAGCATTGTTGAGAGCTGTGAGACTGTAGCTGTTAGCATTGTTGAGATCTGTGAGACTGTAGCTGTTAGCATTGTTGAGAGCTGTGAGACTGTAGCTGTTAGCATTGTTGATTCCTGTGGGACTGTAGCTGTTAGCATTGTTGATACCTGTGAGACTGTAGCTGTTAGCACGGTTAAATTACCACACCGTACCTGTCAGTGCTGTTGAGTTCTTTGGCAGTGTTGCTAATCTCCTCGTTCTGCATGTTGCGCAGCCTTTCCTGTCTGGCTCGCCTCCTTCTCTCTCGAGCAGCCTCTTCATCATCCTCATCAAGTTTTACGTAGCTCATCCTTAACAGACAGCAAGATACACGTATCCATGTTGGTTTATTTTATTGAGATAAGCCAAAGAGCATGGAAGAAGATGAGTTATAAGCTTAATGCTTAATAATGGCCTAACAAGTGGTTTTAAAAAACCACAACATTTAGGTAGTGCTGTGAATGTGTGCTGGTGTCATGAGCCGCCATGCTCGAAAAACATCTCACAGACAAAAAATTCCTTACTGGTGTGGTGTGAATTAATGCTAAAAACGTTACTCAAGTGGAAGAGGAAGTGATTACTGTGCAAAAACTTTAGGCCCCCTACATTTATAACCTACCTATTTTATACCTACTGCAAAAAAACATTGACCATATTAATTAATAGATCTTTTTTTTTTCTGATAAAAACACCATCAATGTTGTCTGGTATTTTACTTGCAAAGGAAGTAGAACTGTAAACTTTAACAAAACTGTAAACTTAAACAACCTACCAGCCAATTTCCTTAGAAAACTTCTTGCAGCGTACCAAAGAGATCTGTGCAGTTTTCTGATTTTAGTCAACGTTTTATTGGTTGCTTTACTATTTACTGCTCAGTATAATAGTTCTTTTGATACTTAGAACCATTTAATTTCTTCATTTTTTGAAGGCAGGTTCTATACAGTCATCTCCAGAATTATTGGCACCCTGATGGGTAAAGATGGGTAAAACACTGAAAATATGACAGAAATCTAACCTTTAATTCAAGTACATTAAAGACAATAAAAAATCCTTATCACAAGAAAAAAAAAATAAAAATAATGTGTCACAATTATTGTCACCCCTAGAAATTCTTATGAACCAAAAACATAAGCATGCTCCTATTTATATTTTACTTTATTATGTTCATCTAAATGTTTAGGAACACTTAAGTGGACACCCATGACTTCCTATTTCTCTGGAGTAGAAATATGAGGTGACAGAGGCCAAATTCTCGTCAGTCATTCATCAACATTGGGAAGATAGAATATTCAGGTATGTAGCTATTTTGCATATGCAGCATATATATAAAAGTATAGAACTTATTAAGGGATCAGAGTTATTATAATAAAACATCTACTAAAAACATTATACTTCTCGCATTTTACTGCACACCTTATACCAGCCTTGTTCAACATCAAGTTAATAAGAATATGGAACTCTGTTTATGTCTAACTCTCAATATTTTTAGTTTTAGATTCAATTCCTTGATTGATGCTAAAGATTCTTCTTCTTGTTATTATTATTATTATAAGTCACATTTAACATATTCATCATGCAGTACAGTACTGGATAAAGACCAGGCCAGTCAGACATGTAGACATTCTTGCAGCTAAACTTAATGAAAAAGAAACAGGCAGAAAGCAATTTGGATAGTTGGAATGGAAAGTGCCGTTTGCATGCTAATGGTGATTTACGTAATTGTTCAGCCAAGAAATGAGCCAAATTTTGCCCAAACAGCCTTGTTCTGGGAGCAGTTTCTGTTCTACTCTCTCTCGCTTCTGACACTCAGTGCACCAGTGCAGTTCAGAGAACAAACCATTTAATCCTACTTCCACTGTTTAACCGATTTGGTCTGGCCTCAGTTTGCCACAGCATGCCAGTGTTTAACAGACAGAGCGAGTTTGAAATGGCCCATTGATAGAGGATGGGGATTATTTCCCCCTTCTCCTCTTGACTTCCTCCTTGTCGATGATTTACAGATGTTGCGGATGGTGGAAAGATCCAAAACAGAGACAACAAGCCTGTATATTCCTTCCGATCCCATCCTGTAGGTCAGGGATTTCCAAACTGGAAAGGTCGTCTAAAGAGACAGTCAGATGGACATGCACATCTGCTTTTTTTTAAAAAGTTTTCTCTAGAATGATTTGCAAGGTATCATCAAGGAATCATCTAGTCTATGCATGATTTATATCTGTCAAATACACAATGTATCACAGATCAGATGGGTAGGGAGAGGAAGCAATTTAGTGAACAGGCTGAATCTTAATCTTATTAAAGTCTGAGTTATCAAGAACTTGCATATATTTGGAGTTTCTTTGGCCTGAATATTATAGAGAACCTCCTTGCAGCTTTAAGACACTATAGCGCCCAGGAACTGCTGTGACTCTAACCAGGTTAAACCAGTTCCTGAAGATGAATGAATGGAATTCATAATGTACTTTATATTAATAAGAGATTTTCTTTTCATTAACTTGTTCATTGGGTTGGACTGCAGTGTGAAAGACACTTTACGATCTCAGGTTATTATATAGATACAATCAACTGCATAAATGCTTACTCCAAAAATATCAATATAATGTTTGCATTAGACACTAATGTTTAAAGCATTAAGAGCTCAAATGTTCCAGTATTAGATGCTTCTTCTAGAAATGAAAACTTCTTCAAAAGTAATTTATGGTCTGGACACTTTAGATTTGCACTTTACATTGAAGTGGACAGGCCTTTTGATCAATAATTTCCCACTCTTCCCAATAAAGCTTGTTTTTTTCCACTAAAAAAGGCATAAATGTGGTAAACACTACATGCCTTTGGGCTTTCTTGCTTGCATGAATAACATGCTTAAGATTTTAAAGCTGTTCCATCTAAATAACATCTTTCTCAAGTCCAACTCATCAAACTGGTGTCCAACGTCCCTGCATGGCTGTAAAGTATATTATACAGTTTATTGTTTTTATTACAGTGCAGCAACGGAGAGAAATGCTCTGTGACTGTGTCTCAGATGTTTCTATGATGAGAAAGCAATAAGAACTCTTTTCTTTCTTTCTCTTCCTCCACTGCTTATAGTATGCGCAGAGAGGAAGGGCTTCACCCACTGTGAGCTCATCGTATCTCCAAATGAGAAGTTGCTATTACAGAAAGGCGATGTGGAAATGACAGCAGCGTCGGTGGGGCGTAAGAATGATTCAGTGAAAGGCCTGATTTCCTGTTTAAACTCTTGAACGGTCATAGCTTTCAGATCTACACCAAGCCTTCATCACACTACATTAGAATAATCGTAGGTTTCTTTCTCAATGGTGCATCACTTCAGCAGAGAAATGACTTGGATATGCTCCATGAACCATCACTCATAATTTGGTTAACCTGGGCACTGTTCCACGTGTAATTAATAACACGTGTGGTTATAGTTTTAAGACTACATGTCAGCTATCCACATATTGCTGACATTCTTTATTTGCTTTGAATAAAGTATACTCTCTGGATTATAATTAGCTTTGATGTTTGCTTTCTTCCAAAAGTATTTCTATAATGCAATAGTTCCTGTAGCTCATTGCTTGAATTACAGCCAGGAGAGGAGAAGATTGGAACCATGCTTTGACCTTAACATCAGAACAAATATGGATCTATGACAAAGGCTTCACAATTAATGAGTGTTGCAGCTGATAGCTACAGGTGACAAATTAATTGAAAAGCCAACATAAAGTCTCTTAGTAAGCTGACGAGCCACTACAGTTCTACAATTCTCTGAAATTGTACTGGAGGGATAAACACCATTCTTTCAAAGGATATTCCATCAGGCCATAGCATGTGATTTACATCATTTTCATTCTCATGAAAACATTTAGTGAGCCCTTGTACCCTGTGGATGGGGATGGAGTCATCCTGGAAAAGACCACTCCAATCAGGAGAGCAATGTTTCATTATAGGATAACGTGACTTGACTTGCAGTGACTCTTCTCTTTTTTTCTTTATTTTGTCACCCATCTATATATCTGTGAAATAAATTTTAGCATGGATTGTAGGACCATACAATCAGTATGTCCTTCATTCTACAGAGGAAGCTACTTTATCTACTAGAACAAACCAAGCTGTATAAGGAGCCACTGAATGTCATAATTTGATAAAAGTTTTGCATAGTTACATGCCATAGCAGAATGGACACAAGCCTAATTAATTCAGATTGTGATCTGATGCTGGCTGTAAAAATGTCCACGATGCAACTGCGCAAGTCATCATCATATCATCATCATCATCATTATCATCAAAAGAAAGAAGAGTGCTTACACACTCTGTACATACAACAGTGGACACAGTTTAAAAATGTTTACATAACCTAATAAAAAGAAATTAATCTTTCAAAGAATTTTTTTCTCTGTTTTCACTTTTGGGGGTAAGCAGAATTTAAAGTGCTTGAATTTTTGATTCTGCTTGAGATACGTGCAAAAGAGAAATATATTCCAGTTCAGAGAAGTCTGAGGTTTTCAAACTCACATATAATGTATTTTGAAAATGTCAAAATTTGGCTATGTAAAGGGTTTTCCCAGGCCACCACCATAATTCTCAAAATGTATGGACCCTTAGACGCAGAAGTTAGTTTTTCACCCTCCAGACACGAAACACATTCACATGCTGCATGGGACTATCTGTCATCCTCAACTGTACACAACTGCCTACCAGACCTTATAAGGCCAGCTGGATTGTGGGATTTGTAGGAGGATAGAACAGACCCAGAATAAGTAAGAGAACCATGTTAGCCCACATCAAGCAAATCAACTCACATGATAAACATGCTAAAAAAAACTGAAAATGTTTTAAAAAAGCTGTTCACAGAGGCTTGTGTGTGGGCTGTTCGGGGTTTGTCCTTATTAGATTATGATAAACATGCAAGTATTGGCTGATAAATGGACAAGTAATTTGCCATCTACAATTTTTCACTGAAATGCAAGCAACACAAATGAGCACTGACAGGCCTGGCTCTAATCTGCTTTAAAGCAGTCCAGAGAAAATACACACTCACTCTCTGACTCACTGTCTGACGCTCAACGGGCCACAAATGCCTCTCCTAAAGCCAATGCTGTGTTTTTAGATCATGCTGTACTTTCATGTGGTCAAAATATCTTGCTCCAATATTTCTAATGTGTATAATGTTACATAAAATGTAACACTCAACATTGCATAATACACCATTCCATTACAGAGCTGCTGCTTTTTTTTTTTATTACAGTTACATATTATAACTACTGGACTGTAAATACTCCAGCAGAGCAACAGAGAAAGATTTACAGATGCTACAACCTTTATAAGGAATAGAGAAGCTAGCTGAGAGACTGCTGTTTAGATTGGGAAACACAGGCCTTTCCAACTTGGCTTGAAAGTCAAAGTGAGATAGAGAGAGAGAAAACAGAAAAACAGAAATAGAAAATCCTCTACATAAGGGTGAGGTATATGAAAAAATCATATTGCAATACTTTGTCATAATACAAAATAAATTATAACCATACTTTGGTAAATAAACATTAATTATATAACCATTATAATGAAAACTAGTTCAGAAACTTTTTTTTAAAATTGATTATGATAACAAAAAATATTTAACAAGCAAATGCTAAAAAAACTAAATGACTGGTACAACATCTACTCATTTACTTGTTATAGTGAAATTTAGCAATGTGAGTTTTAAAAGTTCTGACACCTGATGATATGATATGTTGATATGATACCTGTATAGCAGATGGTCCAGATAAATAAACTAAAAAAATATGTTTAATTGTTGACATTGTGAAGCTTTCGGTGAGGAAACATTTATTTAGCCTTTGTGGAAGGTGTCTCTAGTGTCAAAACTTTGTAACTTTATGTTTTCCAACACTGGAAAGTCTTCAGGATGGAGAGTTTTATGGTTTCTCTGTAATATGCTAAGTGTTTTTTTTTTTTTTGTCGTAGTAGCTTCAAGAGAGAGAATAAAAAGAGAGGTTGGTGAGGGAACAACTGTTTAGAGCTGCTATATTGTAAGTGATAACAAGACCTAACTTGTTTTGTGGATGTTCCACAACAATAAGCGTAATTATAAATAGGCTAAATGTACAACATGTCACTCTTTAATTTAAAAAAAATTTAACCATTGGTAAATTGCTGTTGTATAAGAGGAATAAAACACTTCAGGACATGCTCTTACTGGCAGTGGTGGCTCAACAGTTAAGCCTCTGGGCTACTGATCTGATTGTCAGGGTTTCAAGCTGCCACTGTTGGGCTCTTAAGCAAGGCCCTTAACCCTCTCTGCTTGAGGAGTAATGTATCATGGCTGACACCAGCTTCCTAGCAAGCTAGGATATGTGAAGAAATAAATTTCACTGTGCTGTAATGTAATATATGACAAATAAAGGCTTCTTGGAAAATAATCCACTTTGGATTGGCAGTAACTCCACTTTCATCACACCACCCGTTACTGATTGTCCCCAAGTGTATTATTCTTTACATATTGCCCAGCGTTAACTGACATGAGAGTGAAAGAATGAGTTCGAAAGAATGAGTGTCAGTGGGTGTGTGTGTGTGTGTGTCTGTGTGTGCGTGTGCGTGTGTGTGTGGGTGTGTACACTTTACTTTTCTGCTTCTCTTTGCATCTCTTCTCGCTTTTGTCTCCGGAGCTCCCTGCGGCGTTCAAAGTCCTCATCCATGGTGTCTGGTGCAGAAAATTCTCTCGTGTCCTCACTGGGAGACAGAATAGACAGCACAGGGGTTATTAAAGTACATGAAAATTTGACAAAGGACTATTATAATCTTTCCGACTGTCTGCATAATGTCCTTGCTGTCCAACACAATCCCTGCTCACTTTTCTCCCTTTGACAACTACCAGAAAAGGCAAATGCTGCATCGCCCCTACACACCGAGTCAGCTTCCTCTACATCTCCTGTCTTCCTCAGTGTGTTCTACCTTCTACCTCTTCTACTGGTCTATTCTATCTGCTAAACAACACTGACAGCAACAATAACAGAATCAACATGTAAATGCAATAAAATAAAGAGAATATAAAAATATACATTAATGCACTAACATAAATAGGAGTAATAAAGTAATAAAGCTCTAAAAGGGAATAAAAGGATACTATTACTACTACTACTACTACTAACAATAATATAGAAATAGTAGCAAGAAATAAATATAAAATGAAAACATAAAAACAAAGTTTGTAAAAAAGATTCATTCAATTTCTGTAGTACTAGATCTTACAGAATGACAGACAGTTCATTATATACAGTATATGATGGTGCTAATTCATTGAATGCTTTAAAACCAACAGCAGTACATTAAAATCTTTCCTTAAAGAGACCGAGAGCCAGTATGATGATGCAAGAACTAGTGTGAGACGTCCTCTCCTGCATGTTCATGTTAATAATCTTGTTACACACTTAAACATCATCATCTATCACTCTACCTTTTTGTTTCAGATGGAATATCTGCACTACACAACTCTGAAGAAGTAAGCATCTTAGAGAAGGGAGAGAAAAGCTCACTTTCACACACCTGATTGAACACAACAGCTTATTTTTAAGGCATTCGTGAGCTGAAAAGTTGTGAAATCCCAAGCAGTACAGTGTAAAGACCCCTCAGGACTGCTGTCAAATGAGTGAAAGGTGTTTCTTGCATGCTAGACTCAGCTTTAAGGTCGTTTTTAAGGTTTCTCTGAGGACACGTAAGTCCAATGGGACAGCGCGGCCTACCAGAAATGGCAGAATGCAAAACACATGGTCCAGGAAATGCAATATTTGACTTCTTTCTGGGTCAGCCAAGGAAGGAATAAGAGATCCCATCAAAAACATGCCACTTCCAGACGTTCTGGCTAAGAAAATCTAATAAAAATAAATCTCCAGTGCATGTAAGTTTGTGTTTACAGCTTGAGTTTCCTGTGCTTTATTTTTACATGGCAGAACATATTGTCTTGGCTTGAAAGCTCGGGGAAATGTACAATTCAGCTACAGGGACACTTTAGTTAAACAATAGGGTAATTTGCTTACATTCCCTGAAATAATGAATGGTAATTCAACCAAAATTAAGCTAAACCAAAAACAGAAATATGTTAATAGCATTGTACACTTTGCTATTTAACTAGAAAGGTTTCCTGCTCTGTGATGTGAACATTAACAATGTTACCTTGATGTATTGAGGGAAAATGTGAAACTAATAAAACACACAGGTGCAGACCTAAAACAAGCAAATTTCAGCTTCACATCTGTATTTGACATAGAAAATGGTCTGCACTGGTGAGGATACAAAAGTAGTTCAAATTAACTGGGTTACGACTTTTGCATCAACTCATGTCAAGTCCTTATATTCATCAAAAACATCCAATACTGATTTTCCTGTTATGTTCTTCATTCTCCCATACACCACATGAAGATGAACTGTGAAGATGCTGATGCATACCTCAATAGATCAATAGAGCCCTGATTCAACCTTGAAGATAACTAGCTAATTTGTATTAAGAATTTTTTTTTAGCTCTTTTAAAGCAGAGTTTTCCAAACACAAGATGATCCATAGTTTTGCTCTCTTTGAGCTCTCAGTGCATCTAAACAAGGTAATCGAGAACAGTTTATAACTGGCACCTTTGTGTCAGGATCTGGGAGAGTACAAAATGTGGACCTTTGGTCCCTGAAAACAAGTTTGAGAAAGTTTGCATTAAGCGAAGCTGAGAGAATCTCAACCACCTTTACTGCTCAATTCATGACCATGTGTTTTTTTTTATTTTTTGACATACAGTAAAAATGGCTATGAGCCTATTAGTTTTAAAATCCAGTGCTGGAAATTGATGTCAATAACATATTATTCCTCTAAAGCTCTTGCTCCTGAATTCCACTTCATTACAACTTCAAGAAATTGAATCAGTGGTTTAAGGGAAGAAAGCAGCTCTAAACCACAAGCTCAGGTTCCACCAAGTTCATGAATACACACTCGTTAACTCAGTCTCTCACATCTAGGGGTAATGGTTGCAGAGATGGCAGAAATATTGTATCATAGTACTTAAATACATCAAATTGGCATGGGAACCTGAGTGGCATAACAGAAACGCACCCTATCGTTGGAGATCACGAGCTTGAATCCCGATGATGCCACAGTCATCTGTGGCCAGGAGTCCAAGGCTCAGACTTAACAATACAAAAGAACAATACATTGACACGACAGAGTACACAGACAAATTAATCAAAGATTAACACAGAACAGGTGAACACAATCGGGTAACAAACCAGTGACAAGACAGGGGGATAGCGTGAAACTGTGTTTTACAGTATATATTGAGCTTTTGTTTTGTTAAGCAGCAACAAGGGCCACTACTCACCCTGAGATTAAATGAATTATTTCATGAAGAAAAGGAGGGAAAATGCAAAAAATACAAAAATGTCCAGTCAGTATAGCCAGTAACAAAGAAGTAATAAAAGCACTCACACCTGACAATATTTAGAATATTGTATAATGATGTTATTATATCACAATATCAATATCATGTTGTCATACAGCCCAAGTACTGGGTGATATAAGAATATATCAACTTTTCTAAATATCATGGTTGTGCCAGGTGTCAGTACTCAAATGTTACTCACTGTAACAGTTAACATATTGGTCATTCAAATATTTTTTTAACCTATTATTTAATTCTCCCTAATATATTTGTAAATGTTGAAAAAACCACACAGAATACTGTTATTAACATAAATTGCCATGACTCCATTTAGAACATCTAACAGCAGCTGATTGGAGAACCTCTTTGAACATTTTAACAGTCCACCTTCATCCTCCATCATGAAGGGACTGTGTGTGCATGAGAAGAGTTCGACCTGAGGACGCAGGGAGCTCTGAGCACTGTTTCATCGTTCAGTTTTCTGCACTGGAGCTCTGAGCACTGTTTCATCGTTCACTTTCCTGCACTGGAGCTCTGAGCACTGTTTCATCGTTCACTTTCCTGCACTGGAGCTCTGAGCACTGTTTCATCGTTCAGTTTCCTGCACTGGAGCTTTGAGCACTGTTTCATCGTTCAGTTTCCTGCACTGGAGCTTTGAGCACTGTTTCATCGTTCAGTTTCCTGCACTGGAGCTCTGAGCACTGTTTCATCGTTCAGTTTCCTGCACTGGAGCTCTGAGCACTGTTTCATCATTCAGTTTCCTGCACTGTAGCTCTGAGCACTGTTTCATCGTTCAGTTTTCTGCACTGGAGCTCTGAGCACTGTTTCATCGTTCAGTTTCCTGCACTGTAGCTCTGAGCACTGTTTCATCGTTCACTTTCCTGCACTGAAGCTTTGAGCACTGTTTCATCGTTCAGTTTCCTGCACTGGAGCTTTGAGCACTGTTTCATCGTTCAGTTTCCTGCACTGTAGCTTTGAGCACTGTTTCATCGTTCACTTTCCTGCACTGAAGCTCTGAGCACTTTTTCATCATTCAGTCTCCTATGTTTGACCTGGAGCACTTCCAGAAACAGAGCTACAGCTTTGACTCTGCGGCTCTGCTCCAAAGAGTGTCTATATGTGCACAGGTCGAGCTGTTCTGCCTCGCTGACCTACAGAGCCATCCTTTTAAAAGCTGTCATTTCTGTCAGCAGACTGTTCTTCAGCAGGGGAAGAGAGAGGGATGTGATCTTTTATCAATGTGTGTAGGATACACAGTTCACAGACAGAGAACAAAATTTATGTTGCATCCTTAAACTAGGAGAATACACAGAAATTTACTGTGTAACTCTTACAGAGTTAAATTATTACAGAGTTAAATTAAATTAAATTAATTAATACATGCAAAAAAGATTTACCAACTCATTGACTAACAGAATCTATGAAGGATTTGGTCATCTCTCCATAAAAGTACAGAATATAGGCAGTATCCTTGCAAATAGATAGATTTGGTAGCCACAGTGTGATTTAGCATCCCAAAAGAGTAGCAATTACATGTGTAAATCAATACGACCAAAGAACACTTATTAAATTTGTGTAAGCCTGTTTTAGCCACTTCATCCAAAACCATTCGAAATTAGTCTTCATAGTTCAAAAAATGAGCAAAATGTTCTTTTGGACTAATTATGACTTAATACTCGCAACATGGCCACTTCAAGTTCAGGCTGCATACGCAAATTAGCACTTTTTAAGTGGGAACTTAGTTAATCAGTACCTTACTGTGCACATGAAAGATTTCACCTCCCTGAGCCATTGTAACACTGTAGTCTTATATCCTCCTTAATTTCTCTACAGAATTTCAAGGAAAAAGAAGAGCTGTTCTGGGCATGGTATAGATTTCCCAGGATCTCTGCCTTTGAACCACAAGGTAGGATCAAACTCATAAATCATTTCCACATGACACAAGCTGAAGACATATTCTAATTTACACATCTGCCACAGATTACAGTTCCCGGGCATAATGCCCTCCGTGTAGCTCGCTCTCTTGTGGTCTTGAAATTCCATAAAAAGTTGTAGTCAAAATTCCATTCCTTCAATGTCCTACTCCAGTGTAAATGAATCATCTCACTCTTAAACAAAGACCTAGGGGGCATGGCATGGTTTACATAAAATAATTTCAGAAATCATAACAGGACAGAGATACTTGCAGAAACAACTGACGTCCATGAAGTCACCTTCTTCCAAGAGTCTGTAATGTCATACTGAGGTCAGGGAGTTTATCCTGGTTAACGAACAAGTCTGGTAAGGTTAAATCACCATAATGTGCTGCCTTGTGTGTTTTCTATAAAGTTTTATTATATGAGGTTTGCAGAAGTGTACAGGGAAGAATACACTCCATGGCTAAATCCATGGCTTACTGAAATACAAAGCCATCTGCTGGCAAACTATGTGCTCATGATCAAATTTATTCAGTGAAAAATCCAGTTTCCTTTCATGAAAGAAGATTCTTCACAGTACCATAAATAGTGCACACTGTTAAACAGCAAATAGGAGGAAACTATTGCACATGTTGGCTGCGGTGAGGAGACTGAGCAGGTTGTTGGCTAAATATGTTTCCCATCAGGTGACTACGGAGGATCTGCAAACGCCACATAAGGGTGGAATTTAAAAGTGCTGCATTCTCAGACAATGGTGCATCTCTCAAAACCAGATCAATAGAGCACTGATGTATCACTGAAGATCAACACATTGAGTACTTTTTTTCTACTTGAACTGACATTGTGAGAATTTTGTGAAGATATAGGTATAATATTCATTGATTCATTCATTCATAACAGCTTTATTCTGGTCAGGGTTGTGGTGGAACCGGAGCCTATCCCAGTCGATCACAGGGCACCACACACACTCACACACACACACACACACACACAGTCCCCATAGCTACCAATCCACCTATGCATGTTTTGGAAAAAGGAAGAAAACCAGAGAGACTAGAGGAAACTCAGACACAGAGAGTAACCTGAGAGACCCTTGAGCTGTAAGTGCCATCACCACTCTAGGTCCAACTCAGCTTTGCAAATTTGTAAGATTACAGATGGGTCTAGGGGCAAGGTTAGCTTCCATACCTTTTCTTTTTTCTAAATCCAATGAAATCCAACCACCTCTCCATCATTCATTTGAATTCATACAAATTTCTTATATAATCAGGGTAACGGGTCACAACAATACCAAAGAGAAACATGTTTTTCTTTCTTATTTATCTGAAATTAGCATTAACTCCGTTTAGCACTTGTTACGTGGTCTTCGACCTCTTAAATATCCGAAGAACCTTGGAACAATAAGTATAGGAGGATCTGAATCACTCCTTAAGCACTCTTCTTCCATCTCCAGATGCCCACTCCTGGGGTTCCCCATCAGAGACACGTAGAATCAACAGTCACAGGTCTAAAATATGACAGCGCTCGTGTTCCATGACATGCAGTAAAGTGGAGTAAGCGAGGAGGGCTTTGGTTTGGTCTGTTGCTCTCCAGTGTGTACAAGCATAACCAAACATGGTAAAAGACACTGATGTGCCGTGACTCACTGATATTAAAGTGCATCTTCTCTCTAAATAGGTACGGTATCTTTCAGAACCAGTGTGTAATCAGAGTGATCTATGTGACCTGTCATAACTTGAGAAGGTGATCATAAGTAAAGCAGTTAATCAGATATTTGATAAAGTCTTGAATGCTTGAGTTATATATAATTAAACAAGGCAACTGTTTCTGAAAGATGGACTTCCTCCTCCATATAAGGCCACAACAAATTGGAGCTGTGTTGCTGTGTGTTTGCACCAGAGTCTGGTTTACAGTAGTTAATGTTGTTGTGGAGTTGATACAGACACAGTCAGTTTTCCAGTTGGGTGTCCTTAACAGTCACGGTAAATGCATGCTGGCTGGTAAGATAATTGTGATATGAAGTAGTTGGATAATACGTTTAGTACATACATGAGAATAAAGAATAGGTAGAATAGATAGCATTGTGCACAATGAATTTTTAAGGGCTTAATTCTTTGCAGAAGAGATCTGTTTCTAATTTAGGGGAATGTTCTCGTGTTTTGTACAGAAGCTTCGCTATTTAATGTGCACCTAGATCTAGATGACTGTCTTGCGTCAACAAGCTCCCTCTTTCACAAACAAATAAACCCATATGTACTGTAAATGCACAATTTCTCATGTATGCCTGTGTAGACATTTCTATTTACTGTTCCCTCTTTTCACTGATCATTACATGTACATTTATTCATTTGCCAAACACTTTTATCCATGGTTAGTAGGGGTATAACACAACGTATCTGTATCTGTACCAAGTATCCGTATCTGCGTTCAGAGTTAAACCCAAAGTGGGTGTGACCTAAATCTAATTAAAAAAACAGAAGAAATATGAAGCTGGCGAAACAAACCCAGAGGCAGATATACCAGAAATACTAGCACTGAATTCTAGCTCCTCAACCAATTCCTCAACCCCAGCTATATCACTTGTGTGTGATTGTTTTATGGTAATCCTGCTTGTGCAGTTATAATTTTTGTTTGTACATGCCTATAATTTTTAACAAAGTTATCTGGCTCTATTTCCCAAAATATAAATGAGCTAGTAGCCTAATTTTAAACCACTACGACTCTGACCAGGCAGCTACAAAGGAATGAGTGCTTTCCTGTGCTAACTGCATTCCATGGGATCACAGTCCTGATCCACAATTTTTAGTCTCACCAAATGTCTATGAACCTTGTCTGTGCAATCTTTCTTTAAAAAAAAAAAGAATAGCATGCCTCCTATTCATATCTGTATTTGTATCTGTCCAATCAATATTGTATTTGTATTTAGATACTTGCCTAATGGCCAGTTTTCAGGATTCAAGATTTTTATTTGTCACATACACAGTTATATACAGTACATAACTTCATGACCTTCATAAAATGAACCTTCATAAAATTCCACTACATAACAAATGAAAAGGATTGATGTTTGCAATTATTTAAAACTAGAGGAACAGGAAACCCCATCAAATCAAGCCATCATAAGTAAGTGAAGTACTGTGGAAAGTATACAGCTGTGCAGCTCAGTGTTCAGCTCCTTGCTAAAAGGTCCAACAGTGGCTCTCTGGCACTCAAAGCCTACAGAACAAAACATTACCAGCCTGTAATATTTAATCTGAAATGGCACGCACTGAAGTGACATGATGAATATTTCCAAGGCTTGCTTCAAATTATACACCACTGCCTGGGGCTTTTCACATGTTTCTTGGCAGGCAGGAATCAAAAACAATTTAAAATCACATACTGGCTTTTATACCATTTTTCAAATTTTAGTTCCAGCAAGTTTCATACACAAACATTTGCAAATTATACCACTTTCCAGAGTTCCACTAACAAGTAAACATTTCAGAAAATAATTGTAGCTAAGCTAGTAACAATTTCAGAGGTCATGTAGAGCTAATTGCCCACATGCTACATCATCACGGTAACATCAGACTAATATATATACAGCATACTGTATGTCCAGCACATATTTATGACATGGACATCTGTTTCTTATAAGTCTAATTTATATCCTCTCATCTGGCTTTTTAAAATTCAGGATGCCAATGTGAGCATGTTTAAATTACTACATTCACTCCTTCAGAATATTCAACACTTTGATCTCGGAAACTCGGACATGCTCCCTTAATCATTCAAGAGCATGCGAAGTAACCAAGATGTTTTTTGCAGGGATACATTTACATCTCAGTCAGTGTGTTTCTGTGGAACCACTGTATCATATGTTTGTGCTTTTGATCACGGTGACGTCTCTGCTGTCTAATATGACCATAAACAAGCATAGCTGGAAAAGTTGGTCATGCCTCTTTAATAGATCAAGGCATTGCATCCAATGTTTGTCATTTCCACATTTTCTCCATTACCCCTACATTAAAATACACAGTGTTCCTGACATAAATTTCATAGTCTCTGTTAGCTTCGCTATACATTTCTTTTACTTTTGGAGGACATCATGTTTTCTAATTAGGAACACCCAGGAAAGTCTGTCACTGCTCGGTGGGCCAGCGATTCTCTCATGTAGGATCATTTACACAGAGAGTTTACAGATTTCTCCTGAATGCACCAGGATGCTTTTGCAGGAGACTCTAATTGCAACGAAACACATTCCATGTCTCCTGGGAGACGAGGCATCGATCAGGGCCAGACACATGCTCGTGCACTCTGCTGCAGAAGGCTTCCAGTCTTGTGGCTTATACCATCTAAGGAAAAGGACCTGACTTGGCATGACAGTACTCCAGCGCCAAAGCTTTTCCACAGTAAGACGCCTGCTTAGTGTATGATAAACAGCATGCTAGAATGGAACAGTTTCAAGGACTAAAACTCAAAGAAGATTTTTTTATTACTCAAAGAACATCTGCAGCCCTCTTAGCACATACTTGATGGACCTACCCGAAGAGAAGATGGTTTCAGCTTGTTTTGACCTCATGATTGAGGAACGTTTATCGTGCCAGCACGTCATCATCTCTGATTAGGCTGCACAATGCAGGAGTACTGTACTTTAAACATCTTCAATCTAAATGACTATGGAAGATCATTCATTAACTTGTTCCGGATGTAGAAAGGATGCACTGTGTCACTGAGTAGCAGTCTGATTAGTGGCATTATATTCAGACACAGAAAACTGTGCAAGCATATAATGACAAATTGCAAAGGATTTATATAATTTCTACAATAAAAGATTGTAAAAGATTGTAGATTGTTTGATACAGTATTGGCAGATCACAGCATCTTACTGTATAGTTATACACCACTGTACCTATAGGTGTGGTGGCCTGAGAAACCCCTTCACATGGTCAAATTTTGACATTTTATACTATATGTATAGTTATAAAAACTGCAGACTTTCCTGAACTGTAATATATTTTTCTTTTGTATGCAAAAAGTGCAACTAAAGTTCATTTAAAAGCCCAGTTACTCCCAAACGTGAAAAAGTGAAAATCACATTTAAAGATTTCATTCCAGTTCCATCTATACGTATTATAGAAATGCAACAATTCTGACAAATTGTAAAGACTTATAACTTTAAAATAGGAAACGAGTTCTCACTCTGATGATCAGCATCATCCACTTTAGTCTCTGTCTCATCATAACCATTACATTTAAACACAATCCTCATCGTCGTCTCTTCATTCGACTGATCTCCGTTCACACTAATATCACTAGGGAAATAATTGCTGATTCGTTCATTCAGTTATGATCTGTTAATAAAATTTCTTTTTATTAATGTCTTTTCATTATTTAACCATTTTAAAACTGTGTCCACTGTTGTGTGTACAGAGAGTAGAAGTGCTCTTCTTCATTTTTATGATGGTGGAGCATTGCGGACATTTTGATAATGAATAATAAATGAATTAACCAGGGTGCACTGGTGGCATTATAATTAGTGGCATTATATTCAGACACAGAAAACTGTACAACTGACACATTAATGACACATGCAAAGGATTTATGTAATTTCTACAATAAAAGATTGTAGATTGTAAAAGATTGTTTGATACAGTGCTGGCAGATCACAGATCTTTGTGTACAGTTATACACCATCGTACCTATATGTGTGGTGGCTTGAGAAACCCCTTCACATGGTCAAATTTTGACGTTTTATACTATATGTATAGTTTTGCAGAACTGCAGAGTCAGAGTGAATCCTGGTGTTTTTTCTGACAACCTGATGCGCCGCAGCTTCCCTGTATTTTCTCACACTGCCACGTAACAGATACTGTACATGTCCATTTTTGTTCCAAGGTACATTAGTTCTTAATGTCCCAGCTCAGGGAGGTTTAATGCTACACTAAACATTCTAGGACCCAGGGACCTTACAGTTGTTTATACTTTGAAAATTACAGCTATTTCTAAGTGTGCCACTGAGGCCACACACTGCAGCCAGTGCTTCCCAACTTTGTCCCGTCTCTTTGTGTTAGCTGCAGGTGGTGACTCTAACATCCTGCCTCAGATATCAGATGTTTCAAATGTATCTGCTGCTGGCCATTCCTCACACTCCCGTCTCTTACACACTCTGCATCTACAGCACTGAAGTATTAGAGTAGTATTCTCATAAACTATACTGAATTAAGGGAAAATAAAGAAAATGCCCAGCAGGACATTAATTAGCAATTAATTAGTAGCACATGGAAAGCTTTATGGATAATACAAATGTAAGAAAGAGGAATAGTTATGCTCAGATGAGATAAATCTATCCTCAGGTGCGTGAAGCAAGAAAGTGTTCAAAATCCAAGGCAAAGGAGGTCTGCACACCGAATGAAAACCAGACCACAAAGGTCTATCAAATATATATATTTATTATTTTAAACTTGCATAGTGAAAAAGCACAAAGATCGGTGAGTTAAAACAGACCATTGAGCAGACATTTCAGCCCACAGCTTTCTTCAGCGCTCACCTTACAAATACAGTTCATCCCTTTTACAGACACAGAACTGAAGATTGAGACCAGCCGAGCTTGACTGAGACTCAAAATGTACTCTCTAATACAAATGTACAAGTTACTTGTTTGCAGAAGAACTTTAAAGAACTGATCCAGCATAGATTTCTTTCAGTTCTCCTAAAAGATGTTATGCCAGAAATATGTACAGCAAAAATCTATAGATATTTTATAGGTAAATGATATATCATTTATTCTAGATATTAAAAAAGGTCTTTGTTTTCATATTGTATCAGAGTATCATAGTAGGCATTAGCATTAATAGCATTGATTTAAAAAAAAAATTATTATGCATATTAAAAAGAAAAAAATCTAATGATCCAAAGAATCCTCAGTGTGCCATCAATCCCCATCCAGAGCTTTTAAAAGTTAATTCTGATTCAAATCTGGACTCCAGGTGTTGTTTAATCAGTGAAAAAAAGTGCATTGCTGTGTGTCATTGAGCATTGGGGATGTTTCCTGTGCACATAAGTCTATGTGAGAGACTCTTACCTGAGAAAGTGTAGTCTGATGAACGCAGAGCCGCGCGCTAATGAGGAACGCGATCATCCGCGCATTTCCCCAAATCCCGCTAAATAAAGCGCACTGGAGAAGCTCCACCTTCCCAAAATCTGTCCTGCACACCGTTATTAGTCACCATCAGAAACCTCTCCTCCTCTTTCTCCTCTTTCTCCTCCTCCTGCGTCTCCTCTTCTCCTCTTTCTCTTCATTCTTACCTCGGATAAAGCAAAGCCTGCGCGCAAAACCGTGCGCTCTGCGTCCAAGTAACCTTGCACATTTAGGTCCATTTAGGCTTATATGATAATCTGTGTAATGTGTGATTAAGAGGAGAAAACCCTGTTCAAGGCCATTTCAACATGGTATGTCCTAAAACTGCGCGTGCGAATTCAAATAAACACATATAGGGATATATATATATATATATATATATGTACAGTACTGTGCAAAAGTCTTAGGCACATGCAAGGAAATGCTGTAGAGCAAAGATGCCTTCAAAAATAATGAAATTAAATGTTTCTACATTAAAAAAAATACTATAAAGAGCAGTAAACAGTAATAAATGAAACAAAGTTAATATCTGGTGTGACAGCCTGTTGCTTAAAAGTCTCAGGTGCAATTAGTGCAGTTTTATAAGGAAGTGAGCTGTAAGTGTTACTGAGCATCTTGCAGAAGCAGCCACAGTTCTTCTGGAGACTTTGACTGTCACACTTGCTTCTTATTTCTGCAGCAAAACCCAGCAGCCTTCATTATGTTTTTTTGTCTGAAAAGTGTCTCTTATGTAATATGCTGCTTTCTTTACTGACATACAAACATTGTTCTGTAACATTATGGAAATGTTTGTAATAATGTTCTGTAACATTATGGTAATGTTTGGAAATCTAAAATGTTTTTGTACTGAATCAATGTAGATGTAGAAGATATAAAATAAAAATCTATATCAAAATATAGGGTGCCTAAGACTTTTGCACAGTACTGTATATATATATATATATATATATATATATATGTATAATGTGGAAATTAAACACACATGGGAACAAGTGTGGAAATGTGGAATTAAGTTAATAATGTGAGAAAAAGAAATGGCATGTCAAGCTTCAAAACTCATACACTACATGGAAAATGTGAAAATAATACTGTGGAAAAAAGAAAAATCAGAACAACAGCATGTAAAAAAACTTGTAACAAAAAACATGTAAAAAAGATAAACACTTACAGTAAATGTGAAATATACACATGTGAAATGTCTAAAAAAAAAAACGCCCACATGTGAAATGTCCTGTAAATCTGCAAGAATCTAGTGAAGTTCTTTTCACTTTTCTGTAAGTAATCAAAAGACCACCTGAGTGAAAATTGTTCCCACCTTTTTTACTGAGATTGTACGCTGAAAAACAAAACAAAACAAAAAAACAAACAAATATCAGAAAGCGTGAATATAGTGAAATGTGAATATAGTCAAAATTATCTAGCATTTCTTATTATAAGATTACCATAAAACAAATATAAGATTATTAAAACTATTTCTAGATGTGTTTCCTAATTTCAAAATTCATCCACTGGTAGATCATTTTTAGAAATAAATGCTTAAAATTAGCAAAATTATCCACCATTTTCAAGCTTGAAATTATAAAAGAAATGTCTAGAAATAGGTTTAATAATCTTATATTTGGTTTATTGTAATCTTACAATAAGAAATACCAGATAAATCTGAATATATTCAAGATATTTTCACTTGATAAGATTTAATGTTTTGGACCTAAAAAAAAAAAAAAAAAACATAAATGAATCAACTAATAAAAATCTCTTTTAAAAATGCTGTTTATATTCAAAATCATATTGCAGCCCAAACTTGAACCTACTCATTAACCTTTTAACATTTTACATTTTCCACTTCAGTAATTTATTCTTTGGTCAGGAAAAATAACTAATTTGGACAAAAATGTTCAGCCATGAGTCTGATATCTCTGGATATTTGTTGTCATACAGTCCATTTGAGTCTGTTATTGAACAAGGACACACTGTGATGTAGCATTAGCATATAGATAGATAGATAGATAGATAGATAGATGCAATATGCACATATCAAAATACTTATATTCTGTATATTTATGAATTTATTTCTATATACATTTATTTATTTTCATACTCCAGCTGATGTATTTATACATGTATGTATTGATTGGCAATTTTAGATTTTATCCCTGGAACACTGAGCGTTAGGCGGGAGTACATCTTAGATGGAAGGTGTATTATGTGTGTATTACGGTGGTGCAGTAGGTAGCATTGCTGCCTCAGAGCTCACAGGCTTTCCCCATGTCCACAAGGGTTTCCTCCAGGTTCTCTGGTTTCCTCTCACCTCACAAAAACATGCCCATAGGTGGACTGGATGTGCTAAATTGGCCCTAGGTGTGAATGACTGGCGTCCCGTCGGCGGTGTATTCCCTCCTAACACACAGCGTTCCTGGGATAGGCTCCAGATCCACCACAACCCTGACCAGAATAAAACACTTACTGCAAATGAATGAGTAACATTTTAGGGTATTACATATGAAAAATCTCATTTCAAGTGTTATTAAAATCGATGTATTATGCAAGCAAAAATAATTTCCAGCATGTAAATACAAATTTTGTCCATTATATCACCACACAAGGTTAATTTCATTTTGAATTGAACCATATAACATGTGGGTTATTTATTAATTTATTAAGTCACTTATGTATGAGTTTATTTAACATTTTGGCAGTCGTAGTCTGCTCTCATCCTGTTTCTTTCTGAGGATCTTTAATGATTTGTAGGTTTCTGTCAGAGCAGCAGTGAGTTTATACCGTCTGTGAGACCGGAGCCTCGATTTATCAGACAGCCTTAATGTTGCCTCTGGGACATATTTGGTAAGTGAGCGAGGCTGTTGGCTCCCGCTGAGACTGCAGTACATGTTTAAGTTTAGAAAATGTTCATGTAAACACCAGTGTTTTATGGTAAATGCTTTGTGTATGAATTCAACAGTCTCTCTACTTTCAAACAGGGGCTGGAAACCTGCACGAAGTCATTTATGTACCGGAGGGATGGGGTATGTTTTTGGCATGACAGTGTATAAGAGCCCTTGAAACTGATGTTGGTGTGTGTGTGAAGTAATAGTCACTGTCGTAATACCAGTGACATGTCCAGGTTTTTACACATGGGACGGTGGGTGAAAAATGAACAATCTCATTATTGTATTGCTTCATAGCTGCTTTACAGTTCCTAATACATGGAAAGATGTGGTCAAAATATCTACTAGAGTTTGTAGCTATGTGATTTGAGGTCAGAGGGGTGGCCATTTTAAAGAAGGCATCTGCCATCTGTGTACACAGGCCTGCTTTATTATGTCCAGTAATGTAGTAGACATCATTGTCACAGTGTTTTCTGCAGGACTGAATACATCTCAATGTAACAAACCATTTCTTTCCAGTTCCCACCCCCTAGCTAGCTCTCCCCTATCAACTGCAGTGAGTGAAGGCTAACATGTGCTTTCTCAGAGATACCTGATTCTAGCCATCCACATCTTTTCGAACATCTCTCCATCACAGGGCAGTGTAACACACTGAGAGGAAAGTGCTATCTGCCCTCTTCTACATACATGAGCTCACAGACAGCGATGATTGGCTAGTGTTGAGCTCGAGCTGGCATGGACTCCACAAATTTGTGCAAAAACTTATGATCCATTTTAGATCAACTCCTTTAGACTGTCATCTAAACACATGCTTCAATAGAAGAGATTAGACATGAGGAAAATTGGACCTTTTGTACAAAGCAGTTAACATGCTCAATATCACACATTTGTTTACATTTAAATAGGGACCTAGAAATAGTGCAGTATCTTGAATATTATATAGACTATATAGAATATAAATAATACTCTTTAGTCCAAAAGTCTCAGACTTTTAGACCCCACTGTACGTATTAGGCACAGATAGCTAATGATATCAATCTTAACAGAGTGATATTAAGCCACTTGACCACCATTCTGATACTTTCTCTCCGTACCGTACAACAGGAGTGTCCAATTTAATCCAGAAGCGGTTGGTGTTGCTGCAGGTTTTCATTCCAACCGAGCAGGAGCCGCCCCATATTCCACCTGTTTAATCGGTTGATCTTGGCCTTCACTCACCTCTCAGGTGTGTCTCCTGCTTGGTTGGAATGAAAACCTCCTGCCACACCAACCCTTTGACGGTAGTCATTGGTTGGGCTGCATCACACTGCCACGTCATTGATTATTTCCCTCCCATTGTGTTTTATTCTTGAGCATGTGCATGGATTGTTTAGGGCTGCTTTAGGAATCTGAATTAGCTACAAATTTTGTCATTTTGTCTACAAACATTAGTTTACTTGATTAAACAATCTATTTGACTTTATTTAAGTGCAACTAAGTAACCGTTTCTGTATTAGTGTAGTCACTATTACATACAACCACTTTGGGAGGAAAAGTCACTGTTGTAGCTAGACAGAATTTACCAATTTATAAGAAACTCCAGGTTACGGCATATTAGGCCTTTTTCATTCAAGTTTTTTTTCATTCAAATTTCAAACATTACAAAAAAACCCTTTGATTCTGTTACATATTTTAAAGGAGAATACATTTAAATATTGAGGAGTATGAATGTAAGTCTATAGACAACACTTACATGGAGTCTGTGCTACTAGACTTGTCTCTCACTGATCCCCAGGGCCATTTCTGAACACAGACCTGGCAACCCTTCCACCTGATACATCACATGAAATCACACACTTGGGGAAAAAAAAAAACGGGCTGTATCCAACTGAAAGACTCATTTTTAATAAGCGTAATAATTCTTTGCAAGAACGAGGCTGGCTGTGATAAATGTGTAGTCCTGGAGAGTAATACGAAGAGAAAAAAAGAACAGTAAAGCTTTGCAGGATTTACACGTCATCTCATAGAACATGGTTCACGTACATATGAGAATAAACTCACCTGACATGAAGAATCACGGCCATTACAGTACAGGCCAAGTAAAACAAATACGTGATATACTGCTCGCTGTTGTACACATAATGTCATTTTCCATGTGCTGTAAATGCTTTCTGTGAAAACATATCAAATTCACATTTCAGTGCATTTCAAAACAGAAATATTTTCATGGAGCATTAGAGCGAAGCAGCACCTCCTTCTGGTAATGATTCGTATATAATCATAGGTACAGTACAGTACAACACTTTAAACACATTTGGGACAACTAGCTTTATTCAACTTGGATTTTCCATTTACACTTCCAAAGTACATAATTACATAATTATATATTTAAGTAAATTAATTTTCTTGCTTTTTCTTTTTCTTTTTTTTAAATAAGCGCTTATTAATTCTGTGGAAGCCCATGAGATCACACCACAGTTCAGTAGAGCACAATACACATTCAGATGAATAAAAAAAGCGTTACATAATGCGTGCTTATACTTCATTTAACACAAAAACTGCGCTTTATACTGCACCATTAGAGATGTAGTAAATACGAGTAGTGATGACATGTGGTAGAAAAGAAAAACATGCCCTTAGACTATAATTTACACAGTACAGTGATTTGTGACAAGAAGGTTACAGAGACACAAAACAAACCACACAATACACAATGAACACAGAGAAAGCTTCAAATGAAGCCTGTAATGATCTATTCATTCTAAAACAAACATGAGGTTAAACACTGCCTAGTGTGTGTACAGCTTGGCTTTCAGGCATCACAGAGATACCTCACTTTCAATTCAACATTCACTTCAAGTTAAAATATATTTCAACCCCAAATACACTCTTTCTAAAAAAAGAAAGAAATAATATAAGATGTAACTGTATGTGTGTATCTGCTAGCTAATATAAGGTGCAAGAATTTTCAGTAACTAAAACAGAGTGGCTTCCACTTTCACAGTGCAGAGCTTACCTCTCAAAACTTAACACGAATGAACACAAGAGTCACTGTTTCAAAAGCCAGAGACGTTTTAACTCTTCTGTTTCTAATTAAAAAATATCAGCAGGCTATGTTTCTATCAAACATCTACAGGGCCTCATTCTTCCTAATGGTTTACTGAGTTAGTGGGAGTGGACTGTTGATGAATTAACACGATCCCAGACTTTTCAGTTCATTAACTCATCAGCTGTTGTGAGACTTGTTGCCAAGACTATGCAGAAAAACTTGGATTTTTTTTTTTTTTTTTTCCCCAGATGGGCGCCAAGAAACAGTAGAAAAGCATATATACTGAGACTTGAAACCATGATACTGCAAGTCAGTAGGTGACTAATGACAATGGGACTGAAGCCCAGAGAGGACAGGAAGACATTTTCCATTTATAAAACGTAACAAAACATGCACAGGATTTAATGTGGCAACAAGCTAATAAATGAAGGTCATAAAATTGTAATCTAAGCACATGTTTTAATTTATTTTCTGCTTAATTTATCAAATTAATAAAATTGTGCCTATGATTTGGTTCATTCTCTTGTGTCATACGAGGCAACAGCAATATGATTTAATACACTACATGACCAAAAGTATGTGGACACCTGACCATCACACCCATATGTGGTTCTTCCCCAAACAGTTGCTAAAAAATGTTTTAAGCACATGAATGTCTAGGATGTCTTTGCATGCTGTAGCATTACAGTTTTCCTTCACTGGAACTAAGAGACCCAAACATGACAATTCCCCTGTGTAGAAAGCGAGCTCCATGAAGACATGGTTTGTAGTGGAAGAACTCGAGTGGCCTGCACAGAACCCTGACCTCAACCCCACTGAACACCTCTGGAATGAACTGGAACACTGTCTGTGCCCCAGGCCTCCTCGCCTGACCTAATGCACTGATGGGTGAATGAACACAAATCCCCACACCCATGCTCCAAAATCTAGCGGTCTTCCCAGAAGAGTGGAGGTTATTATAACAGCAAAGGGGGAACGACTCCATATTAACGCCCATTATTTTGGAATGAGATGTTCAACAAGCATATATGGGTGTGATGGTCAGATGTCCACATACTTTTGGACATATAGTGTATGTCTCCATAACACATCACCCTGTTGTTGATTATTTTCCTATAACAGAATGCCCTGTTGGGATTTATTCCTTATACACAGTATATAGTTTGAGCTTACTGGTCTTGTCTTGGCAAAAAATCTGGCAACAGCTCTAAAGAAAGGAAAATCAGACACCAGGGCCCATCGGGGTACAAAAGGCCCAGTTCCACTTTTTGTAAAGAACTGCCCTGGCTAGTAGTAACATTGAGGTACATTTTATATTTAAGTGCATCAACTATTAAAATAATTTCTACAACACTGAATCTGCTAACAGTTCCGAGTAGGACACATGCATTTTTTTAAAAAGCAAATAATGTAAACATGGGTGGATCCTGGACTCTCTTTTAATTAAGACAAAAGCATAGCTAGACTTCAGTTCAGACCAGTTAGACCAGTAATCTCTAAAAACACATCTGCAACCATGGTTAAGCGCCATTGTATTAAGTTATACATTACATAATTCACTTTTCTCTTAATCTTTTACAAAAAAAGTAAATGAATCCAAGTAAATGAATGCATGTCTTCATCAGCCTGGTTGAAATATCTGCTGGATTTATCAAAACACAAAACTAAAACCAGTACCTATCCAAAGGTGTACAGCAGAGTGTAACTATTCTCCTGTTCAGTGCACAATTATAAATAAGAACTTGCTATAACTTCATTTTTCTCAAACCTATCGCCATATTTAAAAAAAATTCATTTATTTTCCCTCAACAACTTTCCCCTGATCCTCCACCTTTTTGATGGCTGCTTGAATTTTGGCCTGATCTCCCAGCAGCTCTCGAGGCTTCACCGGTCGGAGATTTTCATCCAGCTCCAGCAGAACCGGTACTCCAGTGGGTAGAGTGACATTCACAATGTCAGTATCTGATATACCTGTTTTAAAATGTAGTTACGGAAAAAAAAACTGTAGTCAGAGAGACAGTTTTACCCTTAGAATGTTAAAACTTGGAATATTTTCAATTCTGTAATTAGAGCAGAGAAAGTTTTTATCCAAACATCTCCAGGCTTATAATGTAAATGGATCTATTTTGGGGATATTTACATGTGATTATACCAATTCTTGAATCTGATTGGTCAGAAGGCATTGTTTAATTTTCTATAACAGCTGCTCTGACAGTAGTGCCGGCTGCATGGTAAAGCACAAGTTTATGTTAATGTGCTCTTTGTAATCATTTATCGTTTCTATAGTAACAGCTAATTTGGAGAGACTTGTATAGAGGATGTTAAACAATAATCAGGCTAATATAAAAGACGTGTTGTTATTTTACAAAGACAAACATATAATTGTTGACATGGTGAAGTTTTCTGTATGGAGAAATTTATTTAATGTTTATGGAAGGAGTCTCCAATGTCAGAGCTTTGTAAAAGTCAGAGGTAAAGCTGTAAGTTTAAGTTTTCCACTACAGTAAAGTCTTAGGAATTTTACACTTTGTAGTTTCTCGGTAACATGCTGCCCGATGGTCTTTTATCATTCAAGATACTCCAGGCTACTTTAACATAACCATTTATGGTTATACAGAAAATATTTTTCTTATATAGAAAAACTATGTTTCTCCTAAATCAGTTATGACCCAGTTAGGAGTTACTTTAGCCTCAAAGTTCTTTGTGAATATGGCCCAAATTTATAACTCTAAACTGGTTTCTACACTAGTTTGCAAGTGATCACTTACCTTCTAGATGCTTGAGCAAGGCTCTGCAGCTGTTTCCATGAGCTGAAATGAGGACAGTTTGGCCACTCTTAATTTCAGGAACGATGACATCATTCCAGTAAGGCAGGAGTCTGTCCAGCACCTCCTTCAGGCTCTCCGTTTTGGGCAGCTCCTCTTTGGGCACATCGCACGTGTTATACCGCCGGTCATTGTAGATCTCCGCAAAGTAAGGATGGGACTCATCGATGGGGGGTGGAGTGACGTCATAACTCCGCCTCCACAGCTTTACCTGCTCCTCACCGTGGTTCAGCGCCATCTCAGCCCGGTTCAGGCCGATCAGAGCGCCGTAGTGGCGTTCATTCAGCCGCCATGACTTGGTGATGGGCACCCACTCTTGGCCCATGGCCTCCAGCACGAGCCACGCTGTCTGAATGGAGCGGCTGAGGATCGAGGTGAAAACACGGCTGAACTTGTAGCCATGCTGCTTCAGCATCTGGCCGCACTCCTGAGCCTCTAGGACTCCGTTCTCGCTCAGCTTCTGGTCAACCCAGCTGCAGAAGCGGTTCTCTTTGTTCCACGCTCCTTCGCCATGCCGCAGCAGGAAGAGTTTGTGCTTCGACATCAAGGAGACGTGGGGCGCGAGCCTGAAAGAGTTAAAAGATCCACTGATATTAAGATGTATGGTGGCTGGTAGAAACAATGCTACAAAGACATCAATATAAGTTTCCGTTTTTGGCATCCATGTTAGATTATTTGCGAGTAACAAATGTTTTATGGCAGATTATTTTGGATTTTTGTGGAACCAGGCACAAAAGCACCATCAATGGTTATAAAATAAACACAATGAATGGAATGAAGACGCGAGGCTGGGGCTGATTCCCAGAATGTAGATTCATGCAGCCTATCAGTGACACTCATGCCAGATGAATACACAACGTGAAACTCTTCCTAGATTTAATCTCCATGTTTTTCACAAATCCCTAACACATCAGCAGCAGGGACTGAGAAAATGCATATGATTCACAATCACAGGTGTAATGGATATCAAGAAGGTGGACCATTTACTCCATTATCATTTTTACAGAAATGTAGAAGAAATAGACAGACTGAGCACAAACTGTCCATTTAAAGTTCAAATTACACTAAAGGACAGACAGAACTGTAACTTAAGTGTTGTTTGATTTGAACAAAAGGGTTACAACTTTTCGGTTTACCATGTCTGCCATTCGGAAGAAACACCAAGTATCTTATTACAGATCTGAAAGACTTAAAAATGATTAAATCATGAATACAGCTGCCAATCTGTCTTTAGGTTTGTCTTTAAGTGTATGTGTGTGTGTAATAGTTTGCCTCACATCATTCTAATTATGCCATCGATAAGACCCTGTGATAAAATAAACTGCTCAGCGCTAATAGTTTCATCGTCACGCTAGTCATCGATATTACATTTTACTCTCCCATTTAATGTCACCACCAGCCGTCACTCTACTTGACAGCCAAAAGCCTCCTAAGTAAGATAATTAGTAGGTTTATACAGGGCCAAGAGTCAGGTACAGCGGCTCGCAATCTTATTACTGAGGTTCTGCACATACCTAAAATAATAGTACAGTCGAATACAGAAGTTTGCATATGCTGAGGACAAAATGAAGAACTCTCAATGGATAACGAGACAATTACTGTGTTTGGTTTTACAGTTCCTTCCTTATCACCAGTAACAAAAATGATCAAATGTTAGTGGAAATCAGTATCAGTTTGACAGTCTGAAACTCCCTTTCTGAGTGTGATAATATTACACAGAAACAAACAGTAAATGTACAACCATTTTATTTCTTCCTGCCTCAGCTCTGGATTTCAGCTCGATTCTTCACATCATTTCTGTTCTTTTTTTTTTTTTTTTTTTTTTTTTAAATAAAAATGATTTGAATGACATTACAGTGGTGATAAATAATGTAAGCTTTAACTGCATTTGCAATAAAATTAGGAAAGGTCTTGTAAAAAAAATATATATATATATATATTATATATATATATATTAATGCTAAATTGACAGTTGACACAATTACAATTAATACTGTAATACACTCGGTGGAACTAGTTTGTGTTGTATGCGTAAAAAGTAAATATTGTGCGTAAATATTGTGTTGTATGCGTAAAAAGGAGGATAAGGATAATTATAATTATTATTATTATTATTATTATTTTCATAATGGTTCCTCAGGATGTTTACAGAACTGCTGCTTTATTGGATTTCAGTCTGATCTCTGAGGAATCAGCACACACACACACACACACACACACACACACACACACACACATACATACACATACATACACATACATACATACATACATACATACATACATACAAACACAATCTGTGCATTTCATATGGAAAAGAGCACTAAATGTCACAAACACTAACAGTATAACACTTATTAAAATGTGTGTACGTGTAGTTCAGGGTCAGAAAAGGAGCAAATACTGGAGAGGAAAGGTCAGGGGTCACTGATTAAATGTCAAGGACCAGCTATAGCTTTCCACAGCAACCAGTCCCATTCCTACAGCCTTGCAATAAATAAGTTTCCAGTGAAACACACAGTTTCTTACAGAGACAAATGAGAGAAATGAGGAAATATGTGCCAGCTGCAGTTATTACAGTTACAGCACTATTGCGTCCAAAGCCAAACTGCTAACAGCATACTGTACGAGCTCCATCGCTTATAACATCACACAAAAATAATTATCCCTTTAAACCAAACGAAAACATAATAGATTAAAAGGTTGCCGCTGCAGAAACTGCTGTAAAGCTGTTCGTTACTCACCAGTATTGCACAGCCTTAGCGTTTAGAGAGACTAGCCACCATATAAGGTTTATACTGGAACCGCTGACAACATACCCGGGTTTAATCCCAAATGTCCCCAAATGACTCATATAGTACACTACATAGGGTACAAACACCACGATTAGTTAGTGCGCTAACCAGGAAAGTAGAGCGTTGTTTAAGACCCGCCGACTTACTTAGTATTCCAGCCAATGAGAAGGCTGCTTTCACCACATGGGAGGCGGGTTAACGCGCTACGGTGGCCGAAGAGTGAAACAACAAAACAAAACACCTGCAGTAGTTTAACAGACGAAGATGTCAAGTAATATTAAGACCAATATTCTGATACCAAAAACAGCTATAGTTTTAAATCTTACAAAACCTAGAAATACAAAACCTAGAAAAATAAATCTAATATCTAATAATAATAAACCTGGAAAGCCAGTTTCAAGTCTTGCATGTGTGATGCAATTTTGTATCTTTTTAAGGACCAGTTTGCATTCACATTTAAATAAATATCAGGCTTTTTTTTTTTTAAATTTGTTTTTAAAAACCCATCTGGTTCATCTGCTCAATTTTTAAATGTCAGGATCAACAGTGTTTCATCTAAATTGAATGGTAGGATCTCATATGCAAAACATTCTCATGTTCCAGAGCATCTTCAAAATGACCTTTACGAAAATAGCACTTTATTAAGCTATCACATATAAACAACATATTGCTATAATACAATCATTATTATACAATAAAAATATAATAATCATAAATTATTATAAACAAATGTGTTCTATATGTGCTTCCACTGAAGCCATTTTAGTCACAGTGAAATTACAGCTTGAAAGTCACACTGGTTGCAGTAATAGATTTATTTCCACTCCATTTTATTTGGATTTTTACATTCTATTACACTATGATGCAGTTCCAGCAAACATCTTCTTTCTGCCTTCCATACCGGACATGGCGTCCACGTTCTTCCTCCAGTCAGTAACCTCCTCTCTCTGTAAAAAGGAAAGATTTGAACTACTTTATAACATTTTATTTTTTTACAGATATTTTCTGTAGCCTCTGGGTTTAGGCCTACTGTATAGTCCAACATTTTAGTGTAGACAAAACACTTTCTGGAAAAAAAAAAAACTTTCACCTTCTCCTCTTCTTTCTTGACTGTCTTAAGGTTGGCCTTGAAGTCAATGGACTCTTTGTGTCTGGAGCCGAGAAGAGCTCCGAGCATGGCATCCGCAGACACTCTCACCCTTTTCAGGTTGGGTCTCTTCATTTTGCCCTTCAGCTCGAAGATTTTGTGGTTCAATTCTGCAATCTAAAGCAAAGGTGAAGTGAGTGTGCATTACATTTATAGTTTCCAACTAACCTTTAAGAAAACAAGCTTTAAGAAATTTCATCATCAGAGACTACCAAAAAACACATTCTAGTATTTGTCATTGGATATAGTGTATTCAGTGATAGACCATCATGTTCTGTGTACTTGAATGTTAAACCGATGATCACCTCTTTTTCATTTTTAGCAACTTTAGCTGCAATGTCATAGCGGTCCTCATCAACAACGTCGATTTTGCGATGCAGTTCTTTACACAAATTCTGTGAAATTAACACAGAAAGTTAAAATAACACACATCAGCAGTAGGGAACGTATTGATAAGATGTGTACATGTGATTTATATGATTTACATAAGATTTATATATGATTTATGGTTTATGAGTGATGATTACAGGCACCTGTAACTCTTGCAGTGATAAGCCACTCAGCGTGAGACGAGGCACTCTTTCACTGAGGGCTCGTTCTCTCTCAATTTGTTTCTCTTTCTTCTCCTCCTCCAGCAAAGTGCTAGCTTTCTTCAGAATTTTGGTCTGGAATAATGAGTAAAAACTGATCTTGGGTAGTGTCATGAACAGGTGCACATTTGCACAATATCTTATTAGTTTGTTGGCGTAAAAAAGAATTAGCTTGAATGAATGAATGAATGAAGACTTAATGGCAAAATGAATATATTGGCTTTCTAGTTTCTCTATTTCTCAATATATGTGATTCCTAATACATAAGGGATTTGGTGAAAATTACATATAACACTACAATGATGATTGAAATCAATGAGAGGTAGACATGATGCATTAAGTCTGCATGAATTACACAAAAGTCCTAGAGATGTGGTTGAGGTCAGAGCTGAGTTGGCAAACGAGGTTGACAGGTCTTTGTAAAAAGAAAAATAGGTTGCTGAAACCAGACTAATCCTGAGCTCAAATTCTGAGCCTACCAAACCCTGTAACGTCTGTTGTCAGATGAATTGTACTATTTATACATTCAAATCACAAGGCAGTTTTAATGAAGCAGCAAGCAAATACACTACAAGTTGTCTATACTTAAGTTCTATGTATTTACCCTAGTTAAAATAATTTATTTCTACTAATACACAATTTCACCTGTTGCTTCACTACACTGTAATCAAAACCACATTCCACATACATGCAATAGACTCTGCATTTACTGTTTGCATACAATTTTAATAATGCATCGAATGTATGCAAAACATCCAGCCACACCCCTTAGCAATCCTTCCTGATTTCTTTAGCTTCTGCTCTGTACATCACACTGCATGATGGATATTCACACCTGTCTCTTGTGTCCAGTTTGTATCATGTGTGTCATTACTCATGTATATATAAATCCCTGGTGTCGTTTTTAACATCAGTGCATTTCCCAACAATGTGACCTTGTTCAGTTATAGTTCCTTGTTTTTCCAGTTTTCCAAGTCTAACTCTAATTTATGTAGTTTCTTGGTTCGATGGGTTTCGCCAGAGCTTGATATTGGATTTAACAATGCCAACTGTACGTGACTCTAGGATTTGATCTCTGCAGTAGGAATATTGTTGGCAAAGGCTCAATGAAACGATTTACATTTACACTGTCTGTTGTGCTACTAGTGACATGATTCATTTGACATGTTGGCACTGATACAACAATGTTCAGGAAGAAGCACATTGGGAGCAGAGAAGTGCTCACTGTAGTGTCTCATTCTCCCTCTCTCTCTCTCTCTCTCTCTCTCTCTCTCTCTGTGTGTATGTGTGTATACATGTAATAACTGCCCTACATTACTAATATACTAATACTAATAATAATCATATAGGTAAGGACAGTTTTTAAAATGTGTGTTACATCTAAAATATATCATAATACCAACCTTTAAGTATAAACGCCGTGATGCTGAAATTTTTGGCTTTTGTTTCTTCTGAAATAAAAAGCAAAGTAAGTAATACAGATAGAAATGCTGCACAACATATAGAAGGGATGCTAAAAGAAATTTATTTTTGGCATAGGCTTATACATGTGACCAAAATAATGGCACTTTTATTTGAAAAAAGCATCCAGAGGACAATTGTTTTTATACTTGTAATTCTTACTCACCCCTCTGAAGCCATTTGATGTGATGGACCATGAAAAAAGCATACAAATAAAATATATAAATATTTATGTACATACATAAGTATAGATCATAATTAAGATTTATAGTACATAAAAATTTAATCAACAAATACAAAACACAATAATTATTTGGAAATACTCACCCAGCCTCAGACATGTCTACCTCTTGGGTTTTGTTTTGTTTTTTTTATTTACTATCAAGAGATAAAACAGACCCTTTTATTTTATTTTTATTAATTATTTTTGTTACATCCTGTAACTCTTCAATCAGATTACATCAAGCTACATGCTGTAACTGTTCAATCAAATTAAATGTGTAAAATTGTGCCTCACGACAACATAAGCATTGTATGCATGCATGTATGTATGTATGTAGAATAGTCAGATTTATTGTAGAGTACAATATTTATTAACCAGAAAGCAAACTGTGCTGTTTACAACAGATCACAGTCCAGACTCTTAACCTTGCTGCTGTTAAGACTTGACTGGGACATGAAGATGAATTCAAACTTACCTTCCAGAGGACAGATGAATGACTTCAGAGTCGCGAACAAAGAAAGGCGGCATATTTATAGAGGCCGAAGCCCTTGTGAGTGGGTCACTAAAATAGCCTTGGTACCTACTGTCCTAGCTCAGAAATTGTGCAGGGCCTTGTCTGTGAATGTCCTGCCCTGTGAATAATGACCTAGACAGTAGTTCACTGGAGGAAGGGTGAGCAAAGTGGCTTAACTGAACTGATCAGAGCAAAGGTGTTCACACATGTAGTATGGGTATTTTAGCAGAACCAAGATCTGTGGATATTAAAGAGTAAATAAAACGTAGGGACAACTGTAAAAGCAGGAGATTTTAATTGCAAAGTTAGTTACACAATTCGCTTTAGTCTTAAACATTAAATTCAATGTTATGAGAAGTATTAATATTAATTTCTAACCAAATTAAAAGCTCAAATTGTTCAATTACTTCTAGTTTATCTTCTTAACAGAGCATTGACAGACACCAGACTCTAACACACTGCTGGATTTACTCAGTGGGTTTAGACCACCATCATTAGGTTGAAACAGGAACTGCAGTGTCTAGTTTTCAAAGAATACAAGAATATCAGATGCTATAGCAGCACACACATATGAATTTCTACTTTTAATACATCTATATATACAATTCCAACACTTAGTTATATAGCATGCTTATACAAATAATTATGCAACCATGCTATTCTCTAAAAGCATGCCTTAGAAAATAAGGCATTCATTCATAATGTTATTTCACATCACAATAGAAGTCAGTACTTCTATTGAAGTAAGCTCTTCAAACTCTAATTTTGATGAAACCTTTTAAGTATTTTTTTTCTAGCGTCCTCTTCATTTAGCTCTCTGTCACCAAATATGGAGTTCATCAGTGACCTGAAAGGTGCAGAGATTAAAATACTATAACTTACAAAAATCTCAAAAAAAAAAAAAAAAAAAAAAAAAAAACTAACAGTGCACAAACTGAAACTTTACAATGGAATGAATTAAATGCCACAATTTTGATTCCTGTATTTCATATTATTATATATTATGAGCTCTTAAGACATGCCCATCAGAGCCTCTTACATCTGATCTTAAACAATACTTACCTTTTATTGACCAGCATCGAACAGCTTCTTCCTGCCCTCCATACCAGACATGGCCTCCACGTTCTTACGCCAGTCAGTCACCTCCTCTTTCTGCAGTACAGTGAAACAAAGCCCAGAGTGTCTCAGCTTTTTGTTATATTTTATTTTATTTATTATATGATCAATGTTTTTTTTTGGTTGCATCCTTTCTATGTGGTTGAAATTATTGTGAGTAATCGGGGTCCATGCGGTTATGTCATATTGTTGTTTATTCTTTTAACAACATTCCTTTATTTATGACCTTTCTTTTAGGATTATACCAGTGTACTCTTGAATTCTCGATTCTGACTGGTCAGAAAGTGTTGATTTATTTTCTATAACAGCAGCTCTGACAGCAGTACCAGCTGTAATTCAAATCTCGGCTTTATACTAATGCGCTCGTTCTAATACTGGATTGATGCAACATGGGGCTGAAACACAAGACCCTGAGAACATGGGGTTGAATTAGCATTGTTTCCACCCTACATTAGCCCTGCTTTATCCCTCCGTTAGCCCTGCATTAGCCCTGCTTTATCCCTGCTTTATCCCTGCATTAGCCCTGCATTAGCACTTCATCAGGGCTGCATTAGTCCCAGTCCGACGCTGATGCTGTTTTTGCAGATTCAGCCTGGAGTTCTTAGTGATAGACATGAGATAAATTGTCTTACCTTCTCCTCCTCCTTCTTCACTGTTTTCAGATTGGCTTTGAAGTCGATGGACTCTTTGTGTTTGGCACCCAGGAGGACACTGAGCATAGCCTCGGCCGAGATCCTCACTCTCTTCAGCGTAGGCCTCTTCATCTTGCCTTTCATCTCGATGATCTTCCGGGTCATTTCCTGTATCTGTCCCAGGAAACACCCCAATTTTGAACTGTTATTCTATTTTTTATTTTAAATTACATAGGCATTATTAGAGCAAACTGATGGTTGGAGGCCTCAGAGGATGCTCTTCCTGTCATCTATGTTACTACAGGAATGAGACTATCATCCTGCAACACGCTGAATTTGGGTCAGTTTTTTCACCTGGCTATGATATTTCTCCTTTCCCAAAACAAATATCTGTGTTCATTTGAATGCCAGGAATAAAATGGTCTAAAAAGCCAATATTCAACTACCATCATAGTTCCTCTTACCTCTTTGTCATTTTTGGACACTTTAACTCCAAAGTCATAGCGCTCCTCATCAATGACATCAATCTTGTGATGGAGATCCCTGCAAAGATCCTGAACCAAAAGGGGGAAAAAACCAAACTTGGATTATAATCAGATGATAAATTGTGGAGCTTTAAGATGGCTGTAACTTTACCTGCAGTTCCTGGACAGACAGACCCGAGAGCTTTAGAGGTGGAACCCTCTCACTCAGTGTGACCTCTTTCTCTTTCTTCTTTTCTTCCTTCTCTACTATCAGCATCTCCTGGGCTGTGTTTAGCATCTTGATCTGTAAGGAAACAGACTCAGTAAAAACTACCAAGTATAAACTGACTGTGTGCCTAATTATTTATTCTCACCTTCAACCCAAGCCGACGTCCTGAGGAAATCTTGGACTTTCTCTGAGGGATTTATAAAACACAAATTCAATATGATATTGATTGGACAAAATGTTACAATTACTTCGCACTTCATTTATATGTTTCTGTTTTGTACATGTGCATTAAAGGTGCATTAGTGAAGATTGGTGCTCTAGTGCTTAAGAAGGTGAAGTACAACAACACTGAAGCTTCTTTTCCTTACTTATTGTACTCACCTCCCATTACCTGATGGCGTTAGCATTTTCGCCTAACGTGTGGCTTTGCCCACTCACCCATTCAACTGCTTGATATCCAGGTTATAACACTATAAACACGTGAAACTTGGCTCATACTGATTTGTGAAAATGGTGCCTTCGATTTGTGAAAAGCGTGCCTTCGTGGTCCTTTTTTTGGTAATGAGCTCACACGAGTTTTTCAGCTGATCATGTTAGCTAGTTAGCAGTGTTAGCTACAAAGGGTTAGCTAGCATTAGCTACATACTTTTGGTCCATCTAAAGCATTACCTTACCTGGATCTCTAAGTGGTAAAGGTATCAATGCTCTATACAGATTGCATGTACATACGTGTCCAAAAGGGACATTCCTAACATAACTTCCAAGTCAAACTTCAATCCATTTTCAGTACTTTTTTTTGGGACATCCTGTAGAATAAACACTAGTAGAAAAGTGCCAACATTGTTTATTTTACAGGGTGTCTCAAAAGTCTCCAATAGAGGAATCAGACAAAAGGCAGTTGAAATGAATCAAATAAATCAGATTTATAATAAATGATTGCACATCAAATTATTATAATAAATGATTACACATCAGATTATTATCAAAAATAGACAAGCAACTAGTGTATAAAAAATAATTCATATTTTTGGACTATGTGTAAATAGGCTAGCAAGGTGATTTGTCAGTAACTCTGAAAATTGAAATAATCCTTCTCTACATCATCATCCTTCACAAAGTAATAGTAGGCCTACCCCAGATTCTGAACAAGGTTAGTCACATATTGATCGGAGGCTACTAAACTGCAATAGTATAGCAGTAGATTCAGTGGTATCGTCAAAGATCAAATCGTTGCAATAGGGATCACAATCATTTTGTATCATAGTATATTCAATGATTTTGTCAAATATTGAATTATTGCCTTAAATACAAAGGGGAAATTCACACTTTTTAGCAAAACGTCTTCCAAAAATTTTCATACTTAATTTATAATATATATTTTCTTCAGATAGCCTTTAAGAATGCCTTTGACAAAAGAAGAACGTATTGAAATCATTCTCATGGCAGGATTGGGAAGCTGTCGCAAGGTTGCGATGGACTGTAACAGGAAACATGGCAAACACATCACACACAACACTGTTGCCAAACTGGGAGCCAAAGTTGGGAGAGACGACTCTGTGTGTCTTTACAAAGAAATGGCAATCATGTAGAGGATTTTTTGTAAATAAAGTTACATTTTGCTAAAAAAAAAGTGTTAATTTTCCCTATGTATGGAGACTTTTGGGACACCCTGTAGTTTTACTATGTTTCTTTTCATGAGGTGAAAAGAAACATAGTAAAACATGGATTACTCTGTCTTGGAAAAGTACTAGTTTAACGTGATTCTTGTCATTAAGTTTTTAGGAGGCACGGCATGTTTTTTTTTTTTTGGGTCACGGTAAAGGTATCTGACTGCGCTGGTGTTTAAAAGATTATCCTATATTATCCTTTCTGAACAGAATTAGATGGGGTGGAGTGAAGGGTATACAAGTACAAGTAAGAAAAAATAGACTATTGCACCTTTAAGTACATGCATGATATGTTTTATGCTGCATCCAATACGCTACATAAATTTTCTGAGCTTAGTGTTATAAGGTTCTATCATCCGTTCATTCTTAATCCGGATAGAAACTCATAATACTAATACTAATACTAATACTCAGACTAATACTAATAAGATCATGATTCATTCACTTTCATTTGAATATTTTGAAACTCACCGGTCTGTTTGAAGGGGAAGAAAAAGAAAGATGGCAGGAAGTTACTTAAAGGTAAAAACAATTTTGATAGAATTGTACATATTTGTTTCATTTGTAGCATCACTTACGCATCAGCCATTTGTCCTTGTGAGTCCTGTTTCTGAACAAAAAAGCAAGAAAAAATATTTTAAATAAATAACCTCTCAACTTTAAATGCATTTGAATGACATTTATAGAGACATGATGTTAAATCATTCCAAACATTCTTTTTCCATTCATCCAGTGGCACTAAAATTGTATTCAATCTAACACTGTATTAAATGTGTGTGCTATTGTGTAGCACTGTAGCTCATTATGCCATTCAGCTGAAACTAAATTGAAGTTGGAGAGGTTGCAGTTCTTCCACATCTTTTTTCATATACTTTAGATAGTAAATAAAGATAATGATATGATGCATCAGAGATGAAAATCAATCCCCAGTGCCAGCTTTTTCATTTCTGTAGACTTCATGTGTATAGAAAAAATATGATGCAATATGAAGCAATATGATGACGAAACAACTCTTAGCAGATGTGAAATTATATATACAAACCCCTGGATGAATAGTCATGTATGACAGACTGTATTTTGATCTTTAAAACATTGCGACATTTTATCATTTGTCGTCAGTGGAACGGCTCCTGCACATAGCACTCTAGAGTTTCAGCATAGTTGAAAATCAGCATGGATCGCAACCAATTTCAGTGGCATCTGAATAAGTGAAGAATGGCCCGAGCCCATCTCACTTGTCCAGCATTGTAGCACTGAACAAGGTTTCAACAAATGAAGTGCCAATAACCTCATTGTAGCACTCTCAAGAATTATTCAAAGCATGCGTTATTTGGCGTCAGACATGCAAGATTGACAAATTATCCTCTGATAATGACTGAAACGAGACATACCTTCTTGAGGAAGAAAAGTCAAGCGAGAGTACAAACTGGCTGAAGGTGGATAGAGGAAAATCATTCAGATTTATAGTTTCTAACGCCCATGTGAGTGCCTCACTAAAATAGACCTCTGCCTGTGACATTCTACTGGTCATTCTGCATAGCTTCCCAACACGATTCACTCAGTTAAGTGGTGCAATAAAACAACTTTTATTGGACTTGGGACATGCAGAGGCGGTGTGGTGGAGTTTGGACGCCGCCTGTTGGTGGCAAGAGATGGAACTGAATTCCATGAGGTACATTGTGATACACTGAGACAAAGAGGGAGACACACTCATATTACGTAGGTTGAGAAAGATTTTGTATTACTACTCTCTGCAGATTTAGATATCATTGTTGAGCCATGAAGAGTGACAGGAAACTGGTTTGGTCCAAAGACCTATTCAAAGCGTTATCCAGGTGTCACTGGACATCTCAGTTTATAGCTCAGTAATTCACTGTAAACAGTAACTACAGGAGAACTAATAGGAATAGGTATGTAGTCCAAAAAAATGTGTGAAGAGTGTAAGTCTGGATTTTAAGTGGTTATGACTAACATTAATGAGATTACATTAAATAATTCTTAGGTCAGTTAGGCTAATTATTCAGAATTACATGAATGTGATCATTTCTAAGCACCATGGATGAGTAGCTCATCTGGGATCTCAGCAGCATAAATCACTTTTTATTTAGATGTTTGGAAGCAGGTGGAAACTTTGTCTTATTGTAATGTGAGCTCTCTGTGTGGACTGTGTCCATGACAGAGGTGTCAAGAATTATCACCGGCCCTTTGCCGCTGACTTATTTTTAGTCCTAATGTTCACTGATAACATTTGGACAAATGCAACAAGTCCCTTTACTTAAAATGGCTTTGTGCTGTGATCTCGTTAAACTATTAAACTGGCAGCAGGTCTTAGCAGAGGTTTCGTCCTTATGTCACTGGTTCACATATCAAATAATACAATGTTCATATGCTGCACTGGCCTGAATCTGACCCTGTGAGTCTAATGAGCTTTGGTGTTGTATCAAATAATTCTGTCATAAGGTTTCAGACACAGAAATACACACAGTGTGTTTGATCAGACATGAAGCAGAGCACACTTTTGTTCATTTGGGTCACTTATCTACACAATTACACAATTAAATTTCGTACTGATTGCTTTAATTCTGCCCACTTAAATTACACAAACCTGTTAAGATAAGTGTAGCATGCCTCATCAGAGTTTCATGAAAGTAGGAAACTGTTTCAGATAAAAAACACTTTTACCATAATATATGATTGATGTAGTAGCTTAAGGCGAAATTCCACCCTGAAACACATTAAAGATGTTTATATTGAAATACTTGTGATATGTTTAATGATTCTGGTGTTAATTTGTTAGTTAATGCTGTGTTTTTGTTCTTCCTGTGAAAAGTTAGCGGTCGTCTGGTGGGCTGATGTCACAGGCGGACATTGTCAGCGCTGATGATGGAGTTCAGTAGGATAAAAAATGTAATTAAACTCAAGCATACGGGATAACTCTCAATTTTCAGTGTCTGTCAGTTAGCTCCTAAAAACAGAGCATGTGCTTCTTGTCTCCCTTACCGTTTTCCAGAGATGCTCAGTTTCATAGTTATGAGAAAAGCAAATGCTGGACTCAAAGCTCCAGAATGCAGTGCAGCTATACGATGCAGTTACAGCAGAGATTCGACTCAGCTAGTTAGTGATCTACGAGATGATGAGCGGTATTAGCATGAAGGTTGAAACTTTGGAAATGTATGTGTTTGTGGAGAGAGATTACAGATTAGAAAGTAAGAGAGCTGGACAGACGAAAGGACAAAAGTGCTGCTCCATCTTTCTGTTTGGGTAGAGATGAATTCCTGTGTGCAACACTATGAACCTGCAGCCGAACAGCATTCTGGGTAATATAGTAAACCATTAACCAAAGTAAAAATAGACCAACATGTTGATGAACAAATCTTGAATTTGGATGCCAGAAGAGAATTTATATAGCAGTGTGAATAAATGATCACAGAAATGATCATGCAAGACAAATTGATACTGATGTGCACCTTTTATTTATTTAGATGAAACAGTGTTGAAACACAGCAGTGTAGGTTTTATTGACCAGCATCAAACAGCTTCTTCCTGCCCTCCATGCCAGACATGGCCTCCACGTTCTTACGCCAGTCAGTCACCTCCTCTTTCTGTGGGAAAGAAAACAGTGTTTGAAACAAGACAAATGAATAATTACACCTACACTTCACAACACAAAGATGGTAAAAGAATACAGTTAATTTTACTCTAACACCATTTGATATCTTCTGATTTGTGAGTAACAGTCCTATCTCAGACTGACTAGCATTACTTTCTAGCTAGTAGCAAATGCTAATTTTTCTTCCACTGTTTTCTGAGAGATTGGTCTGTAGAGTAGACTGGGGGAAGATGTGCAAGATGTTCGGCCCAATCATTCATCATTTTCTATAAAAACATGATGACATCAAATGTAACTTAACCACATTTATTCAGTGTTAATCTGAATGGTTAATTTAATTGCATCGAAGTGACTGTGTTCCTGAGATTATTCAGAGCATTTCATCATTTTTTTTGTTTGTCTTTCAAAAGTAATGATTTATGTGTTTACATTGTACATAAGATTTTTCTGGAGAGTGCTCGAGTCAGTTTTGAAAAAAAAAAAAAGTTTCTTTTTTTTTTTGGATGATTTCTTTTGACATTTTCTTTTAATATAATTAAATTAATTCCCCTAAGAAATTTTGTACATAGATCTACAGCCACAAATCACAGTAGTCAGACACCATTTTGACAAAGTAGTCAATAAAAATCCCACAGGTTTAGCAAACACACTTCAGAATGTTAAGAACTTAGGTATATTATTGTATAATATTAAATATAATGTTGCATAAATACATGTTACATATAGGTTAATGGATGCAGAACCTCTTAGTGTAAGTGCCATGTAGTTATTTCAGTATCATTATATCACCTTTTTCCTCTCTGGAGTATCCCTTACCTTCTCTTCCTCTTTCTTGACTGTTTTGAGGTTGGCCTTAAAGTCCACAGACTCCCTGACTTTGGCTCCCAGAAGAGCGCCCAGCATGGCATCAGCCGAAATCTTCACCCTCTTCAGGGCAGGTCTCTTCATTTTCCCTTTGAGTTCAGTGATTTTATGGGACAGCTCTGCAATCTGAGGTCAATAATTTTATTTTTTAATGAGAAAATATAAGCATGTTGATTACATTAATAATGTGCTAATGAACATGAAAACTATAGGTGCGTGATTCAGCTGTGCTTTTTTTATAATAATAATATAAATTTGTGTAATCTTATATGGAATTCGTACCTCTTTGTCATTTTTGCCCACTTTGACTGCAATATCATATCTCTCTTCATCTATCACGTCGATCTTTTGGTGGAGTTCTCTGCATAGTGCCTGAGGATTAAAATGAGAGATGTGCATTAAATGCTGAGCACAACTTCTGAGTATGGGTCGCCATCCTTGGCTACGCGTCACATCACTTCACTTCACTTCATTAAACAAACATAAATACATAATTGTGTCATAGATCTTAGACAATGGCCTTATTTAAGAAAACTAATCAACAGTGGGATGGTGTGATGCCCCCACAAAGTCAATTATTTTCCAATAACTGCACATATTATTCCTCTAATACCACAATTTGCTAATGATTATAATTTTTTATTTATTAATAAATAAGCATGTCATACTTTTTGACCACATACAGTTACAGTTAATGTTGTGGAATATCTGTGAAACAAGTTAGTTCTGGTATCACTTACATTATAGCAGATATAAATAGTCGTTCCCTCCTCAGCCGCTCTTTTACTTTGTTATAGTTAATAACTTTAAAATACACAGTTTGTCATGGTACCAAGAAACCAGAAAGTGTAAAGTCCTCTGAAGACTGAAGACTTTCCCATGGCGGAAAACCTACTGCCTATTACAAAGCACTGACACTGGAGACTTCTTCCATAAAGTGTTAAATGTTAAAATGTTGTGATTTGCCTTGCAGCCAGAACTAACATTAAGGAAAATAAATGTTCCCCATATAGGCTGACAAACAGAATGTCTCAAATCATATTCCAGCATCAGCAAGAATCTCTGGCACATGCGGACAGGTTTACTTACGAAAGACATGTACACATATATAAAATGATTGGCTTTTTAAATATTAGCACAAATTACAGAAAATATGTCATATTAGCGATCATCAAACCCAACCTGTAGCTCCTGCAATGACAAGCCAGAGAGTTGCAGAGGAGGAATTCTCTCACTCAGGACTCTTTCTCTCTCTCTCTCTTTCTCTTCCTTCTCAGTTGCAAGCAGTGAACTTGCCTTCTTCAGTATTTTAGTCTGAAAAGAGAATCAGCCGTTTTTGAGCTCTACTATAATTGCTAATTTTATATTTTCTGTGTCATTAATGTGCAAGGTGCACCAGTGGGAAATTCTGTGCATTTCTGGAAGGACGGAATGTAAAGACAAACCTTCAGGAACAACCTCCGGGATGCCGAAATCTTGGGTTTCTGTTTCTAAAAATATGGGCATACAATAGCAGTGTTGAGCCGGCACAGATTCCTACTAGTAAAATATATTAACCACTTAAACTCCTGGCTTATTATTCAGTTATTATTCAGTAACTACTAAAACAATTCAGTAACTATAGTAAAATTAATAGAAAAATGAGAGAAAGGAGTCCAGGAAAAATGGTCTTGGGAGTTTAAGGAGTTAAGGCGTTAACTTTTATTTGCTCTTTGTTTTGTTGTAATTAAAGATTATTAGTGATCTTACTAGTATTAGCACTAGAAAAAATAAAGTAATGCTAGTGGATTCCACTTAATATATTAACCAAATGCAGCATTCTCCATTGATTTAGTATTAAATTACAGTCTATTAGCATTCTCTATTGCTTTAGAAGAAAACCACTTCTACTCTAAAGATGCAGTAGGAATTTGCCGACTCACCGGTCTTGAGTTGTAGATTATTGATTAGAAAGATGACAAGAAAGTTATAAAATGTTGAAAACAATCAATGAAACGTGTGATGAAATTAGACACAACTAGAAAGATACTTACGCTTCAGACATTGCGACTTCCTGTTAAAAAACATAAATAGGAAATAGGAGGACTGTGTGACTAATCAGCGGAAATCATTTATAATGGAATTTTGAGGTAGCAGTCTTGCATTTTCTAGATGGAAAATGTATGCCCAAGTCATTCATTATTTTTCACAAGTACAAGTGCCCTTCTATGACTTTGCAAGAGACATAGTATATCCTTATACCAGTATATCCTTACACCTTTGCCAAAACACGTGTTTATGTTTAGGTAAAGAATATCTGTATTAACATACACTCTATCAGTATTATTCAAAATGTATTAAGATTAACAGTACGAGGTAAATAAGCAACACAACAAAAAAAAAAAAAACAGAAAAAAGAAGAAAAATGTTAAACATTAGAAAATGGTTACTTAAAGTTTACTTAAAGTTATATAACAACTTGACAAGGCTTAACAGATATTAGAGGTGTCTATGTGAAGCCAAATTACATGAGAAAAATCAGACCTCCAAAAGCTCAGATTCTACAGGACAAAGAAATAAACCACAGACTTAATTTTATACACCGATCTTTCTTCTAGTTCTGTAAAACATCCAAAAAAGTTGTGAAGAAATACCTGATCTGTGCAGGAAAATCCCAAGAGAGTGAAGAGTGTGTGGCAATGCAGCAATGAGACAATGCTGGTTCAGGTTTTATGGCTTCAGTGGCCTCTTGTGAGTGGAGAACTAAAATAGACTAGACCCCTTGAAGCTCCCTTTACTTCTTTCCCATTGTTTGACCCTACAAGGGGTGAAGCCTTCCAGAATGAATATGTGATCCAACAATGCAAACCACACACTGTGATTTAAACTTGCTTATGATTTCTAAGCTGATTTTGATTGAGTAGAACCTGGCTCAATAAAATGATTTTTTTTTAAAAATGGACACAATGTAAGTAGTGTCATAGCCAAACAATATGTGGTATGTCAAACCTTTTGGTATATTTTAGTAGCTACACAGCAACACTTTTTTCTGAATGAAAGCAGATCTTGTGATCAAATGAGAGCAATGGATGGAAAAAAAACCCACACCTATTTCATTAATACATTGCATCATATTTAATTGTGGAATGCCATTACACTGTGAGTTGTATTTCCAAGTGACCAAAAAGGATTGCAATATCTGTCATCTTACAACGCTTACAACACTACACCCCAAAAGGTCAAGTACAGTTCATCCATCTCTAATCAGATTCATTTTACCTATCGATCAGATCAATGCACACAGTGTATTTCTATGCAACACAGAAAGAAGTAAATGTATATAGGATACATTTATGCTGACATCAGCCGATTTGACACAAGGACCAGCATGTTCTGAGACACAACACAACTTTGGGACACAAAAAGTTTATCTACAGTCATAAATACAAGGAAAGTTACAGATCACAATTAATTTTACAAGCAAATTGAATATGCACAGTTTAGATTTCCTTCAGTTTCCACAAAGATGTCTTCTCATCTTGGGGCACCTTGTTCTTGAGTATGCCATCTATTTGTTATGAGTTTGCAGTTAATGTTGCTTAACTATGACACAATATTACACAAAATGAAACAGTCAGCCATTCTAACATGTTTACAGCAGACCCTTCTGCATCTATAAACCTTTTATTGACCAGCATTAAACAGCTTCTTCCTGCCTTCCATACCAGACATGGCCTCCACGTTCTTACGCCAGTCAGTCACCTCCTCTTTCTGTGGGAAAGAAGCTCGTAATGAGAAGTGCTCACTTGAACACAGTGTTCGTGATACTGACTCATTAATAACTCAGATCTCCTGATGTAGCGTTATCTTAAAGCTTACCTTCTCCTCCTCTTTCTTGACTGTCTTCAGGTTGGCTTTAAAGTCTGCCTTCGATGACATTTTGGATTCAGTCAGAGCACCCAGCATAGCATCGGCAGATTTCTTCACCCTCTTCAGTTTGGTTCTGTTCATGGTGCCCTTTAGCTCTCCAATCTTCTGCGTCAGCATTTGGATCTACAGCAAAACAGCATTTGTGTTACTGAAGATCTTCAGATTAACCCCTTCAATTCCCACCAGATATTTCATTATTTAGGAACTACTCTGAATTATTTATTCATTGCAGTGACTGTAATAGGAACAGTTCATAGTTAAAGGAGTAAGGACTGTGTCTTTAGACACAATAATTGGATCCTGGGAATTTAAAGGGTTAAACAATGTTTTTAGTGAATGGGTTCATTGCATAAACACTTCCGCGTTCTTCTTAGTACTGTGTTTTTTTCACTATAAGTCCCACAATGGCAGGATTTTACAGTCAGTGTCTGCGGGAATGTCAATGATGTTCATAAGATATGCAAGTGTACTTGCAAAGCCTCTTCTAGCAAGCTGAAGAAAAGCTTCAGACTGTATCTTTCATCATGCACACACAACTAAAAAGATAAGATAAAATATCTATTTTATGTATATGACTCATTAAAAAAACTTGTATAAATATAGGAATAATAGTTAGAACAAACTGAAAGGTTACTCTTCTGCACTTATGAATGTAAACAATGCAAAAGCTGCACTATTTCATGAAAGAATTGTGTCTTAGCACTTAATGTATGTAGACCGTTGGCCTACAAATATGTATTTCTATATTCATTAATCCAAACTCAGATACACTGATGTGCAGTGATGTCTGGTGGTGATATTAGATGGGAGGCTAAAATCTAATATCTATCAACTTGACAGTGAAACTATTAGCATTGAGCAATACACTATATCACGAGATCTCATCAATGGCATAATAAGAATGATTTAGAGCAAAGTATTACACACACACAATTAAAGGCAAATAAGCAGCTACAGTCATGATTTGAAATGTTTCCATGGCTGTGCCTGAACTGCCATACTGGATTCATGCTGTTTTTCCTTTAGAATACTAAAAATAGTAAAGAGAAGCTGTATTATTTTTGTTCAAACCAAAAAAGACTAAACTTACAGTTCTTTCATCTTTTCTTTTTGTGTCATTTGTATTTTAATTGGACAATGTATGTTTTTAATAGGCATTTTTGTGGAAAAAAGGATGATGGTATAAATAATCCACATTGTACATGTTCCTTACGCCCGTGACTATATTTCACACGTGCCTTCTCAAGCACTGTAGATGGCGTATGAAAATTATCAGCCCAAATGAAGATCAAATTTAGGGTAGGGAGTGTTTGACTCTGTGTAATAAGATCTAAATCTACAGTCTGGGCTAGAAAGAAATCAGCCCCAGCCTTGCTTCTTCATACTTTTCTGTGTATAATTCTTACGACCATTGGTGGTGCTGTTGCGTTGTTTCCATAAAAATCCAAAATAAATCACTTTAAGACAAATAGTTTGATGTGGATGCCAAAAATTAAACCTTATATTGGTGTCTTTTTATCTTTGAAAGACAAAGGTGGCTTAGCCCTGTTAGTGAGTTTTTATCAATGCTGACATGTGAACACAATACTGTACCTCCTTTTCATTTTTGGCCACTTTAACTTCAAGGTCGTATCGTGCTTCATCAGCGGTGTCTATCTTGCGGTGGAGTTCTTTGCAGAGCTCCTGTGAAAAATTTTTTGAGAAATTATTAACTGTCAGGATTTTACAAAGCTCCATTTCATACACTACTGGCAGTAGTGTGATACACTGTGTCTACCTGCAGCTCCTGTACAGACAATCCAGAGAGTTTGAGTGGAGGGACTCTCTCGTTCAGGGCACTCTCCCTGTCACGCTTGCTCTGCTCTTTCTCAGCTACAAGCATAGACGCTGCCTTCTTCAGCAGCTTGCCCTGTTGAGGAAGGATTTAAACAGTGAGGCACTTGATTTACACTTCATTTAAATCACTTGATTGGTCAGAATATATATGATGTTTAACTTTCTATAACAGTAGCTCTGACAGTAGTGCCAACTAATAATACCACGTTATATTATATATTACCGTCTCTATGGTAACAGTTCGTTCAGAAGGAATTGTATGGCAGATGCTCCACATAATCTAAGGTTAATACTAAACAGGCTAAAAAGTGTGTTGTCACTTAATGAAGAAAGTCATATAATCATGGATTATGGTGAAGGTTGCTTTGAAGAGACACTTATTTAACAGTTATGGAAGGAGTCTCCAGTGTCAGTGCTTTGTATCAGTCCGTAAACATTCCAACATGACAAGATGCAGTTTTTTTCTTATTAAATTCAAAAGAGTGAAAAAGAGAGTTGTTTATAGCTGTTATAACATAAGTGATATCAGGAACTAACTTGTTTTGTGGACATTAAAAAAACGACATTAATTGTAACTATAAATGGATAAATAGTATCATATGTCATTCATTAATAAATTAAAAATTATAATAGTTGATAATTTACTGTGATATGATAGGAACAAAACACATTATGATGTGCAGTTATTGGAAAGTAATTCACTTCGAGACGGGCTCACACCACCCCATTGTGAATTATTTTCCTGTAACAGCATGCATGCCCTGTTGTGTTTCATTCCTGACATAATATATAAGAATGGGACTCACTTTTAGGAGTAGCCGGCGTGTGGCTGAGATCTTGTTCTTTTTCTGAAAGTGAAAAAAAGAAAATATATTATTGATTGAATGAAACATGAATGAATTCCATTTATTAACCTCTTAAACTCCCAGCTTATTACTCAGTGTTACTATGCTAAAGCATGGTATTCAGTAACTACCATGAATTATTGAGGAACTGCAGTTAAACTAACGCAAAATATATAGTATGTAGCTATGAGAGAAATTACATGTACAGTGGGAGATAAAGTGGTTAAAAGCTATTTTTAAAATTGCATTGTAATGTGAAACAACTGTGAAGTAGAAGACTTCATGGTTCGACTTACCGGTCTGGGTTGTTATGTAGAGTGGAAAAAAAGAAAAAAGAGAGCAAATATTGATTAATTGAATAAACATTTCTCTGACTAATAATCATTATTACTATTATATAATCAGCAACAGGTTGTCACGTTACCCTTCAGACATAGTTCCCTTTGTGCCCTTTAAGAAAAGGAAAACACAGTGTTACTGATGCTAATTAAATACAGTTAAATCAGTCCTGATCTAGTTGGAAAGTATGTGCAACTTGCTTGGGAATCATTAGGAAACATTGCCTAATACAAATACCATTTACCAAGATGACGTAAAGCAAGTCTGTCGAATTTTAGAAAGACATGAGCACAGCTTTATCTTAGTTCCAACAGACTGAATATAGACCTGCACATGATGTTCTCTGTCCTGTTCTGTGTATTTGTTCATGTTTTATTGTAGTTGCTTAATTGAAGGCCAGGAGGTGCTATAAGTGTTCCTGTCTGGCTATATTTGAACATTGCTACCGTTCCTTCCTCTCTCAAAGATACGCTAGCAGCTGCAGCCTTGAACCTGCTGGATGGCAACCAGGGCTACCATAAAATCTTGGCTACCAGGTTTGAAATCTTTAAAGAGGCAACCACACAACAGGAGCCTGTCTATCTTTTGTCCTTGCAACCCAAGAAGGTTGTCATAGAAGGTTATGTGACTCTTCCGCCATTTTACTCATTCTTTTAGTTAATCCAACACCAAATCTTGCTTACAATTAGTGAGGTGAGTTATTTCTTTAATAAAGTGGCCCCATGCCAACAGCCAGTGAGTGACAGGTGATTAAGGAAGCACATAAAAGCAGAGCTAATAAAGGAGCAGATACAAAGGGCTTGAGGTGACTCCTGGTCCACAGCAGCAGTGGGTCTGAGGTCAAGCATTCAGGCTGAACAATGTGCCATGTGTACTTGCAAACCTGCTCCTGGAGAACCCCCATTTTAGTGCACATTTAAGGGTTCATTAGCTGATTAGTTGACGCGAGTGTACTGAGAGCATGGAAAATATTAAAATGTGCAGGATCACGGTTGGATGTGGCACACAAGTCTAAACGCGCAGTTCAGTGCGCAAAGTGCGCTTTTGTCCCTCATGACTGTGCAAAAGGGCTGGAGAAACCGGAAGTGTGGCTGATTTAAAGTTCATATACATATAAACATTGGGAAATTAATGGCAAGTTTTGCGCATCGTTGTCCTCTAAAAACAGGTTTAAATTGTGGAGTTGCCAGGTGCGCAGATTTCACACAGAATTTGGATGATTTATATCTCCTGGTTAATTTTTTAACCACTCATAGATATTTTTATTTAGGACAGAATACTGAACCATTTGGCAACTTGGTTAAAGAACTATTTGGGAATACGAAATGTTTAATAATGCCTGCTTTTCTTACGCAGATCTGGCAACCCAAATACACCACAACCAGATACTTTTCTTACATTTAACAAAGAAATTGCACATACCAAACAGGACATTTTATTGTTATACCAGCCGCAATCAAGCGCAAGAAATTTTGAAAATTGCTTTAATATTTGCTTGCAGTATTACCCAAATAGTTTTATTAACGTAAAAACAACAGCTGGGGATCCAATAGCATATGATCCGTATTAACCGTTTACACTTTATTATCACATTTATCATTTCCCCTGAGTGTGCATTTCCTCTTTAGATCTCAGCTCTCTCATTTCCATCATTTCACAGCGGGTTTTAAATCACAGTTTGCGCCTCACACAGAGCAGATTTACTAGACAGACTAAAGCTCACCTGCACCTCCTCATTGCGTAAATCTGACGCCATTTATGTCTATAGTTACATTCCTCCTTTCAGGATGGCTGACTAGCACCAAGAACCAAGCTGGAGTATTTCATAGCACACTTTCCCTCAGAATTAGCCTCAGCAGACTGTTCAGTGCTCAGATACTCTTTACAATCTCAGGAATAAAGGGACTGTACTTTTCCTTGTCACTGGTGTGGGTCAATGTTTTGAACCTTCAGTATGTAGGCTATCTTTTATCTGGAAAAGTGCATATGTGTTGTACCTCTAATTAGTTTTTATAATAAAGCTTTATAATGCTTTCAGTGGTCAATTATGTACACTTGTATACTTAGATACATACTGGTACCACCCCAGCAACAAGGAACAATCCAGGTTAGTACTTCAATTACTGAGACTATGAAGTTTCCAGACAAATAATATTATTCACCCAAAGTCCTCGAGTTTGTTATAAGTACAATAACAATCACAATCAATCCAGGCTGCTAATATTCTTTGACACCATCTCATATCTATCCTTATTAGACAAGTCATAATCCAAACCTACCTTGACCTCGATGAGAAAGAGGGAGAGTGAGCTGTGTGGCAAGGCCAGAGAAGAAAAGGCATTTTATGATTTTTGCATGATAGATTTATGGTTCGAATACTCTCTTGTGAATGGCTAACCAAAATAGAGCTGTTGAATTATTTCTGTTACGCATCTGTGTCCCTTTCACGTGTGCATTACCATGGGGGGCATGTCCTTGATCTCTGGCTCCACCATTTAGCGTGGCATTCATATGGGGCTCTAAAACTCACTCACACACACATACACACACATACACACACACACACACACACACACACACACACACACACACATACACACACACAGGGGCATCTTTGGAATTTTTAGAATCCATATAAATCCAGGATGCTCATAAAAATCATCATAAATGTTTAAAAACAAGTGCAACCATGCAGACACACTCACTGTTTAACATTCTGTAAACATTCAAGCAGATAAGATCAAATCACATAACTATATATCATTACTGTAACACATGTAAATCAAATCCATGTCAATATTTAGCAGTCCTTATCACCAATGTTTTTAAATTGAATGACCTCCTTGTAAATACTGAGAAATTAAGAGGCATCCCTTATGACCAGTCGTGCCTCTGAAGACCGTATATGCAGATCAGACCAAAATGTGTTCAGCTGGTATGTGCCCCACATAGCTGTAGAAATGGGGTGAGGGCAAGATATAACTCAAGGACTGTAACATGGTTTGAGTACTCATTTGGTTGTAAGTAATGTTTGTTTTATCAGGTAGTACATATTTATTAATTATATTGTAAATATCTTTTTCCCAACACTAAAAACAATTACCATACAATCACTGCTCAACCGCCATTAATGACGGGTTATGGATGTGTCAGAAAAGGTTTAAATAAATTAGCCCCAATGCACATGAAAGCTAAGGGGCATTTCACCAAGTGTAATTAGATAGGCTTTGTAACTACAGACTTGGCTAGAAAGAACTCAGCTCCAGCCTCTACTTCATACCATTCAGTGGATTTTTTACTAACAACCATTGCTGGTGCTGTTGTTCTTGGTTCCACAAATGTAAAAAAAAAATAATAATAATGATTGTCTGAATGTATTCCTTGGATTTCGATATTCAAATGATTCAAAAACATTCAAAATTTTAAAACTACTGTAAAACTACTGAAATTTAATAATGACACAGTGTTTGTGTGATCCATTCCAACTCTTAGCAGCATAGCTGTGCAGATTTTGCATACTGTAATGATTCAGTCAGCCAGTGTCACAACTTCCTGGGAAGGTGAAGTGCTCCCAAACTCCACAATGTAAAGATTGGGATGAATCTTCCAGTTCCTGCTTACTTCTGAACATAGCCATTGATTGCATTTCCCGAGCCAATATGCTGGTATACATATGAGACACATGTTTTTTTTAAAACTCCTGTAGTTTCTCGTGATTCAAGATAAAGAAAAGTACTAAATTTATTGTTTATAACACAGACCTATTTAATCGAGAGTCACATGTAAAATTATACAATACGTTGTATCCTTCCACCCCTAGTATATACCTATCTATCTCACTGTACTTATATATCTTGCCATTTCTACTGCACCTTTTTAAAGGCTACTGTACATATTTACAGTGTACATATTCATCATTTGATCTGTCTACACATACAGTCAGCTCGATACATAGTGAGACACTGACCAAGTTATTGTTATTTTAGCTATCTACCATAGTATATTGGAGTTGAAATTAAATAATGAATATCAGCTCAAATATCAGCTTTACTTTGAGAGTACATCCTAATCAGGTAAATGGTGTAGGAATTGCAGCAATTTTTGTATGTGGTCAAACCCATCAGAGAAACAGGAACAACATTAGGTACCAAATCAACTATTTAGTACATTCTTAAAAAGAAAGAAGACACTGGTGAGCTCAGGAACACCAAAAGGCCCATGGAAAATAATCATGGTGAATGACAGAAGAATTATTTCCCTGGTGAAGAAAAACCCCTTCATAACAGTTGGTCAGATCAGGAACACCCTCTAGGAGGTAGACGTATCTGTGTCAAAGTCAACAATCAAGAGAAGACTTCACCTGAGTAAATACAGAGGGTTTACCACAAGATTGGAAACCATTAGCCTCAAAAACAGGAAGACCAGATTAGAGTTTGTCAAAAACATCTAAAAAGGATTGTGCAGCTCTTGAACAACATTGTATGGACAGATTAGACAAAGATCAAGTTGAATGATGGGAAAACAAGAGTATGGAGTAGGGAAGGAACTGCTCGTGATCTGAAGCTTCATGAAGCATCACCACCTCGTTTTTGTACCACGAGTCCCCTGGGATAGGCTCCAGGCTCCCTGCAACCCTGTGTAGGATAAACAGTACAGAAAATGGATGGATGGATGGTTGAATGAGTGACCATTTCTATTGTTAAAAATGCTATACAGAAAACAGTTAATTGAATTCATGTTATACTAAAATCCTTTTATCACAAACAGGTCTGCTCTTAGTATGGCATGATCCATATTAGTGTCATCGGTGAACCTACAAATATGGTCAAAACCTTTTACTATAACTAAGAATATGTGTACAAGTGTGATATCTTTATGAGCAGTGCAGTCGTTATCTGTAGCTGGCTGACAGACAGGAAGTGGAATGTGTAATAATCTTTGGGGAGCGTCAGTGTGAACGTCAGTGTGAGGTAATGGGGCTTCTCAAAGCTTCTTATAATACTGTAGAGTTTAATATTTCATATTTCATATTTCATATGCTTGTCTTCATTATGTATTGTGTTAACTGGTTCTATAGCATTTTATACTAAATAAGGTGGGATCTGAGCATGATGTTATGTGTCTTGAACCAAACCATAATGACACTGTGAATGAAGCGTATATATGCTTTCACAATGGATGAAAGAAAATATATATATATTAGGCCATTAGAAATGTTTCCAAATTTATTGCTGATTGCTGATATGTTACTGCCTACTGCCCTCTAGTGAGTAGTGAGTATTTCTATAAATATTCGATAGCAGTGTGTAAAATATGATTGAAATAAACATACATGTCTATATTATGCAGATGTGAATTTATATCTCATGTAAATAAATTAATCTAATTACTTATTTAATTGTGTGTTTAGCACATAATTACATATACTCTAAGACTATACTCTAAACATGCCATGTTTCTACAATCTTTAGCAAAGAAATGAAAATAGAAAGGAGTGGAAATATTTGACCAGGTGCGTGTCACATGAAATTGTAAGAGGTTTCACTGCTGCAATTATCTGATCTTCTCATTTCCTGCTTACCCTGTGAAAAAGCTGTTCACTCTTCAGCCCTCACCTTCAGGAGAGTTCATTCTGCTTGTGCTGCTTGAAGTCTTACATTTTAAAAAGATGATTTTTGTCTTTTTGTTGCTCTCAGGTGTGATTGTACAGATTTCTCCTCTTGGGTTTATAGAGCAGCCTCCACTGCAATGTTCTCAGGCAGTGAGAAGACATTTCTCTTCATTTCTAAATTTTCTCTTTCATTTTTATGTTTATGTTATGAAATCTAGATCTGACTAATCTGATTCACTAACTACACTACTTTTTCTTTGTTAGGACTTATCCTGCAGTGTCCAAGTAAGTAAGTATCAAATTTCATTTTACTACTTTTTATTTATTAAAACTTTGAGAGCCACAGGAAGAGAAGTTAGTGGTGAACATATTAAAAGAATTAGAAATTGCATAAATATTTAGATCTAACTGAGAAAGGCTCACTCTAATTAGGCACATGTAGCACACAACATAACTGTCTAATATTAACTGTAAGACAAATTTCAGCTTACACTAACTTACAGTCATGCAGTAACTGCTTGGCCAAACAACTGCCTTTAATAAAGCACTCATTTAGAGTCCTGGTAGAATCCAATTTTTTCCATTATTTAGATATTTGAGGGAAGACAAGTGTAATTATTTTCCTTATTTAATTGCCAGTAGTGGTTAAACTGTAAAATAATATAAAACAAAACAAAAACTCCCCATATTTAAACACTATGCAATCAAAGTGCTTCTGTAAGAGGTGAAAGCTTTAATCCCATTGCAGATGTGTACTTTAATCCAGTCAAAACAGATGAACATCTGTCTAAAACATACTATTAAGTTTTACTACATCTACAACAACTACTTTAGTACACCGCAGTTACTCACTATATCACCATGAATCTTTCAGGCAGGCCGAACTGTTCGGTTAAAGACTGGGTGAAGCCGAGATCCGAGGCTCCAAGTCCACACCCCACTGTAGACTTCCAGGTGAAATCCAAGGCAGATGAGAGGAACGAAACAGTTCCTGTGTTGTCTCTCATACTAACACAGTTGTCTGATGGTAAGATATAAGTAAATAGGCATTAAAGCTAATAGCCACAGTGGGACTTTATATGAAATTCATAAGCACTGCATAAATATTTGATACATTTTCATTTCAGTGTTCATTCAGCTGATCTTTTTTTCTAATTCTTCCTGCAGCAAGCATATACAGCCTGCAGGGGATGAAGGTGCATGTGCTTGAATTCACCACAAACAACAGTCTGTGTATTAGCTATATCTTCAAGAGCAATTTCTCCTGGATTCAACGGCCAGACTTTGAGCCAGTAAGATCATATCTGAAGTGTAGTCGATGCTTTTTCAGCTAATTAATGACCTTCAGGCTTTTATTACTGAGTTTTATAACTTATTCTAAATTATCGTTGTATTCTGTTTGTATTCCGTTTGTAGTGGTCTTTTGCACTTGATCAAATTGTTGTTGATCCAGGAATGACATATCAGGTTTCAGTGTCTAATTTACCAAAGCCAGATGTGGGTGGACATGCAAAATTGCTAAATATAACAGTTCCAGGTATGTAAGAGGCTGTGATGATTATCGTCACCAACTGAGATGTTTTACACTTTATATTTTCTTTACATGTTTTATTATATATCTTAAATATACAATAATCTTTACAAAAAGTTATATGTTGTATACACTCACCATCCACATTATCAGGAACACCTCTACTCCTGCAGGCTCATGCAGTTATCCATGTTCTGACATGCTTTTCTGTTCACCACAGTCGTAAAGAGTGGTTATTTGAGTTACCATTGACTTCCTGTCAACTCAGAACAGTCTGGCCATTCCCCTCTGACCTCTCTCATGAAGAAGGCTTTTCCACCTACAGAATTGCCACTCACTGGATTTTGATTTTGGTTGGATGCATTGCCACTCACTGTTTTTGTTTTTTTGCACCATTGTGTGTAAACTCTAGAGATTGTTGTGTGTGTAGAAAAACCCAGCAGTTTCTGAAATACTCAAACCAGCCTTTCTGTCACCAACAACCCTCCCATGGTCAACGTCACTGAGATCATTTTTTCCTCATTCTGATGTTTGATTTGAACATTAAGTGAAGCTCTTGACTTGTTTATGCATTGTGTTTCTACCACATGACTGGGTGTTTGGATAAATTCATGAATGTCCAGGTGTACTGGTGTTCCTAATAAAGTGGATGGTGAGTGTATGTCAGATGATAATTAATATTTCACTTTTGTAAAGGTTGTGGACATCATAAATTCCAAAGCCTCCGTGTGTGCTTGGAGAACGGTGAGCTGTGTTTATTCCTGGCTCCAGAAATTGCCCTATTTATAAGGTTATACTTGTTTCTTATGTGCAAATGGGAAATGTGGTGTTATAACAGGCAGCCTCTGGGATCCCAACATGACATGGTCAGTGAGAGATAACGGGGGAAATGGGGTCATGATTGAACTGATATTTAATACAGCACAGTTCTCTGACACGTACAGAGTATACATTCGTTCTGCTGATTTCCACACCGAGCTGCCATGCACAGTCTCAAAGGTACTGTGTTTTTACTGGCTGCTTTTGTAAACTTCATTTTTTATAATTCCTTATTCTTCATTCTACATAGCATGACCCCTTTAGGTTAAAATGATTCAAAATATTTTGGTTTTAAAGGACAATCGTACTTCAATCAGCGTCAATTTCTCTCTAAACGCTTGGCAGTTAAAACGCTGTGAGGTCTTCTTTGGGGTGAGTTCCAAAATAATTCAAATAGACAAATTAAGAGTTTCCCTGTGTTTCCAGTGCTTATAACAAAAAAATGTATGCTTTCTTTCTTTCTTTCTTTTTTAACAGATTAAACCATTTTTTATACGATGCATGGAAAAGTGTTCACATCACCAACAAAAGGTTAATATTTGCTCCTGTAAGTATTTTAATACATTGTTAAATAATTTCCTATACATGTGGATGCAAGACTAAGACTATTTCCGTAATCAACAATGTTAAATTGCTGTTTATTTCAGATTATACCATTCCATCAACCAAGAGACAGCTCATGGTTTGGACACTTCTTGGCCAAGCAGGACTGTTATTCTGTGCGTTCACTGCTGTTTTCCTGTATAACAGAATTAGAGCCATTCATAAAGGTATACATTAAATAAGAAAAAAAAAAAACACTTAGGCTGTGCTGATAAAAGAAAGCTGTCAACAAAGATGTTGATTATTTTCCAATAACAAGATGTCCTGAAGTGTTTTATTGCTCTTATACCACAGCAATTTGCCAACATTTACATTTTTTTATTTATTAAAAAACAACATATAGTACTTTCTCTTTATCAATTTATAGTTACATTTAATGTTGTGGAACATCCACAGGACAAATTACTTTGTAGTTATTGCATACATAATAGAAGCTATAAGCAGTCGTTCTCTCCACAGCCTCTCTTTTTTACTTGTCATATTATCCTCTATCCTGAAGACTCTCCTGTAGTGGAAAACCTGCTGACCTTTACAAACCACTGACACCAGAGACTCCTTCCATAAATGTCCAGAAACATCTCCTTACAGAAAAGTTCACCATATCAAAGATTATACATTTTTCTTTGTTAAATAACAGCATGTTTTTAATCTAGCTCTTATTAGCCTTAAATGTGGAGCATCTGCTATACAAATTTCTATCAATGAGATGTTACTATAAAAATGATAACTTATTAGAACAAGCACATTAATATAACCTTGTGGTTTGCAGGTGCACTACAGTCAGAGCTGCTGTTAAAGAAAATTAATCAACTTCTGACCAATCAGATTTGAGAATTCTACAATGCTGAGATATACATATACATATACATTACTTTAAAAATTTTCTTTTCCCCCACTGATGGCTTTTAGGTGAAGGTTAATTTGTTAATTTAATTTTTTGGATAATTGACTGTTTCAGATTTTTTATTTTTATTTTGTGGCATTTCCTTTGTTTTCCTTTATTTTTATTTTATTTCATTTACACTGTAAATGAAATTGTATTTAGTTAAATTCTCCCTGATCTTCCATCTATGACAGAGCCATCTTCCTCTTCTCATAACACCACGGACCATAACACCATGGGCAACCTGGAAACAGTTCCAGTACTAGAGTGCAGTAAGGTCCTGATCATCTACTCTCAGGACCACCCCATGTATACAGAGATCGTCCTGAAGCTGTGTGCTTTCCTCAGGGCCAAATGTGGAACTGAAGTCACACTCGACCTGCTGGACTCTACATGCCTCAGCACTATAGGCAGCCTCCAGTGGCTGGATATGCAGAGGAAGAGACTCACCAATACTTCTGATAAAATACTCATCTTGTGTTCTCCGGGGGTGTGTGCCAAGTGGAATGCCATGTGCGGAGGGCGCAGGGTGATGACCCGGGAGGATGCCTGTTCACCCATGGGGGATATGCTGACCCTGGCTCTCAGCCTCATCATACCAGAATTTGTGCGTGCTCCGTCTTTTGGGAAGTACGCTGTAGCTTACTTCAGTGACGTGTGCAGTGAGAAGGATGTACCTGCTGTGTTTCATGTGGCTGTAAATTACCAGCTGATGAAGCAATTTGAAGAGCTCTTCTTCAGACTCCTGAACAAGGAGAAGTATGAACCTGGAAGGATTAAACACATTGATGGCCTTGGAGGAGATGACTACCACAGTTGTCCATCTGGCAGAGCCTTAAGAGATGCCATTAAGGCATTTCAGGAATACCAACTAACAAACCCAAACTGGTTTGAAATGGAGCTCGTAGATGTACATGAAGAAGTTGAGGAGAATGACCTTGAGCAGGAGGACGGTACAGAAAACAACTGTTATTGCATCTTTCAGAATGAACTGCAGATCAAGGAAATCTCGTGTCAGCTCCTGTACTCACAAGCACTGTCAAAGGTCAAATGCATGAGGCAAAGCAGCTTGTAATATCTGAAACAGCACTCAGCTTGAGTACTCATTGCACATGAAAGAAAGTGTGTCAATCACACATGAAAGAAAGACAAAAGAAGAACAGATAACAATAGCGTTACGACAGCCTTCTGCATTAACATGATATGAATCACTCTGAAGCAAAGTAAAGGTTATAGATAGATAGATAGATAGATAGATAGATAGATAGATAGATGTACTTACTTTATTGATCCCCAAGCGGAATTTTGGGGGAATTTTTTTCACGATGGATAAACATTTCAGTGGCCAATAATCATACTGGATTAAAACATCACACTGATGTCATAAATATATTTTTCTAAAGATGTCAAGAATTCAGAATATAAATCCCATTGAAAATACCTCAGCATAGGTGGAAATACATTAATACCACTGGAACGTTTTTTTGATGATTAATGAAAATGTTTTCAGCAGTAAGTAATCATACTGAGAATAAATATATTCAAGGTTACTGAATTAAAATGTAGAAATCTAGACTCTGGAGTATTTAGGCACAGTGTGATTTTTTGCAAGCATGCAAGCAATAAACGAATAAATAAAAGAGATGGCACAGAGCTGATACTCAGGAATGGTATTGGGTATTCCTGGTATACCAGCGAAAATGGAGGGAATTATTATTATTATTATTATTATTATTATTATTATATTTTTGTAACTGGAAATGTTTACATATAAAGAGACTTCATTGTATTTTTGTTAAGATAGAATTATTATATTTATACTGTATTTTTTTTTTATATTTGCAATGTAAGTGATTTTATTGTGAAAGAGTTTAACTGAAAAAAGCTGTGTTTTTTCTGGAAGTCATATTTTTAGATATGTAATTTTTCCTGTATTTTAAGCAAAGTGCTTCAGTTTTAATATATATATATATATATATATATATATATATATATATATATATATATATATATATATATATTATATATCTGATATTTTTTCTTTGAAACTACACACACACACACACACACACATATGTGTGTGTGTGTGTGTGTGTGTGTGTGTGTGTGTGTAGTTTCAAAGAAAAAATATCAGATATCGGCTGTTGCTCAAGGTTTCAGTATCAGTATAGGAAAAGGAAAAAATGTCTTCATTAATAAAAAAAACAAGCAATCAAACAAATGAATTTATTGTTGTTGATTCATCAAGACACTGGGCAACAAACAAACAACAAACAAACAACAAAGAAAACAAAAAAATTGTATGAATTTTAAGACACATTGCATTTGATTAAGTTCAGTGATTCAGTTCATGCAGTTCAGTAGCACTGTTTAGGTAGTTAAAGATCATTATTGTGCACTATTTAGTAAACTAAAATGGACACAGCTAAACGACTCGTGGCCTTTGGTCAAAAACAAATAGACTACAGCTCTGGTCGAAGTTCACCTCCTCCCCTTTAGCATGTTTGCTAATCTATATGTTAAATCAGTGCTAAACCTGTGTATTTGTGCTGGTTTTAGCAGCTGAGACTTTGACAGCACTGCTGTAACACGAGTCATCAGACTTGAGCCTCCTCTTCGCAAGTAAGTGACCTGACTGAGGATTTTATTTGAGGACTGGCACGTGCTTAACCGACATATTGTAAGTGTTGTTTTAAGTCATGCATCTTGGTGCATTCTGCAGTCTGATCCAAAGTACACCAGCTCCTACAAATCCAGCACTATGCTGCTATTTCACTAGAATAGTTAATTGACTTCTTCACTTTGCATGCTATTTGCTGAGCATTGTTTCCTTAAAAAAATGTGCTATATTATGTTAGTTATAATGATTGCTGTGTGAGTGGGGGCTGATTGACTTTGCAGTATTTTTCCATCGCTGAGATTCCTTTGGTATAAAAATGCTGGGGAAGCTGTCATCCACTCTGCAGCGCTACATATCAGCAACTTCCTGCAGATCTGGTAAAGCTTTTACTGCATACTTCAGTAAACTATAGCCCAGATGTTCCAAAAACTTACAGACAGGTGACAAATTAAAGAAAAAAGCGCTGACTCTGTTGTGCTGTAAGAAGCATTTTGTTGATATGGTTTACCTCCATTTGCCTCCATTTCCATTTTTACCTCAGCTTAGAGGGAAGAGACAATGCAAATCAATACCAGGTTCTTCTGACTGATCACCTTTATTCAATGATGAAACAATTCTATCCTGATGGGAGTGGTGTCTTCTAGGATGGCCCTGCCATGAGAGCTCATTTTTTTTTAGGAGGATTAAATGTAATGTAAATCACATGCTATGACCTTCACACTCACCAGATACCAACCCATTTGGGAGATTTCGGAGCAACATTTTAAACAATGCTCCTCATCACAATCATCAAAACATTCAACTGAGGGAATATCCCTCAGTGTTATAAAGAGTAGTGTTCATCGCTCCAGTGCAGATCCAGAGACTTGTAGGATTTATGCCAGTTTGCAAAGAAGCTGTTTTGGTCATTTGTGGTGACACCTTACTTTATGTGGTTTTTACTTTTAATTTGTCACTCATCTGTATGTCCAATTACATATAATTTTAATAGTTACTATTACTTGCCAATGGTTCAGCAGCCTGAACCATTGATGTGTAATCGGTTGGGTATTTTCCCCAGATGTGCTGTTTAAAATTCACCCCACCGTGTGTGAGGCTCTAGCTGAGCACCGAGCTGTCGTGGCTCTGGAGAGCACAATCATCACACATGGAATGCCGTACCCTCAAAACCTGAGGTAGACAATGTCCATCTGATCAGTGGACATGCCAACTGCCTGTTGTATTTCTATATAAATAGTTTGCCACATAGAGAAAGCAAAGCATAAGCATCTTGATGATAAACAATGAATGATTAGTTGATATCAAATATCAAATGTGCTCCACCCATGAATTGAATGAACACTTCATTTCTAGTACAGCCAAAGAGGTGGAGGACATTGTGAGAGCTGAGGGCGTGACTCCAGCCACGGTGGCTGTTCTGGAGGGAAAGGTGCATGTGGGCTTGTCTTCAGATGAGCTTGACTTCCTGGCCCGCAGTAAAACGACCCTCAAGGTGTCCAGGAGAGACTTGCCTTATGTTATCAGCAAGGTGGAAACATTCATAATGCTTTTTCACTCATTATAAAAAGATCTTCATTATGAATATGAATGATATGTGAGTGATTGAATCAGTAGGGTTTGTCTGGAGGAACTACTGTCTCAGGTACAATGATTGCAGCGCACAAAGCGGGAATTCCTGTTTTTGTGACTGGAGGTATCGGTGGAGTACACAGAGATGGAGAAAATAGTAAGTCACACTGAGCATTACTAAAATATAATAGAATCAGTAGAATCATTTAATTACATTCTTTCCCAGTTTGGTCACCTGCCCATTCCCACTCACCAGCTAGCTCTCCCCTATCATACAACAGCTACCACCCGGGAAGGGTAAAGTCTAACATGTGCCTCCTTCGAGACACGAGAAGCTAGCCAAACGTATCTTTTCCACCTGCTGCTCATGCTGCGTCTGAGGAAAGCACTATCTGTCCTATTCTGCATACACGAGCATATAGATACCCGAGAGTGGCTAGTGTCACTGTGATTGACAGGGGAGAGAGAGAGTATAACATCCCTCCCACCTAGAGAGCACGGCCAATTTTGCCCCCCTGGCTCCTGGCCATAACCACTCCCTTTCCGTAGTGTTGCATGGTGTGTACTTCTAAACTGCGATATGATTGGCTTTTATATTTTTGATGCTTTAATACTTAAAATATATGGCCAAAAGTTTGTGGACACCTGGCCACTACACTAATATGTGCTATTTGAACATCTTTTTCTAGATTTAGTGCTCCATTGCTGTTCTAATAACCTCCACTCTTCTGGGAAGGCTTTCCACTAGATTTTGAAATGCTGCTTGGGGATTTGTGCTCGTTTAGCTACAAGAGTATTACTGATGTTGGGTGAGGATGCCTGGTGTGCAGCTGGTGTTCCAGTTCATCCTAAAGGTGTTCAGTGGGGTTGAGGTCAGGGCTCTGTGCAGACCACTTGAATGCTTTCAAACCAACATTGGCAAACCATGTCTTCATGGAGTTTGCTTTGTGCACAGGGGCATTGTCAAGCTGGAACATGTTTGGGGCCCTTAATTCCGCTGAAGGGAAATTGTAATGCTACAGCACAAAAAGACATTATAGACAATCATTTGCCTCCAACTTTGTGGCAAAAGTTTGGGAAAGACCCAGCTATGGGGGTATTGGTCAGGCGTCCACATAATTTTGGCCATATAGTGTACCTGTCACATGTTCAATACTAACTCCACTGAGTTGTCAGCTTCGCTTTGTGAATGTGTGACAATTTTTTTTTTTTAGAATTTAAGATTTAAGCATCATTTTGCTCTATGAGATTATGAATGACAGTAATGAGCAATAAGTGAATAAGTTACAGTCTTCTGTAATGAGCAATAAGTGAATATTCCTCACAGCCCTGGATGTCAGCGCAGATCTGACTGAACTGGGCCGCACTCCGATTGCTGTTGTGTCTGCTGGGGTAAAGTCCATCCTGGACATTGGCCGCACGCTGGAGTTCTTGGTCAGTGATCCTTTTTTTAAAAGGAAGTGGTTTATTAAGTCAGATCAGTGGCAAAATCTGATACGTATACTTATTTTATTACATATGGTATAATCCTAGGAAACTCAAGGGGTCTGTGTAGCCACTTACGGAGAGTCAAAGAGTTTCCCAGCTTTCTTTTCTCATAAAAGTGGATACACATCACCTTACAATGTCCTCAATGCTGAAGAAGCAGCTGAGCTTATTGGTAAGTTTGAAAAATTATCATTGCTGATCATCTTTTTTTTTTTTTATTGTAGGGAATAAATTAAATCAACAAAAGCTTCTTTATCATCTGCTAAATCAGTATCAGTTATGTGAGGAGCATAGTCATATTTTTGGTAGCAGATTGTTGTTCCTAAGTGGACATGTTACTGTTTCTCTTCTCACAGCGAGTACACTCTCTTTGGGCCTTCAGAGTGGAGTCCTGCTTGCTGTGCCTATTCCAGATGAACATGCTGCTGCTGGACAGCAGATAGAAGATGCCATACAAGCTGCTGTGACTGAAGCCAGGTAATGCAGACAGCCTGGGGAATACTTATGGAGGTTTTTAACTTTCGTTCTCAAACCAAGACCGTCAGTCTGTAATAAGGGTGAATGGAATTATATCCAAGCCAGGGTTTTGGAAATGCTATTGGAGGCATTAGATCGAGTGCTCTTTATTTTGGGGACAAATGTTCAGTCTTATATCACCACAGCGCTGTTGAATTCTTGACTTATCAGAGGGTGTTGATTAATTTTCTATAACAGCAGCTCTGACAGTAGTGCCGGCTGCTCTTTCTAATTTGTTAGCATTTCTATAGCAACAACTAATTCACATGGAGGACACTTCACAGTAACGTATTAAAACGTGAAATTGTTAATATGGTGAGGTTTTCTTTGAGGAGACGTTTTGATGTAACCTCCAGTGTCAACATTTTAACAGTGGTAAAGCAATTCCTTTAAGTTTTCCACCATGGAAAGTCTGTGTGGTTTCTTGCTAATATGACAAGCTGCATTTTTTTTTTTTTTTTAACTTCAAGAAAGAGGAAAAAAACAAAAATGTTGGTGATGGAACATATATCAGTTATAGAGTATAACGTAAGTGATAACAAGAACTGACTTGTTTCGCAGACATTCCACAACATTGAACATAACTGTAGATGGATAAAATGTACAATGTCGTTCTTTAATAAATAAAAAATGTTGGCGTTGGCAAATTGCTGTGGTATAAGAGGAGTAAACATTTCACGGCATGCTGTTAGGGGAAAATAAGAGATGTCCTCAATTTGGAGATGTCCTCAATTTACATATTCATATAATCTTGATGAGGGTAAAAGTGTAGCTGTTTCTTTACCCTTTTCTATTATCTGGTCACACTATTTTAAATCAGCTACACAAATCTAAAGCATTACTCCATATGGAAAGAAACAAGTTGTAGGTGATTTTAATCTACACTTCCTGCGGAGAATTTAAGGGTTTTTTTGTGTGGAAAGAATTTTTAAAGCTTGTATTAGGGTTAATTATAACTGGCTGTCAAGAGATTCACGTCTACAACAGGACACTGGTATTACACAAAGCAAAAGGAATCCCATTTTCATCAGCAGGTTCTGTATATCCACAGGATGAAAGGAATCAGAGGAAGAGATGTGACCCCCTTCATCCTACACAGAGTCAATGAGCTGACTGTGGGACAGTCTCTCCGAGCCAGTATCCATCCATCAATCTGTCTTAATCTCTCACAGAGAGCAATCATTATTTACCTCACATATTTACTTTCACTTGTGGTTCAGTTAATTCCTTATCACATCTCTCTCCTAGACATAGCTCTAATTCATAATAATGCCAAGGTGGGCAGTCAGATAGCACATGCCCTTTCTGAGCGCATACGTCATCCACGAGGAGGCTGTAGGAGACATGAGGATGAGAACCAGGCCTCAAAACCTAAAACTGTATGTAATATCCATATAATATCCATCTCACACACACACACACTTCTCAGATGCTGATTAATCCTAAATTTGAACTGAATATTATGTTACCGTGCACCTGATTAATCATGTCCAGAAAACTGACATAAAATGTTTACAGTTTTTGCTTTATAGTAGGTGTCTGAGTTAATTTCTTATCTTCTACAGATTGTTGTTGGAGGTGTAAATGTTGACTTCATTGCTAAAGGAACAAGCAAGAAGTTATTGGTATGGGTAAACATATTCATGCATCATGATATCATAAAGCTTTGTAAATTAATTTAGTCATAACCTTTTGTTCAACAATCTGTTTTATGTATAAGTTTGGACAGACAAACCCAGGAAGTGTCTGTCAGTCCTTTGGTGGAGTGGGTAGGAATATTGCAGGTAAAACACCATGTTCTTTAGTGCTGATTTCTCATGAATAAAGTTTTATTTTAATGTATGATTTGCTGTAAATCTAGAGTTCATAACTCCTTTTCTTTCTGTTTACAATTGTCCCCAAAGACTGTTTGAGTAGACTGGGTCAAAAAGTTCTGTTCATCTCAGCCATTGGAGCAGATTTGCATAGTGATGCCGTGCTCAACTACTGTAAGCATATGGTAAGCACTGTATGACACTGATAAATTCAGCAATGACAGGGCTTTATTTAGGTTTGATCGACTGATGAGATCAGTCATCATGGCAGTGCTGATGTTGACTAAAAATTGACACTTTTTTACAGTTAAGTTTAATGAAACTGTAGTTCTACTTCACCCATTTTAACACTTGGATACCTCCTTGTGTGCATGGGCACTCATATGGAAACCCTCCAACAAAGGCACATAGAGACATTGCAGTCTTTTAATAAACACTGCTGCCATACAGCCATCTTTCCCTTTCGTCTTCACACCTCATACACATGTACACCATATGGAGCTATCTGCTTAGCTTTGAGTTTGAGAGCCTGTGTTAGGTACACTTTATGGCCAAACGTTTGTGGAAACCTGACCATCACACCCATACGTGGATCTTCCCCAAATGTTGCCACAAAGTTGGAGGCACATGATTGTCTAGAATGTCTTTGTGTGGCCATGCACAAGCAGAGCAATTTAGAATATGTAGACTTTATCAGTGTCCTAGTGTGTACTCTCAGTTCGACGTCAACTAGTGCGTACGCGAATGAGATACCAGATCTTTGCTGTGCATTCAACAGGACACTCATGCAGTTGCGAGATTGCAGGGTCAGCGAACGGCCACCTACTGTGCTGTCATCATGGAGAGTGGAGAGCTGAGTCTAGGACTTGGGGACATGGACATCCACCAGGAAATCAAAGAGCAGTATGTGAGTGCCACTGAGTATGTTGATTGAGTATGTAAGTATGACATTTCTTTGAATGACTGACACCAGAAGTACAAAATAGTCAGAATAGCTACAATTAAGGGTTAACATCAGTGGCTAGATAGCATGTCCAAGAAATTGTGCCGGATTGTAAATGTTGTACAGGTTTCGCAGTACGAGGACCAGCTTTCCTCTGCGTCTCTTGTGGTTCTTGATGGCAACATTCCTGTTTCTACTATTGACTATGTATGCAGCCTCGCCAAGAAACATTCAGTTCCAGGTACATCCAGAGCTCTAAAAACAGATTCAGCTACTGAGATACTTCAATCCACAACTGTGCGTCATCTGTGTGTGTGTGTGTGTATTTCAGTATGGTATGAGCCCACGGATGCTGATAAGGCCTGTAAGCCCTTCATTTCAGAGAGCTGGAAGGCACTCTCTTACACTTCGCCCAACCTGGCAGAGCTATGCACCATGAACAAGACTCTCTGTCTACCTACTCCACAGGGTACATCATGCTATCAACCACAAATGATCACTGATAACTGATGGTGAAGTGTATGCTGCTTGTAACTTGTCATATTGCTCTTGACTCACACTCAGGAACACAGACAAACACAAAAAAAGCAAGCGATGACTCATTTCCTGTATTAGCTGGAAAGATCTCAATCAAAAACACTCTGTGAGTTCTGCTGATTTCTGGGGTCTGTGCTGTACCCAAAAGCAACCAGTGATTGCCAAGTTGAATTATCCCAAAGCGCTGTTGTATTCCCAAATCTGATTGGTCAGAAGGTGTTTCGTTTTCTATAACAGCATGGCTCTGACAGTAATGCTGGCTGTAATTCAAACTACAGATTTACAGATATATATATTTATATTAATAATTAGAATGTGCTCATTTTCATACTTTATCATTTCTATAGTAGCAACTCATTCACAGGGACTTACATGATGTGATGATGTCACATAATCTTAGCCTCATAATAAAACATGGATTAAAAAACAGGTTGTTATTTAACAAAGAAAAATGCATAAATGTTAATATGGCAAAGCTTTCTGTATGGCGACTTTTATTTAATGTTTATTGAAGAAGTCTTGGGTTTGTAACGCTCCAGAAATTTTCCACCACAGGAAAGTCTTCATGACAGAAGCCTTTCCCGTTTCTTGGTAACATGACAAGCCGGAAAAATGTGTCTCACATACGTTGCACAACATTAAATGTAACTGTAAATGTATAGACTTTATGGCATGTCATTCAATAGTAAATTAAAAATTGTAAACATTACGGAATAACCCACTTCAGGACATGCTGTTTTAGGAAAATAACTCACTTTAGAGTGTTAACAGTAACTTTGTTTCACATCGGGCTGCGTCACACCTCCCTGTCTGGATTATTTTCCTATAACAGCAAATCCCAAGTGTTTTATTTCTTACTTAGGAAAAGCAACATGATTTCCATGTCCCTTGTTAAAACAGTGTATGACATTTTCAGTGTTACCAAGCTCTCTGGAGGACATGTTGGGGTGTGCAGCAGCTCTTTCTCGCCCCCTGCTGGAGCACCTGCATTGTGTGGTAGTGACACTGGGCGCACTGGGAGTGTTGGTCTGTGGAGAGCATGAGGCTGGAACGGTCAGTCTGCGACCCCGAAAGCACAAACGGGTATGAAGGATTGCTTATAGGACTTAACAGCACTTAAACTTGATTTGTCATCGTAACACATTATGATATACTATACTAGTTTATTAGTTACTACCACTATGCCGTAGCAACACTTTTTGGCTATTTTAGCAGGTAACTACCATATATTGTAGATGCACTTTGTAAGTGCACATGCTTGTATCCTGGTGTGTGGCACATGACATATGGTACACTACTGTGCAAAAGTCTTAACCACCCTCACTTTTTTGCAAATAAAAAATGTTGTCATTATTAAGTCAGTAAAAAAAATAGATTTCCAAACATTACTTTTCAAACAAAAAAAAACTTAATGTTACAGAAAAATGTTTGCATGTCAGTAACATATTATGTAATAGACTACTTTTCAGACAAAAAATATAATGAAGGCTGTCAGGTTTTACCTGCAGAAACAGAAGCAAGTGTGACAGCCAGAGTCTCCAGAGGAACTGTGACAGATTCTCCAAGATGCTCAGTAAAACCTACCAGCCAGTTTCCTTAAAAAACTGCACAAAATGGACCTCAGACTACTGATTCATTTTTAAAACGCCATGGGTTGTCATACCAGATATTGTCTTTGATCAGTTTATTACTGTTTACTGCTCTTTATAGTAGATTTTTTTTATGAAAAAAATGTTGAATTTCATTATTTTGAACACTCATACATCAAGTTCAAACGAATCTATGATCTGTCCACATATAACGACCAGCTATATGGTAGGTTTAACTGATAAAGTGGCCATTGAGTGTCGACACAATGTATAACAAACTCTACTGAGAAAGTGCTGCCTAGAAAAAGCTGTACTATGGAGCTTGTCACTAATTCAGCTTCTTCCATGCACTAGAATGCACACACACACACACACACAGCTACTGCTGAACATGATGCGTTTGCGGTGAGGTATGGCACTGAAGAGGATGTTTCTGTGCAGAAAGGAAGACTGTGTGCTGTGTACTACCCGGCACTGTCAGTACGTTCTGAGGAAACGGTCAACGTCTCTGGAGCAGGAGACAGGTACACAACCCTCACCTGTCCACTTTTTGGAACATGTCTCACTGTTTTGTCCATATATGCTAACCTTCACAATCTCTCTCTCTCTCTCTCTCTCTCTCTCTCTCTCTATCTATCTCAGTCTTGCAGGTGCAATGATGGCAGGGATCCTGCAGGGGAAAGACACAGACACCTGTGTGCGAATGGGCCTCCTTGCTGCACGTCTCTCTTTATTCTCTCCTCACCCCATCGCTCCATCTCTGACCGCAGACGCCATCCTCCCGGACAGGGTGCACCCACAACCCTGGCCCAAGCCAACCTGCATGTGGATGGAGTCATAATAAACTGTTTTTTTTTTTTTTAAATAAAATCATAGTATACCCAAATAAAGCAAATTTGAACTGCCATCTCATCATACTACATAATTCCCGTCTTAATTCATGATGTTATCTTGATAACAGAACCAGATGGAGCAACACAGCTTTGCTGTGCTTTTTGAAGTTTGTTCACTTTTTTTGTAGCATAACATATGTACGATTATTACAATTCCTAGGAGACTGTTTTCAGGAGATGTTTTTCAAGACTACCTCATTCCTCATGTGCAACATATGGAGCAGGTCTGACACATTCAAACTAGATGCCACACCTACTAGTCACTCATAATTCTATAACTATTATATGTATATTAAAGGGATATTAAACTCCACTGTTTTTAACCTCATTTCTAACTCATCTGTAGTGTATGGGAGATTACCACAGACAGGAAGTTTGTCACATTTCTCTGCACAGAGAAGAGAATGAAAAAAAAAAAACCTTTACTTGAAACACGTTTGTAATAGTAGTCTAATCAATAAACTCGTAAAAGATGTGATTATATAAAATGAATAACAGACTACAACTGTTACTCTATAACAATAAGTGTTTAGATGAGACACACATGAGAGAATAAGTGTTCTCTTGCTTTTTAAAAAACAGTATTGTTAGGAAAATAATCAACAACAGGCTGATGTGCTGTGACCTGACAGGACGCAGAGTTACTGTTACCACCTTAACGTTAATTATTATGCTATAATAGTGCATCCTGAAGTTTTATTCCCCTTATACTATAGCAATTTGACAACAATTACAATTTTTAATTTATCAATGTCATGTCATACTTTGTTTATAGCTACATTAAAGGTAGTGGAGCATCTGTAAAACATGTTAGTTCCTTCAACACATTGACACTGACTGAAGTGAACCTTAAATAAATGTCTCCTTATAGAAAGCTTCAACACAGCAACTTTTATAATAACAATAACACTTTTTTATCCATTTATGCTTTATCATAACTAGATTATGTGGAGCGTTGACTATACAAGTCAACATTCAAATGAGGCGTGAGACGACACAAGGAAGAAACCGTGAGAGAAACCAGACTCAAGAGGGAATCTTTCCTCTTAGTGAGAATGTAAATCATTACTCTTCTACAGTTGTGTACTATAGTGTCAAGCAGTGCTAAGTGTGTTGGAAAGATCTTCAGTATAAGCATCAGGGCCACTGTTGATTTCAGTAGAGTTTTAGCTTTAGATCTTTAAATCTATAATGTCCAGGTGAAGTTATCCACTGTAGAATGATCCACACCATCCACGCCAACCTTAAATAATTAAGGTTTATTAATATAATATAATCATTATAGTTACTTCATATAATCCTGTGATTTGAATTAGCTTCTGCTTGGAGTCTCCTTGACCTGAGAATCAATCACTGCTGCTGAGGATGGCCCCGCATGGATAGCCTAAAGTTTACCATCAGGTAGCTGTGGATGGTACCTTATGGATACCCTTAAGATGATTGTCGATGTTGTCACTTGGACAGCCTAATGATTGGACTTGCTAAAAACTATGCTCAAGTCTCATTCATCTAGATATTATAAATTTAAAGATTTAAAGCTAAAACTCTATGGAAATCAACAATGGTCCTGATGCTTATACTGAAGATTTTTCCAGCACACTTAGCACTGCTTCACTCTATAGTACGCAACTGTAGACGAGTAATGATTTACATTCTCACTAAGAGGAAAGATTCCCTCTTGAGTCTGGTTTCTCTCACAGTTTCTTCCTTGTGTTGTCTCACACCTCATGTCGTCTCTTTCCTTGCCACCGTCGCCTCTGACTTGCTCATTAGGGATAAATCTAAATCTGTATCCATATCCAGATATCTGTAAAGCTGCTATGTGACAATGTCCTTTGTTAAAAGTGGAGAAAAGTGCTATATACATAAAATTGAATTGAATTACTATTGTCAGAGCTGCTGTTATGGAAAATTAATCAACACCTTCTGATGAAACAGATTCACGAATTCAACAGCATTGTGTTGTAACTGTTAATAAGAACTACTAGAAAAAAAGAAAAACTTGAATACGCATGGTGCTTAGTTCACAAGTTGACCCCTGTCCCAAGAATGTAACTGTAGTTTTGTACGGTAGGGCGCTAACCGTAATGAACTACATCTCCCACAATGCATTTCGGCCCTATGTGCGCAAACACAGTGCGCGGTGAGCGGATACTGTATTCCCTCCTCCTCAATTTAATGTAAGATGGTAGTAAGACGCTGCTGCCTAAAGAAATAGTTAGACTAGACTAAATATCAAAACCAAGATTTCAAACCAGAACAGAGCCGGACAGGATAGTAGAGAAACTCCAGCTGCTTTGAGAAAACAATTTCCGCCCTGATATTTGTACAAATATCTTCGGAGAGGAATCCCGGCTAAAGTGAGTATCCAAAAACTACCTACCGCTCGCCGTAAATGTTCTCACCACAGTTGTGTTGAAAATGTTATGTTTTTAATAGACTTATACTGATTTTTATATACGACACCCCTTGTGGAAGCACCTCGAAGCCTAAGTGGGAGTAGAGGGGAAAAGTCAAAGGTTGACACCGGGCGTCCCTTTGGCCAGAGCCGGAGTGAGCAGTGGGAGAGGCGCAGGCTTCGGGCCGGTGTAGGCCGCAGTCTCTAACACACTCAGCCACTCAAAAACACACGAATATACCGGAAAAACTGTGATTCCTAGATTATCATAAGTGTTGAAATGCCCGAGGGGGGAGGTAGATTTGTTCCTGCTGGTGTGTGAATTGAAAGAGGAGGTTTATGTGGTGTGTTTTGGTTGCCCCTCGTCTCTTCGAGCTCTGTCCCAGCTGTGGAAGCACCTGACCGGTGTCACTCTGAAACCTGTTACCGCCGAAACATGTCACCATGAAACCCGAGTTACAGAGATGACAGATTTTTATATAACACCAGCTTTTAGACGTTTCTGGTTATAGTTGTAAAACGATACATACATTATAGTAACTGTAATTATTATAATTCTTCAGAGTTTTTGGCTGTTGCTGAGTTGTCTTTGAAAAATAATTGGCAAATGGAAATATTGTTCACTGTTAGTGTAGCATGATATGTAATCATCATCTGAGGGCATGCTGTTATAGGAAAGTAATCAACAACAGGGTGGTGTGATGTGGCATCGACACAAAGCAGTGGTTTATTCTTCACATAGAACAGGAGGTTTTTTCATCCCTCTTATACCACAGCAGTTTGGCAACATATAATTTTTTTTTATTTATTAAAGAACGACTTGTCATTGATTGCAATCATTACATTTAATGTTGTGCAGGACAGGTTTGGGTTATTACTTACATTATAGGCGCTATAAACAGTGGTTCCCTCACCAGCTTCTCTTTTTCATTTCTCTTGAAGTTAATAAGGTATTTTGCAAGACAATTTACAGCCTGCCATGTTACAGAGAAACCACAAAGCGCAAAGTCCCCTGTTCTGAAGTCTTTCCCATTTTTAGATAACTGACTGTTACAAAGCGCTGACACTGAAGACTCCTTCCATAAATGTTAAATAAACGCATCCTCACAGAAAAGCTGCTGTTATCGAAAATTAATCTACGCTTTCTGACAGCAGATTAAAAATTTCCACCTGCATTTACTACATGCCAGCTTTTCCGTTTTTGATACAGGACTGAAATTTCAACTGATACACGATACGGACATCTTCACGATAACCAAGTGACTTTCAGTGAGCTACTCTGGCCATGTTACGCAAGACAAATTATGTCCTGTGCTCAATGCAAAATCTGTGTTGTCTCAGTCAACGTCTCATCACATCAGAAAATGTGTCATCTCCACCTTGATACCTTTCCAGCACCATTGATACTCAATACTGGATACGCATCTTCTTAATTTCTGTGATTTTTTTTTTTTTAGCTCAGTCAGATTGTATCCAACTTTACTGTCTCTTTAGACTGTTTTCAAAATCCTGATTGTCTTTACATCACTTTGTGTTGACCAGTTGTTAGGAATGTATTTTATGTAGCTCCTTCTACTGATTTTCCTCCAAAATATGAAGGAAATTTCCAAAATGAGCTTTAATCTCTTGCTGTAAATATTATAAATATTTCTAAGGGATAAATCACGACAGTGTGCGCAATTACAAGAACATAATCAACGACAGGGTGGTGTGATGTGACCTGACGGTTGGAATGGTTTATAGTTTTTATCCATTTATAGTTACATTTAATGTTGTGGATTGTCTTCGAGTTGCTGTTATCACTTACGTTATAGCAACTCTAAAGAGTCGTTCTCTCAACGTTATCGTTTTTTTCTCTTTCCTGAAGTTAAGACAAAAAAAAAAGCAGCTTGTCATGTTACAGAGAAACAGCGAAGCACAGTGACCTCTGTCCTGAAGACTTTCCTGTGGCAGAAAACTTACTGACTCTAAAGATTTAATAAACAACATCTGTTTTCCATGTGATTAAGAATTCAGTATTAGTAGAATTAAGAGCTATAGGATTATATACAGTTAGGAGAATTCTCTCTACTGCCTCTTAGGGAGGCACATGAACATAGAGCAGACATTGTCATGAAGCACACCTCCATCATGTTTCTCATAACTTTCTCATAGATAATCGACTCAGTTACTAAGAGGATTTCAGTATTAATCAGTATCGAGTATCAGGTAATACTCAGAGCTTTGATATCTGTACTGTATTTTTAAAAAAATCACTACGACCTCATCAATGTATTATATTGACACAAAGATTATTGTATTAGTGATTAGACGTAACCTTGATGATGAGATGTGAAATCAGATGTGGTGACTAAATGACTCTGTTCCCCTGTTTGGAATGTACACTGAGTCTTGTGTTACTTCCATTGTGATCATGTTACTATATGCTGTCAATTTACATGACCGCTGGTGGCCACTGGTAATGACTTATGTTTTCCTGCGCCAGCAGTCCTCACAAATCTCATCTTCATGCCTAAAATCTGTCCTCTCTGCATCTCCCATCTCCTTCCAGCTTTGTTGTGTCTCATTCTGGTGAGTTGCCGTGATCGCCCCTGTACCAGTGCAATAAGATGTCCCGTAGCCCTGAGCTGAAGGAAGACCCAATGGAGTGCCCTCTCTGTATGGAGCCTCTGGAGATCGATGACGTCAACTTCTTCCCGTGTACCTGCGGCTACCAGATCTGCCGTTTCTGCTGGCATCGTATCCGCACAGACGAGAACGGCCTCTGCCCAGCCTGCAGAAAGGTACGGTGCTGCTGCTGGTGGATGATGCTTAGGGACTTGCTTCCCCGCCTAGAGAATAGTGTGTTTAATTGCTCTCATTTCGTAGTTTAGGGATGGATGAATGAGTGATGTTTATTAGGATGTTTATTCTTGAGCCAATTGCCAGCATTGGGAATTGCTGATAGATTCCATCTATAGCGATGTTCAGTAAATTGGACGATGTGAATGCCAGCAAACCCACAGATTTAAACACAGCAGGTGATGAAATTCTCTCTACTTTGCCTGTGTCTCTCTACTTCCTGTTTGAGTTAGAGTCAGAGTTCCCACTCAACATAGAGTCTGATGCAGCAGATGAAAATCGCTTGCGTCTCTCATGTGGTAACCATAGCGACAACAATGCTAAGCATTATGGTAAAGTCTGACCACCACAAAGGCGGCCATTTTGGCAGCACTCCCGGGCAGTTATTTCCAGTTATACAAGACCAGGCTCATGTTTACTCGAACGGAGAAAGGCTCATAACCCTGTAAAAGATCAGATATATAACATTTTCAAACCTAATATACCTTAATTTAAAATATAACATAGAAATCGTGTAGAAAACACATTTGTACATACTGCACATGTACTTTTCTCCATAACATGTTTAACAATGCCAACCATATTTATGCCTGTTTCTATGGTAACCATCAGCCCTGAGAGAGTGGGCCAAACCCCGAAAGGCTTCCTGCTCCCTATATACACTATATGGCCAAAATTTTGTGGACACCTGACCATCACACCCATATGTGGGTCTTCCCCAAACTGTTGCCACAAGGTTGCAAGCACACAATTACATAAAATGTCTCTGCATTCTGTAGCATTACAATTTTACCTTCACTGGAACTAAGAGGCCCAAACATGTTCCAGCATTACAATACCCCTGAGCACAAACCGAGCTCCATGAAGACATGGCTTGCCAAGGTTGGTGTGGAGGAACTCGAGTGGCCTGCACAGAGCCCTGACCTCAACCCCACTGAACACTTTTGGGATGAATTGGAATGCTGACTGTGCCCCAGGCTTTCTCGCCTGACATCAGTGCCTAACCTTACTAATGCTCTTGTGGCTGAATGAACACAAATCCTCACAGCCATGCTCCAGAATCTAGTGGAAAGCCTTCTCAAAAGAGTGGAGGTTATTATAACAGCAAAGGAGGACTAAATCAGAAATGGGATGATCAAAAAAGTAAATATGAATGTGATGGTCAGGTGTCCGCAAACTTTTGGCCATATATACATTATCACTGTCCCACTTTATTCACTTTATGGGACAATTATATTTGTATATAATATAAACATTGTGTAGTGCACAATATGTCCAATAGGAAGCCATTTAGGATTTGACCCTGTTACGTTACAGATTATTTTCATTGCAGTTCACAAATAATCAGTCTAGTCACAGTCTAAGCTGAAGTCAAAGTTGTATTAGTATTGTGTAAGTGGAGGCCCAAGGCACAATGAGCAAGCTCAGTACCCACCCTCGTCTCCGGGAATACTACTGTCGCTGAGTGCTAGAGTCTGCATTTGGAGGATGATATATTTCCCTTCACCAGTGTCCTTTTCTGCTGTTAATCGTTTTCATATTTATACACTGCTGATTAGAACATTTATGCTGTGATTTTGTTTTGCAAGGTGTTTTTTTGTTTTGCGAGGGTTTTGTTTCGTGGGGTTTCATAGCATGAAAGTGCACAGCAGTGTCTAATCGATCGTCCTGTGTGTGCTATAGCCGTACCCTGAGGATCCGGCTGTGTACAAGCCCCTCTCACAGGAGGAGATCCAGAGGATAAAGAACGAGAAGAAGCAGAAGCAGAACGAGAAGAAGCAGAAGGTGACGGAGAACCGGAAGCACCTGGCCAGCGTGCGCGTGGTGCAGCGGAACCTCGTGTTCGTGGTGGGTCTCTCGCAGAGGCTCGCGGACCCTGAGGTAAGAGGAGCTTTACAACACACAAAGAGTTTCTGATGGAACAGCAGCTATTGTTAGTAACACATCTCAGGCATTGACTAATGTCATCCCCTGCTTATTTCAGGTTTGTAACTAGTAAACAAGAGAGCTGGCTTTAATTACGCATGTTTAAGACACACTGTTGTTACTGACCATTTGTGATTGATCATGCTGTAGTATATTTTCACCTGTTTTCACCTTTGGGATACACCTTTAGCACAGCATGGGATATTGTGACGCTTTAATGGTTGGAAATGAACATGAATCTGTAACATTTAGCATAATATTTTATTTAGAGGTCATTACTCTTCTAGGCTGAGTTATATCATGACATTTTTTCTCATCCAGTGATTCTGTTGCATACATGATCATGTCATAAATATGGCAGGTGTGTTGTGTCAGTAATAGTCATGGCCGTTTAGATCCAAAGAGATTTTTATGTCACCATTATCAGTAATTACTGTGGCAGCCTATGTCTCATGCTAAACATGAAACTTTTCATTACATACTTCATGCTGACTAGATCATCATTTAAAATTAATATTAATGTAATATAATGAATATAATAGCATCTGTTACAATTTACCAGTAATAGTGACTTGACCCAGCGTCATCATTGCACGCAGACATCATATAAAATCTGTCATAATTTTGTAAAGATTAACATTAGAATGAAATGTCTGTTATGCTGTACCCATAAAATACAATTGCAGAAATCAGAATTGTCTTACTGACCCAAGTGTAGCGTAGTGGATCTAATATGTGCCATGTTGCATTGTACCGTCAGTAACAGATTGGGTGAGTCATCATTCCTTTTTTTTTTTTAAAAAAAAAAAAAGTACTGTACCTCAATTTTCCAGCCACTTTGCTTTCATGGACTGGTAGTGTGATAAGAAGGAGCGCTCATTACTAATTTGGGATTTTAAAACCCACAGCAAAGTGAGTAAAAATAGCTGGATGCTTGGTTTGCTAAGAGATGCGGAACTAACCAAAAAAGCACCATGCCTGGCATACGATTAAAGCTATATTTATGTATTTAGGTTGTTTAAGTGTGTTTATGTGGAATCCAAAATGTCATATCTCAGTGCATATCAGAGTGGTATTGAATATATGGGTTTAGAAAACCAGTGAAGGTCATTGTGATATTGTCAAGAAGACATTGTTATATTATCAATGTTTGTAAAAGCCCCAGGTGCAGTTGGTGCTTTGTTTTGTGAATCTCTTAACCATGAGTTTAATATCAGAGTGAGTGGAACTTCCAAAAAGGAACCTATTCAGTGCAGAAATGATTCAGTGTAGTTTCTCATTTTCCAGTTGATGAACTGCAACTAAAAGTACAGCACTTCTTGATTATATACGCCTTAGACTGATTGCTGCTTTATTGTCTTCGTGTGTTGTTCCTGTGCTGTTCTGATGATCTAAACTCTGTAGTTATATGTCAATTTTGCAGGTCCTTAAGAGGCCGGAGTATTTTGGAAAGTTTGGCAAAATACATAAAGTGGTCATCAATAACAGTACGTCGTATGCGGGCTCACAGGTGAGAGTAACCTCAACCACAGAAATGGTTTGTAAGCCAAAATGTCTATCTGTAAATAAACAATATACACGTTTACTCCGCAGGGTCCTAGTGCCAGTGCCTACGTTACATACATCCGCTCAGAAGATGCCCTAAGAGCAATACAGTGTGTTAATAATGTGGTAGTCGATGGGAGAACACTCAAGGTGAGCACAATACTGCAACACATTTCATATAGGTTTACTGATGCTGATGTGATGTTTTCATATTATAATCTTTGACTGATTTTTTTCATTAAGATGTAAGATGTCTTAATGTCGATATGAATTAATAACCTTAAAGAAATGTGTGATGATATTTAAGCATCTTTGAGTACCTTCGAATAACCTGTTCAAGACTGCATCCAGGTCAGATCAAGCTTTTCTTGAGGTTGTTAAAATATTACACTCGCTTTGACCAGACATGAGTTTGATCATACACATGTGCCAAAGATTCAATTAATGAATAAGGAAAATGATGGTGGATTTTGCATACACTTGTTTTATGATCAGATTTGACCATACACAACTTGATGTATGGTCAAAAAGGCTGGTGACTTCAAATATGGTGATATTGTGTTTTTTGCCATATTGCCTACAGTAACAATATCTCATGTTGAACAGATGGTTATTGGCACTTAATTGGGCCGAAATTTCAAGTGAATTTATTTATTGGAGGTAGATGTTTATATTGAGCTAGCTGTTTTTGTCTTATAGGCTTCTTTAGGCACAACAAAATACTGCAGCTATTTTCTCAAAAGTATGCAGTGCCCTAAGCCGGACTGCATGTATCTGCATGAACTAGGAGATGAGGCGGCTAGTTTTACTAAAGAGGAGATGCAGGTGAGAGCAGACCCGTGTTTTCTTTATCATCACTGGAAAAGCATTTTCTTAAAAGTTATAAAAAATATGTTAGCTGAAACAGACCATATAGAAGAGACTGAAGCAATTCTTTGTGGTCACAAGTGAAGCAGATGATCATCTTGTAAAATTTGTCTTAATATATTGGTAATGTGTCATTTTGTTTATGTAGGCTGGGAAACACCAGGAATATGAACAAAAACTACTCCAAGATCTTTATAAAGCAAATCCCAACTTTCTACAAACTTCAACATGTGGAGGAGAAAAGTCTAAAAACAAAGCAAATGCTACCCAAAGGTGGGGATTTTCTGGTCTGCTTTTCATACTGTAGCAAAGTTGCATCTTAAATATTAAAGATTGCTTCACCTTATGGTTTAAAAATCATCCCGTAAGCAAACTGTGTTTTTTCCTCCACAGACAGAACAGCGGTGGTAAAGATGGTTGGCCTTTATTACAGGGTTACGGTAAACTAGTGAACGGTTTACCGACAGAACATCGAAAGTCCCCGCCCCTTTTAGATTGTTTGACAGACTCAGATCACATGACCCCGGAAGAACCAGACACTGAGTTAGGAACAGATCAAAACACAGGACTCTCGCACTTTCCCTCAGTCTTAGAACCTACCAGGTACACATTGTGTTTCATCCAAATGTTTAAGAACTTTTAACCAAGCAACTCTAAATCAAATATTCTGAAAAGAATGTCACAGGATTACATTGGATCTTCTGATTTGATCAGAAGAGCAAATCAAAATCACATCATATGAAGGTCAAAATACTACTATTCCAACAGACTTTAGTACAATAGTGTGCAATTTAAGCATAGCCAGAGAATATATTTTACAGTATACCACAGCACTGTTGAATTCTCAAATCTGATTGGTTAGTAGTTGTTGATTGATTTTCTGTAACAGCAGCCTTTCTGGGTGCAATCACAGATTTATATTAATGCGCTCTTTCTTTACGTCATTTCTAGAAATTCTAGTATTTTTAGAAAATGTGTTAATTAACAAAGAAAAATTTATATTTGTTAATATGATGAAGCTTTCTGTAAGGATAGTTTTTTTAATGTTTGTGGAAGGAGTCTCCAGTATCAGCACTTTGTAACAGTCAGTTGCAAGTTTTCCACCACAGGAAAGTCTTCAGTCTTTCAGTAACATGACAAGCTACGTTTTTTGTCTTATTAACTTCAAGAGAGAGAAAAAAAATAGCTAGTAAGGAACTTCCTTCCTGGGTGGTAAGGCTCATCCGTTTAGTGCAGAGGTGTCCATGCTTTTTACAAAAGGGGCCACATTAGACCGCATCGAAATACCCAAGGGCCAGTCATATATACTCTATGTATGTATATGTATATACATACATATACATAAGATAAGATAATCCTTTATTCGTCCCCCAATGGGGAAATTTGCATTGTTACAGCAGCAAAGGTTAGGAGACATAATACTACTATAGTATATTGATGTTGAAAATAAATAATGAATATTAACTCAGAGTGCTTTAATATGAGAGGAACCATGAATCCATGAGTAAATATCATTCATTAATTTGCAGGTCTAGTCAGAGAAAAAAAGGCTCTCGCATTATAGCTAATTTTGTTAGCACAGTCTCCTGCCACCTTCTGGTGACAGGAAAAACTGCAACGTGTGGCCAACAGGCCACCTATTATACAGTCCATTCTAACACAGAAGGCACGAGCCAGTTAACATCTGTCCACGGGCCGTATTTGGCCCTGGGGCCGGACATTGGACACCCCTGGTTTAGTGTTTCCTGTCTTGAATGTAGTAATGGAGAGATGCACACTTATGGTGTCATTTATTTGAAAAATCTTTTTTTTTAATCGATAAACCAGTATTTCATTTAAATTGGTAGATGGTAACCCAGCTGCTATTAAAATGCAGTATGGCATATAGTACTTTTGTTAATGTGGAATCATTTGGTCTGATAAACATCTTGATTTTCTTTCAGTCCTGTTGATAAACCTACAGAACCTGTAAGTATAGGGAACGGAGAGAATATAGCACAGGTAAGAACTACTCTTTACACTTTAGGGTATACATGCTGAAGGAGTGTTAACTTATGTAACGTTTACATACATTTTGTATGTATTTTCGCTTTCTCAGGTCCCGAACAGTGACTCGCCTTCCCCTCCCCCTGGGTTTTCTAAGCCAAGCCTGGCAGTGCCCATCAGCGTGGCAGAACTCACAGCTCGCTCACCGTTTGAGGGAGCTCCCGCTGAGTCTCAGTCGCTCTTCTCAGACAACAGTAACTTCAGACATCCGAACCCCATCCCCAGCAGCCTGCCCTCTTTCCCCAGCTCCCCACAGGGTGGATCTGACTGGCCCATGACCCCTGAACCCCAGAGCCTCTTTACCTCAGGTATATTTACTCAGCTCAGTGTTTATATTATCTCATTAAATTTATCTAACATTATCTAAAGTAAATGGTTGAGCCCAGCAGAGGTTCTCTTGCAGCTCTAGGATTTGACCATATGACCATACATTCAGGAGAGCAGAACCTTAACCACTGAGCTACCACTGCACCCAGATTAGCTAACAGTCTGTTCATGGCCCATATTTATTAAGCCTATCATAATGACCCCTAAGAATCATTACGACTGCAATTACTAACGACTGACATAACAAATTATTTGCAAGAGTAGGACAATTACTTACATTATCAACATTTGGAATGAAAAAATTTTTTTTGTTTTACACGAAGGTCATGCTGCAACTAAGCAGTTTGCTGATGTTCTCTGGATATTTTTACCCTCTAACTGTATTTGCCAACATTTTATTTTATTTATTTTTTTGCTTGTGACATGTCTTTAATATATACGTGTGTGTCTTCTACCTCAAAATGACTTGAATGCAAATATAGACACGCCGAAAAGGCAAAGCACGTCTGTATATGTGAGAGAGAGAGTTTTTTAGGATTTGTTTGCTTTTGTTAATTGTACTAGTTATCCATGATATCACTTCCAAGTCACATACACTTGTTCATCATCTCTGACTCTATAATTTTAATGTCGGGTTCCGTCAGTTATTCAGGTAAACCCTGACGAGCTGTCAATCTGCTCGAGACCGGCCTGTTGATTACTTTTGTTGATTAATGGTGCAGAAATGTTATCTCTCAGTGTTTGTGCTGTAAGTGCTAACAGTGTTTGATTAATCTACTGACTTTCGCATTGTGGAAATACCTTTAAGTTTCATCGCCAGTGCATGAGATTGTCTTGTGGAAGAGGTTTGGACAGAAATGCTGTGCAAGCTCATTATTATTTAGGCCAGTGGTTCTCATAGCCAGGGGGGTCTGTGATTTAAAAAAAAAATGTTAATGTAGTGGAAGTCAAATCCCACATTATCATGGGTTTTTGAACAGATTTAAATCCAAACTTTAATAATTCAAAATCAAGTAGGCTTATATAAACTTCAGTCTAAAGACAATTTTAATGAAAATGTTTTCTATAAGTGGGAAGTTCAGGAATAAATGGCTCCAGTAAATAGCCCAAATATTATTATGCTTTATTAGCATATTATATTATATTATACTTTATTGAGGCTGTGTAAAACAGTTCTCCGTTCCTGATGTGACCTTCATCTTCAGTCATGTTTTCAGCTCCTGTCTCACTAGGACAACTTTCGACTTCTATAATTTCTTACTGTTATGTAATAGGAAACCTGATAATTAGCCTTTACTTGTATGCAAGATTAGGACAGAAACTGGATCATTGTCAGAATTGTCTCTCAGAGAGCTCTCTATCTCTTTCACATATTTGTCGAATTCTAGCTCATGAACACAGAGATTCACTTTTTTTTTTTTTTAAAATAAATAAATGCCTACAGGCTACATGCCCTGTAAGTCATACTAGAGGAACAGAGCGATTGCATGCTGCAGTGTGAATGTTAACACCAAGCCTGTCTTTTCCAGACACCATCCCTGTGTCCTCATCCACTGACTGGCAAGCAGCTTTCGGCTTCGGCTCTTCGGCCAAGCAGCAGCAGCAGGAGGATGATCTAGGCTTTGACCCGTTCGATGTGACGAGGAAAGCACTGGCTGACCTCATCGAGAAGGAGCTGTCGGTGCAGGAAACCTCGCCGCGTTCCCCGTCAGTCCTTCCTAATGGCCAGCCACGCCTTCCCCCGCTGCAGCACCGTGGCCTCTACAACTCCTTCAGCCTGCCCGCACACGCCCACGCCACCCCTGCACGCCAGCCCTGGATGGGCCTGCCCACCCGCAACAACCTCGCACACTTGAACCACATCACACACAGCCACTTCCTAGACCCAGGCTGCCCACCACCACACCACAGCACAGGCCTTGGGGGAATAACTATATCAGGTGCGTGCACTCACAATAGCTTTAACACTGTTTAACCACTAAACTGCGTCTTCAGATAATAAATAGTCACACCTGGGATAGGCGCAGCTGTCCAGCTGTAACCTGGTGATCCAAATACCATGTTTTTGAACTCATTCCCAGTTCTTTGTGTGCTTCGGACATTTGCTTCAGATGCACTGCAGTTGTCTCTTACTTCTCTTACTGTCTTTCCTTTTTCAGCAGAAAACAGTGGTTCAGTGGAAAGCATAAATGTGAAAGAGTGGCAGGACGGCCTGAGAGCACTCCTTCCAAACATCAACATCAACTTCGGAGGGATCCCAAATTCCACATCATCATCCTCCTCTTCCTCCTCTTCCTCCACCTCCAGTATGAACCACATGGGGATCCCGACAGGCTCAGTGGGACTCTCGCACAGCCTGAGCTGGGACGGCACAACAAGCTGGATGGACCCAGCCATCATCACTGGTACTTGCATGTTACATATTATTACATATTACTTATTATTACATATGTACATAATATTAATTGTAATATGTAAATTACATATTACAGATTACACACTCAAAGATTTTTAAAACAGCTGACTGAAGGTCTTTGTAGTCTGAATATTTAACACTTGTGGTACCAGTGTATAAGTGAACACACCTGGGCACATTTCCAGTTGGGATTTGTAACCCCTTTCTACTGGTGAAGTGCCAGAGCTGATTCAGAACAGGTACCTATTAATTAACCATTCCACGTTTTGCAAAAGAGTTTGCGAATAAACTGACATCAGGAGGTTAGGAGCAGAGTCATTTCATCTCTGTAATATCAACTCAAGCTAATTTGACATGAACAGAGCGAGTATGGTGACGGTGGATATCGATATTAGTGAGGGGGGAAAAAAATAAACACAAAATAAGAACTCTGCAGGCCAAGGAAGAAACAGACGACATATTGGCAATTTCAGCAAACTACATAGGCGGTACTGTTAAAAAGAACCTCCTTTAGAGCAGCTATACACTCAGAATAACAGGTAGAATAAAAGTGATAAAAACATTGAAAGCTAAAATATTGTCTCAAAGGCAAGGCTTACATAATCCTTCTCTGTTATGATTTTTATATCATCTGACTACATTTTTTTTAAATACAGCCTAAAATCATAACTAACTTTTTTATTTTAAACCCCCATTAGACTGTGTCTCTGGTCATATTGTGCACAGTTTATTGGTATCAATACAAGTCTGAATGCTTATTTTTCCATCATCTTCCACCAAAATGCTTATTATTGAAATATTAAGTTATGACCCTCCAACCTTTGCCTTATCAAGCAAAAATGCCCTCTGAATGACATCAGGTCATGGAAGAAAAATGATTAATGTCTTTAAAAATATTTGCTGTTTTTCATGGCAAAGTTGTAAAAATGATCCAAATACCAGACTTTTAACTGAAATACCAACTTCTGTTTTTGTTCTTGTTTTCTCTTGCTTTGCTGCTCCAGGTATCCCATCATCCACCGGCAACAGTTTGGACTGTGTGCAGGACGAGAACCCTCCGCACTGGCTCAAGTCTCTACAAGCTCTGACTGAGATAGACGGCCCGAGCGGTTCAGTGGTGTCTCAGCCTCGTCACTCGGGCCTGCTGGACTCCACAGTTCGGCTTCCTCTGCACAGAGGCGGCTGGGCGCCGTACCTCCCTCCTCCATCGCTCGCTCCCAGCCACTTCCACTCTCCTCCCCCAGGCTTCCAGACAGCCTTCAGACCTCCAGTGCAGACGACAACAGACCTCCTACAGAGCGCTGCCATGGAGCGCCACTAGGGACAGAACCTCATCACTTTCTCCATCCCTGTTAACTTAACTGTAATGATGCGCAAATATCCTGATCATTAATAACATAAGCTCTTATTTGTCTGACCCTTTGTCCCTCTCCATTATCCTCCTCCTCTCACCTGTATTTTGAGGCACACATTAACAAACAGTTTGGTGGGGGGGGGGTAAGGCCATCGTTCACATGTAAGCAATCAAGGAGGGTTTGAGAAGCATTTGATGCGCACACTATTAATAATGGTTAAAAACTCATACAGGACTCATCCATTCTAGGCTCCACTTTTGATCTAATACTGTGAATGTGTTACTTAATGACAGGGATCTTAATGACTAGTTTATCAGTGAGCTCATTTGGACAGTCATTTCAGAGGAAATACTTGTCAATGTCAGTGAGGTTTGGACAGTCTTACATTTAGACTGGCTTGCAGAAGTAGAAGGAGGTTATGAAAACAGAACTTGTCACCCTTGTGTAAGCATGGTTTAAATGCACAAGTCTTAATGCCACAAAGCATCGATAGAGACCCCCTGATGCCCCCAGACAGCATGTGGGGAGTCACTGCTGTACCTCTGTATCAGAGGATGGAGCGCTGCCCTGCTGATGGCCGGGGGTTTGGGGCCTATCTCACTACCACATGACCTATGGTGGGTGCAAGGTGCCACTATGTGGCACTTTGTCACTCCACTCCTAGTGAAAAGCATCAAGATTGCAGTGCACGGTTGCTAAACATGACTATCTGAAATACGTAGTTGTGCTAAAGCTAAGGAAGGGTGGCAAAAATGGCAGATAAAGTGCTGATAATGGTTAGTAATGACTGATGTTTTAGTAACACCACCTGGCCAATTCAGGCCCTCCTAATCATTTCTCTTTTGTTTTGGTCTCTGCTGTGTGGCCCATACTAAACAGTATTTATCAGACACACTCCTTCATTCTTTCAGGAAAAATTCAATATAGTACAACCTCTTCGTTTTTAAACATGCTGCTGAGATAACACATTTAATACAAAGTGAAGAGCTAAAAAAAAGAATTGACTTTTCTGCAGATCTGGAACAACAAAATCCTAAATAAAATTGAATACTCAGTGCCTCTGTTTTAATCTGTTTTTTCCCCTTTTATTTCTGTAGTCATCATAAAGTAAAGAAATGATGCACAGCACTTTTAAAATAAGAGTTTTTATTATCTAATGGGCACATCACAACAGCACGTAATGTTACTGACACATTATTGTCATCAGATATATATTTATATATTTAACTTTGATGTCTTTGTGAATGTGTCTTGTGAAATGTTCTCAAATCAAGAAAATGCACAATGCACACTGAAAAAGAACAAGAACTGCTCCATCGAGGATATTCTGATCACGTCAAGACAAGTGCGTTTATACATCTGTACAACTGCTTTTACTGCAGTGGTCCACACACAGGAAGTCCATGCTTACATTTGGAGTGTTCACTCCCTTTAAAAAGTTCAGAATGTCACTCTGAACACACACAGTTAAGGCATGTATTCTTTCACGCCTCCTGCCCTTTCCATAGTAGTTTAGCACACCGTGCCATTCTCCATGCGGGACTTGGGGTAGGGGGTACGGCTAGGTGGTGGTGGAGGTTGAATAGAAGGTGCCAGAGTGCAGAAGAAACCAGCAATAAGTGTCAGACCCAAACCACACCAGGCGCTGAACATGGACCAGCCGTAACCGTGGCTTATGTCATCTGGGAGGCTAAATATGTAGCGTGGGTAGCGGGAAAGTTCAAAATTGATGCCAGCCACGCAGGTACACAGAGCGATGATGCAAAACGTACCTATGATAAAAACAAAAGGGGTAATAACATTTAATGCTAAAGCAAAAAGGCTTGAAATGGGAAATGACATCAGGACAGATTGTCAGATGTGCGATGGTCTTGATGTTACAAGTCTTACCTCCCATGAGGAAAAGCAGGCCAGCCACGTAGTGCATGAGGCCCTGATCCCAGCAGCAGCCCAGCAGTCCTATCGTCCAGCCAAACAGGATGATGGACAGAGCCATGCCCATGAAGGCCGCTGTCATCCGGCGCAGATCTGAGGAACAAGTTGTGCATCAAATGTCCATCAAGATTTCAAGTTATCTGTGTCAAATGTGATAAAGTGGCTTGGGGTATAATCTTAAAGACCTTTCACCCCTTATTCACAAGGGTTTAATCATTTTCTGGAATGATATTCCTAATCAAATCATCTTGATTTATTACCGATAGGCCATAAGGTCAACATGAACAGTAGGTTAGCTAATACAATGATGTAGTATATCAAAAGCATGTGTAGGCAGCCGTTTGGATTAGGTGTGTATTTTTATCACTTGTCTTCAGGACCATTGCTAGAGGGGTGAAAGGTGGTGTTGAATGCAGAGGACTACAGCTGGACAATGTCTGAACATGAATAGATTTATGGTGCACAAAGCACTATATGAACATAAAGAGTGTTTTTGGTCCACAGTTTCTAACTACAATCCTGCTTGCCTTGCTCACTTCCATAGAAGATTGAATAGAAGATTCGATTAGAAGCATAGAAGATTACTCAAATACAAGTAGGCCTAGAAATAATGTAATCTAATGTGCAATCTGATGAAATCTAATGTGCCCAATATTAAAATAATTGGACTAATTACATATTTTATTATTATTATTTATTTTACATTTCAAGGTGTCTCTGGCATCAAAAATTTTGCGAACCCCTAATCCATATGACATAAATGACCACAGTTCAGTATATTCTCTTAATATGGAGCACATCTCACTTACGCAAGGCATGCCAGTCGTCCTGCTGAATGGTCTTGGTGATATTGTAAGAGATACCCTTACGCACCAGAGTCGACGAAGTGTAGTAGTACTTGATGTAGGAGCACCTCTCGATAGTCCCTAAGTGTATTTTGAAGGAAAGTTCAAGTTTAGGCCAAGTGTTATCAGGTGACACAAGAGCATGTTGCAACCTACTACTAGAGATATGAAAGACAGGAGCTGGGACAAAGGAAAAGAGCCAGTGGTATTCATAATGAGCATCAGCATGAGTCAGCTACACAGATGGCATTTGCCTGTACTGCTCCTGAACATATGGTCCTTATCTGTCTATCTATTTATATATGTGTGGCATTCAGGAAAAGGCCTATCATTCACATGTGTAAAATCATGATTTTTCCCAACTAATATATTTTATATCATATTTATCTATGCACTTTATAAGCTGTCAAGTGTATAATGTTATTAACCACTTTATAAATAGTAGCAAAGAGCTGTGCAGCAGCTTAGGTCTTTGTGTCTGAGGAGTGTGTCTGCTTGTGAGGATCTGTTAGGGTTTGACAGTGTCACATCTCAGCTTGATGTTATATGTGTGAAGTGATGTGGCCTAAGCGTTGTGAGGAAAAACATGAGTGTCAGCACTGTCATGGCTTCAGCTGATTCATTAACCATGCCACTGAAACATCAGACACTGCTGGAAGGAATGCTTGTAAAAAAAAATGGCTGATGAAGGTGCTTACCTTTCTTAATGAGCTCCTCGATGTTCTGGTCGAAGCCGAGCCGGTAGCATTTGCTCCACAGCCCCACGGTGGTGGAGTTGTAGCGGCGCTTGCACTCGTCCGCCGCGCTCGCGCCGAACAGCTCCCTCCGCTCGCGCAGCATCAGTGGCCGCGGCTCGCGCAGCGGCAGGCTGTGGCTCGGGATGTAGATGAAGCCCGGGTCGGTGCGACGGCTCGAGAAAGCCCGACAGCGCTCTTTGTACCTCCTGGCGTCCGTTTCGTACCAGTGATCGGAGGATATCGCGACCGTGAGGAAGCACAGAGCGAGCAGAGAAAGCGCGAGACCGGCGTACAGCAGCCATTTACCCATCGCCATCACAGCAGCGGATCCGCTCAGGCCGCATCAGCAGCCCAGCACCACCAGCAGCTCCATCCGATCAAAACAATCTCAGCATGCTCCGGCTACAGAATAATATTCACGTGCAAATACGAGCTTTCGGTTAATCACAGAAGCTCTGTTCAGTTTGAATGCACCGTTAAGGGCAGACTCGGCTGCGCGAGACTCCGGCGAATCACATCCAACCTTTCCGCTCTTCCCTCAACTGCATTCACTGACTTATGGCTAGTTCATTGCAGTGAATAAAAAACAAGCTATTTCTTCAGTACACAAATAATGCTTCATCATTGCATTGCCTACTCTATCTACATATATCTAAAATTCTATTACATAATTATACAGGTGCATTATATTTTAATACATTTACATTTTATCCTAATAAATTAACCCTGTTTATACCCTAAAGGCATAACACGGTATTAATATTCATTATGCTAATGCATTAGATAGATACATAGATACATAGAAGACTGTCCACATTTCCACTGCAGGTCATGTGCTTAGAACAAATCTGCTTTAATTCTGGTTCTGTAACCTGAAGAGATTTCCAAATCAGTTTAATCCATTGCTATGATTAGGTAGTCCTTAAAGTTAATTAAGAATTCAGCCCTGAGGATTAAATGTTCTACTACACAATTACACAAATGTCCATAAATAAGTATTCCAGCCAATAAAATAGCTGTTGGCTTTATTTTGTGGTTAAATTGTAGGCCTATAGGCTACTCTCAAGTAGGTATTTAACCTAACAACAGAGATCATACACTGAACAGAAATGAGACTTCTTGGTAAAGCTGAAAGGTGTTGCCTCAAAAAGCCAGCAGATTTGTCCAGTCTTCGTCTTGTCAAGAGAAAGAAGACTCTGAAAGGCAAAGAAATTGGATTTTTTTTTCTTAAAATAATAAATAAAAAGGGCATACATGTTGAGAAGGTAGTGACCTCTAGTGGAGCAACCTGCAAAGAGAGGAACTACAAGCAAAGTATTTTAAGATTTTTTTTTTTTTTTTATTTAAAATAAAAGAATAAATAAAAGGACCAGATCATTACAGAGTGAATTTCTTTAATGCAGCATTTCCCAAAAAGACAGTGCAATTTGTTTAAAGGGAGCAAAAGCCTTTGCTTAGACACCAATGTACAGATTTCACCATTTCCCCTGTCCAGCCCCGAGCATTAGAGTAGTTAACCAAAACTATCCAGCAAGAAACACTAGTTTTAATGATGAGCCAAATTAATTCTGTGCATCTAGAGATCAGCAAATGCTTTCACCAACCCCTGCCAAACCTGATAGTTAATCATTAATGCATTTTAGACCAGACAACCACACATCTCACTCTCCATGCTAGTATTAAACCATAATCTGGTCATACAAGCTGAATCAAGTGTGCAAGGGCATAGTCCTGTTCCTTTCTTCCACTACAGGAAGAAAGAACAATGTCAAAGAAGTCAATCATTTTCAGAATCACTTTTATATCAGGCAATTTAGCAACTTTGAGGGCTTAAGCTCTCTGAAAGGCTTGTTTCTTGATGCATGTCAATTTGTCATTATGATGTGCGTCAATTTTCTTTATAAATCCCACTAACTAGAGTGGAAACACATTAAAGCACATTGGGTGCTGTAAAACTTTTAATTTAATTAAAATAAAACTGGTCCAAGTCTCTCTGAAGCATCTTCAGTGAAATTTTAATTGTATCAAGACAAGATTTGGTTGATCATGAAATTTTACTGATATGCAATTAGATGTAGGCTCATTCACACATTTTTAAAGAAATTTCCAGCATAAAAAGTATTTATGAGCAAGGAAGAATATCAGCACACAGCAGAGCAACATCTTTAAATGATTCTAAGCTCTATGTTGATGATTTGATGTCCATGTCTGCTGGCTGAGAATAAAACACAGCTAAAGCATGCGTCAGATCACTAAACATTAAAGTAACAAAAAAAAAAAAAAAAAAATGAAGACAGCTCAGAGTACATGAAACAGCAAGCTGGAATTGCTTACGAAGGCATGTGTTTGAGCAGGGGCCACTTCTGCATGATCACTGGAAGGATGTGCAAAGTGCAGCCATGCTCAGTTTGATCTGCTCAGTGTGTGGTGTGTGCTCCGGGCTCGCGCGCACTGCGGCAGAGGGGAGACCTCTTGGCGGCAGCCTGGCTGTCCACAACACGGCACGCGCAAACCGGAAACACTGAGCTTCAGAGAGCACTCTCCAAGCTTTTTTTTTTTTAACTGTTATAAACACCGGAGCGCCATGGCAAACTTCCTGTTACTTACTGAAAGCTGGAGAGAAAAACAGTAATCACACCGGACAGGAAGCAAGAAATTACCTAGGGTTAGGAGGTGTACTCTCTGAACAAAAACCCCTAGCGGCATCTGTTATATAGCTCGATACACGTCATATCCGCTAACCCCTCCTGGTTTCTGATTGGTTCATTTCCGCGCCAAAATTGTTTGAATTAGCTGCCTTGGAAAATCATTTTCTCCAGTCCCGAAGACAGTATGAAAAAGGGTTTAGATACATTACTGACTTGGTGTGCTACCATTTGAAAATGTCTCCAAAAAATAAGCAATGGTGACGCCCCCCCCCCTCCCACACCCCCCAGCCTAGGAGTCGACTCTCCCTTCACAGTGACTAGGATCAAAGAATCGAAGAGTCGACTCTCCCTTCACAGTGACTAGGATCAAAGAATCGAAGAGTCGACTCTCCCTTCACAGTGACTAGGATCAAAGAATCGAAGAGTCGACTCTCCCTTCACAGTGACTAGGATCAAAGAATCGAAGAGTCGACTCTCGCAACACAGTGGCTAGGACTAAAGAATCGAAGAGTCGACTCTCCCTTCACAGTGACTAGGATCAAAGAATCGAAGAGTCGACTCTCCCTTCACAGTGTCTAGGATTAAAGAATCGAAGAGTCGACTCTCCCTTCACAGTGTCTAGGATTAAAGAATCGAAGAGTCGACTCCAAGACTTTGACAATAAAATAACGTCACCATTTGGCTAGCTTTTCAAATTATATTGCTAAGTAATATTTTCAAACGATAGCATAAAAGGTGAATTTGATCACATTCCTTTGTCATTCATACTATTCATACATACCAAGTCTCTTCACCTGAGGTAGGGTGACATTAATTATATGATTATGTCCATATTTTTATTATCATGTCGTTTTTGCACATAGGTGATGTTCCAGTTGTGTCCACAAGATGGCAGCAGTGCACTTACCCTCAGCCACAGCCTCAGTCCTCAGGCGCCCACCCAGGATGAAGTCTAGCTAATACTGTAAATATAAGTAGAACCATACAAGCAAAACAGCAGTTTATTTATTCATTTATTCATTTGTATTAAATGATTTTGTCCAGCTACATAAACGTTTTGGATCAAATCTTTATGTATCCTTTCTGATTTACGCTGGAAAATAAGTGTCACTGTAAACACTGCTCTGTGGAAAAAGTGGAGAATAATTACACTGTCTCAAACTTTTCTGATGGTTAATTGGCTACAGAGAGTGTTTTACTAGGTGATAAAAATCTAATCTAATCTATTGTAGTGGCTTCTCTGTAGCCCCTCCAGTGTGATGTAGTGATATACACTGCTGGTATTGTGTGTAATAGAGCATGTGGTGAGCTCATCCCTGCAATGTTCTCCATCGACTCTTACATCACTGCAGAGTCAGCTATGACCGCAACTGAACACCATTTTAAAATCACTGGTTATTAAAACAATAAGACTATTCCTTTCTTAAATAAACTTACCAATCTAAGTAATACAGTGTATAAGTGAATTACAAGTGTGACAAATTTGTAAAGAAAAACTCCACCCTTAAACACATTAAATATGTTTATATTGAGCTCTTTTGTAATGAGCGTTCCTGATGGTAATTTGATGGTTGATGTATTTCCGTGATTCCTGTGAGAAGTCAGTGGTTGTGTGTAACGTTGACGTCACAGGGCGACATTGCTAGTGCAACTACAATGCCATTTAATATGAAAGAAATTTCAACATAAGCGGTAAGGGTCAGTTTTCACTGTTAACTCCTTAAAACAAAAAAGCAAGAGCTTGTTTTCTCACTCACCATTTTCAGTGACATTCTCAACAATATGACAATTTCGTATTCATACTCCTGAGAATCATATTAATGAGAAATCCAATGTAGAAGTCGTGGAGCCAGCAGACTTTGGACTCAAAAATTCCAGAATGCAATGCAGCTGTACAATGCAGTTACACCTAGCTACAGCAGAGACCCAGCTTGGCTGATTAACGATATTACGGAGGTATTAGCATGAAAGTTGAAGGTTTTAGAGCTTCATCTGTTTTAGCAGAGTATACAGATAAGGAGGTGAGAGAGCTAGACAGACTAAAGAATTTATTTTTCTGGCCCAGAAATAAGCTTGAGATTTGTCTAACAGCCAGCAGAGGGCTCTAAAAATGACAAACTGCTGCTTTAAGTAATAAAATAAAAATAACATTGGTGACTGACAATTGTAGCACTAATGTCACACACGTATTCAGTATATAGGCTGAAAGTAGCAGTATCTGCCCTCCCCTCCTTCCAAAGAAAATTGTAATAAAAAATCCCTACATTAATATGATAATTGTCATGTCATTGACGGTGGCATGACCATGATAATCTGATTTCTTGATTATTCCTTTTGCAAGATATATATTAGGATAATGTATGTTATGTTATGATATGATATGAGTCTCTGCTAAACAGCCCCTCCCCAATGACTACTGCACAAATGCTGATCTGGTACTAATGGAGGAAGGTGAGCATGTGTGTAATGCAGGAAGGCAGCATATTCCGGGCCAATGGCAGTGAGTCAGCAGCTGGGGTGAGACAGAGAGAGAGAGAGAGAGAGAGAGAGAGAGAGAGAGTGAAAGAGTAAAAGAGCTATGGGGGTGGCATTGCTCACAGCTAGATTAAACGGTAGCTATATGATTACACAGGAAAGTTTATTATGGAGTATGCAGTATATTTTCTGCAAATACGCACATCTATGCCGCACCTGTGCATCCCAGTGCATCCTGCAGCAAATTCTGCAGTAATGCTGAGGACATTAGTACAGGCTGCTGTAGGACATTTACTGTCCAAACTGTTTAGCTGACAAAAGATTTTATAATGGGATATATTTCTGCAAGCAAATATAAAAAACAAACACAGAATGAATAGAACTTCAGCTCCATAAATGTGTGTATTTCAGTTTCAGTTCTTCAAATTAATATCCATAATACTGTGCTGCATAATTCTGTATTAATGTAGTCAGTATTTCATTTTCTAACAAGGTGCAGAGCTGCTCCAGTGATTCTCAGTTTGAAACCAGCCTTGAGTCTTTCAAACCTATCAAACCTTTTATCAAGCATATGATTTATATGGATTTTCTACCGAACAGTGCTAATAGTATACTCAACTTGCATTGTTTCGTGTGCTTATCTCAGTGATAGCATAATGTAACACTACAGTACATGCTGAATGAGTAATGAGTGCACTCGTCTCTGCTGTAGGCATCTCTCTCTCCCACACTCACTCATGCAGGCACCCTAAACTGCTGAATTCTGTGTTTCATGGAAGACTGCAGGAGCCTGAGGGGAGGCAGAGCCTTCTGACCTTGACCGCTCTTAGCAGGGAGAGAAAAAGATGGTTTGCAGATATATCAATTGATAGAATACACTGTGACTTAACAGAGGTGATGCTCTCTGCACAAATCCACTCGTTTAATTTTGTCATTTTCCAAATATGGAAGAGTATTTAAATGATTTCTCTGCTGCAGTCTGATACTGGTGCAGTGCATGCATTAAATTACATTTACCATTTACTTGTCACTGCTGGCTCATCTTACAATCAATCAATATAAGATAAGAGCACTTAAAAGCGTGACTTTCACAACAGCACCAACAATTCCCCATTGATGCCACTGGGTAGCCAGATGTGAGCCAGAGGGGCGGAGTCACAGCGGACAGGCGAGAGGGTGACGACTCAAATTTTAAATGCAAAATCAAGACAGACACTACAATGAAAATGCTTAGTGAACGCAGCACAGAGTGTGCAAGATATCATGTTTCTGGATAATTTAACCAGACAGTAATTAGATTTATTGGGGTGTTCGTGTACAGCCAGCGATTAGAACTGCTGAGTTCAAGAGATTGTGTAGAAGTCAAATGATTACCTATAGTGGGAAAGATCTGTATCTTAATATCATTTCATCTAAGAAAAGTCCTGGCCACAGGAAATATAAGCTTTTAATTCTTTTATCTTTTCTCACACTTTGGCAAAATCTTCTTAATTACCATAATTTGAGTTTACAGATTATCACCCTGCCCACTCAACATAAGCACTAAAAGTTGGATGATTACAGTTTTGCGTTCCTGTTTCAACACACTTCTTTCCTTCGGCCACTGAAATCATTGTATACTCAACACTCAATCACTGAGTAAACAGGAAGATTGTAGTCTCATAAGGTAAACAGAAAAGTTTCCCAGTGCACCTATGAGCTATTCTATGTCTCTCAGCTCACAAGCATGATTGTCCATCCATGATTGATGAGCCATATATCTTAACCTAAGTAACATCGATCGTTTTAGTGTGAACTGCACGGCATGGCGCTGTGGTGTGTAATGAGTGAAAGTGTGTGTTCCTCCTCAGTGCCGCAGGCTGATGCGGCAGTGCGGAGAGGAGAGAGAGTCTGTAAGGTGAGATCATATCCCCGCAATCAGCAAGGTCAAGCCCAGCTCAGGTGCCCAGTCAGGCTGGATGGGAGGAGGATAGAGGATAGACAGATGGACAGAGAGACTGAGCAAAACAGGAAAAGTGCATATGCATGGATAGACACAATGACACACTGACTGGTTGTGTATTTCCTTCTGGCCCAAGACAAATGGGCTCCATATTCCACCACAATGAACATCCATATCAGCATTTAAAACATATGCATCACAAACGCAAACATATGCATACGTAACTCTCTGCAGATGCTTACATGACAATGCCACAGCTGGGGCACACTAGTGTGTTTGAAGTTTTTGTGTACACCTGTGCAATTTAATACTGATAAACTGTCTTCTTGTCTGGAGTATTTCACCTTCACAGCAACAACTCAACTTTCACAAATGGACCGTGTGTGTTCAGTGATGTTAGCTATCCATGCACAAGCACTGACATTTACTGGCCTTCATCTGACAATGAGCCCTGCGCATTTACTCAAGATGGATGAAATGATGGCCACGGTCTTAATTATTAACCATGGCTGACAGCAGCATTACGAAGATAATGTAAAGAGGAAGAAGGCCATAAAGTGGACCAAAAGACAAGACAGAATAAATAGATGATGTCGATGATGGGAGGGATGCATTAATATGTGAATTTTGATGTGCAATATAAACTTCTGTTGGTACTGCATTATATATATAAAGAATTAACATAATATCTTAGCATGGTGTCATTATTCATTTTTGGGTGTGTTTCATTCCACTAAAGTATAATTTGTTTACTGCAAGCATACATGTTTATATGCTTTTGAGGGGTTTTTTTATAACTGGGAGTTGAACAATGCAGCAGCGGGAGTTAAACATCTGTAAAAAAAAAAAAAAAAAAAAGCATGTAACGCCTATTTCATTAAATTTGGATTAAGCATTTTTTACTTTTTGTAATATTTGGCAGAACTTTTTATCAGCTTTCAAGATCATCTTGTCTCTGTGGTGCCCCGGCTGTAAACTGGAGAAAGAACAAATAATTCGAACCAACATCCAACCAATGAGATGACTCTACTTGCCTGTTAATTGTCTTTGCCAATTCATAAAGTTCTTTGTACTAGCAGTCATTACTGAGGTCTATTGTAAAGTGATCAGAACTATGCAGAATTCACTTCAATTGCTTTTTTTTTTTTTTTTTTTTTAATTTTGAAAAACCAAACCAGAGCTGGTGTTCTGGTGTTTATCTACAATCACAGACATGAGAAGATGGAGTAAGCAGTGAAATTTTCCCCACAATCCCCACCAGATGAAATTCACTTAGGCTGATTTTGTAAAGTAGGCTAATTTACAAACACAAACAATTACAAATATACTGTATCTAGTACAGATCTAACAAAGCACTATAAACCTGGAAGCCATTATATGTATAGGTAAATTTTTTTTTTTAAATACTCATGCTGTTACAATTAATACATTCTGCATGATAACAGTCCAAAAAATCTTGGGAATAGGATTGATGTCCTAGAATATCCTACAATGTCCAACATGAACACATGGACTCCAAAATGGACCACATCACAGGTGTTCTAGTATAGACAACTTGTGTATGTTTTGGCATGACTCTGAAAGAACACTGAAGGAAGGCGCTGTGTTTTTTAGTTTTGAGTTTCAAAACAGCTAGCTTTAGTGCCAGAATCATTGATTGTGCCTTTAAATCCTTTGTTCTGCCATCAGAGCTTTCTGTTTGAAATTTATATTTAAATCTTCCTGCAATGGACTGGCATCCCATCCAAGTTGGATTCCCACCTCATGCCCAGTGTTCCCAGGATAGGCTCTGGATCCATCGTGACCCTGACCAGGATAAAGTTTAAAATGAATGAATGAATGAATGAATGAATCCATCCATCCATCTATCCATCCTTTCATTCATTCATTCATCATTCACTCATTTCATGCAACCTTTACAGAGACATCAGGTAAATTTGTTGGCTGTTCTGACCGACAGCACAAAGATTCTCAGGAGTAAAGTGTCCATCAACTGGTCACTTAAAGATAAAGACTGTTTTGGAGAACTCCTTGAAGTAAACATTTTTTTTTAACACTTCAGTTTGGAGTGACAGAACAATTGACTTCCATGGGCATTCGCATTTCAGTGTCCCCTATTGGGCTGCATCACTTCAGACTGGACCACCATGCAGAAATTCTAGCCTAGGCAACACGTGTATGTGTTTTTATGGGGCGTGAGAACACTGAACAGAAGAGCTGTACGTGTTTGGATTGCCAAAACAGCCATATTCATCTAACGTCTGCCAAAATCACTGATTACACTTTTTAATCAGTCAAAAAATAAAAAAAAACTCTGTCGCAGCCCAGTAAATTTAAATATGCAACGGTTTCAGACGCACCCACTCTTCATTGAAGACAACATCTATCATTTACTGTTTGTCTGTTTGTCAGTCTAGTATGACTAGTTCTGTACTGTGGATCTAGTTCAATAAAAAGGTGCAGTTAGAGCTGCTGGCCCATGTGGCCTGTCTGGCAGTAACCCAGGGCTATATGTCACTCTAAAGGTGTCAGAGACTGAGCAGGCAAGCAGAAAGATCACGCTAACTCACACATCTGGGTATGTCAACCCAAGACAGAACTGAGATAAAATACATTCCTCTGTCTGTTTACTGTCGAATATCTCTCTCTCTCTCTCTCCCTCTCTTTTCCTGAGGAAGATGCATTCGGCCTGATTCCAGCCCAACCCACACCCAAGGCTGCAGCAGAGAGGAGAAAAGAGACAAGCTGCAGAGCTGCAAAAGAGAAGAAGAGTGCAGTGGATCTTTACAGAAAGGAAACGTTAAGCAGAGCTGCACCAGTCATACTCTTCTTCACCAACAGACCCAGAATCATTAGCTGTCACAATGAATGAATGAATGTGACTGTGGGAATATGAATTTTCATAATCTTTACATTTTCAACGGTGTATAATCTACATTTGAATGTTTAATATCCCTAATTAAAGTCACTAAAATTTAACTTAAAGTTGGCCAGGTGACTGTTGAGATTTGAAGAGATCTAATAAATAAATGTGAATATTACAACTGAGAAGGGTTAAAGGTGGGTTTTTTGTATTACATTTTATATCGCGTGTAGAAAGGGAAATTTCATAACTCATTTTAATTTACCACTATTAATATTTTAACACACGAAATGTCTTGTTCGTTTAAGTAGATTCCCTGGTCTTCTTTATTTTTCCTGAGGGTATGCATACTTTTGCACTCAACCTTATATAGTGAATTGAAATATAGCCTAACTGTGTGATGAATAGAGCCTGAATTTGGAATTTGAAGACATGCTGAGAAAATACTGAATATCGGGACAAAAAAATGGAAAACATTACCACGGGCAAATACAAACGCATCTGAAACATTAAAGAATAAGCTAAATTTATAACATCACCTCCCTGAGATCTTCTCTGCTTACCATAGTTTCACCTTCCATGGTTTATAAGATGCAAACACGATACAGTGATACTAATGTCTGCGGCAGTATGAAATTATTCTGTAATTAGTTAGAAGAATGCAATAGTAATTCAAATTCGTATGCAATTTTGATTACACTAAAACAATAAGAGGACATTCAAGGGTACATGCTTTCTTTTGGACTGTGCACACATAGACGTCTTCTCTTCTGCTCATTTCATTCATTGTTTCCTCTTAGATTGCAGTGTTCTGCTACTCTAATTACCCATGAGTAAGGCAAAAGTCCTTACTAAGGACAAAAGGTGACTTCATTCTAACAGGGTAGATGGGTTCAATCTAGATTTTTCTAGATGTCCTTCAACATTCGACAGCCAAGACACAAAATGTGTCCTGCACTGACAAGCACTGTAAGAATAAAAATGATTAATACACATAAACCAGAGAACTGATCCTTAAAAATTTATTGATTTAACTATATGGTTAAATTATAAATGACAGGAAGAAACAAAAATACCCTTGCATAGATCACAGACCATGCCTTTGTCAGCATCTGACAAATAAAAGCATTGTAGCGCAATCTTTATAAGAAAATTAGAAAATAAAAATAAAAATCCCCCCCAAAAAACAACTACATGAGTGTTACAAGGAACAAGCATGAGATTGCTTTAAATGGGACAAACATGGAACTTGAACCATCATTTGTTTAACTGGTAAAGTCAAAAGTCAGTGACTTCTGTAGATGTTTTTGAGCATACTTCCTGCAATTTCAGATCAAACTCACGGCTAAAATCTGTAGCCTCGTTCCTCAGCATCCTCACACAATAATCTGTACTACGTGAAAAAACACATGATCTGTGGAGTCTGACTGGATTAAAAGTGAACAGAAAAGAATTCCCCATAATGGAAGGTAAAAGACTGAGACAGGCTCGGGTGTACACCAGAGCAAGGGCTTTAAATATGGTGCAACTAGAATATAGTCGATCCGTTTTGAAAGGCTTAAGCTCATGCAGTCATAGACCATGCATTTTTTGGCGAACCATTGCATTTGGGATATGTATCTTTACAGTACAATTTCAAAATGGGATTGTAGTTTGGTACGCTTGCATGATGTTGACAAAGTAATAAAAGAAAAGAGCTGACAGTACATTTTGGATGCTAATGCCATTTTACAATTCCATTTGGTGGTACAGATAATAGTGGCTATAATCTTCCCGTATACCAGTCATGGCTATCCAGATGGACACCTGATCAAGTCTTCTATGGTTTTTCCAAATCATAGTGCCACAGAGCTCAAAAGGTTAGTAGCAACATGAGGCCACACAGGTGAAGAAACCAATCATATCTATATCCCGTCCTCTAGATATGTCCTCTGAATAGTCATGTCCTGCCTATTGACTACGCCATTTACTTTGGCTTTATAGCAGGAGTGTCAGACTCCAGAGTTAAGCACTCTCGTTGAACACAGCTGTTCAACTCATAGGCAAATTATAAAGGCCCTCATGGTCTGAATGTGGTGTGTTAAAAGAAGTAAAAACACAAATCGCTATGACTGAAGTCCAGAATCTGACACCCTGCTGTACAGGAATTCTTTTAGAGCATTAATAGAAACTGCACTTATAGGATGGTGTGTCATTTTTCACTCTGTAGAGAAATCTCCAGAAGTTAGGTTAGTTCACTTCTTCTTAATGAAAATCTTAAATAAAAAAATAAAACACAGTGCCTTTTACTCTGGATTACACACTGAGCAGAATCACTCCAAACAAAATGTCCTATTTTTTTGGGATCTGAACTTAACCAGAGAATTTAGGTCAATAATTACAAGAAACGCACAAACAGCGCAACAGCACAAAATCTAACAAACAAGGTGAGTAGCAGCTATTCATTTAACCTTCCTGTCCCAGAAAAAAAAAGCTCTTTCCTCAACATTAGAAATTGCTATACCTAGCATATGGACAAAAACTGGTATTGCAACGTTTTCTTTTGCATCATGGTCACAACTTAAAAAAACATCTAGCCTTTAACAGCTAAAATACCCGCAGCCCTTAAATGTTGCATTCCTAAGAGACCCGTTGTGAATAGTAACGTGTAATATGGATCTCTAATCTCTATTGCTGTCATAGTGTGTGTTGGTGTTTAATATCTGCATAGCACCATATGGCTCAATCACCGTTGATGTACCACTGTCAGCTGATTCCCTCTAACATGTACATTTCAACACGCTGACTGTTTGTAGCTTTGTCCTATTAATTTCCTAATGTAACATTAAATGCTTTCTATTAAATGCTTTTTATCTTACATATTAATATGGCTGGTTAATAAACCCTGCCTCGGTTAGCCTAAAACTTTTTTTGTCTTATTGTCAACGGCTATATAAGATACAGAGGGGCACTGAGAAGCCTCAATGTTTCAAATAAGTTTGAATCTAATTACATTGCTATCCATATTTTATGTTATTGTTTATTATTTATTTATAATATTGTTTGAATTAACATGGGTGCATCCCAACTTAGAGTTATCCTTTTCTACATACAGTAACCTTCCCGTTTAGGAAGAAATAACCTACACCAGTGATGGACAATCTGGGATCATTTGATTTTATTAATAGCACATGGAAGACATATATTAGATCTAAATCCCAGTTTAAAAGGATGTAACCTGATTCTAATTTTAACCCTGTAGTGTAAGACACTGCTCTGTACGTTATGCTTTGCAGGTCAGGCTTCAGATGTTTCCTACAATTATAGCTATAAGGATAAAAACTGAATGAAGTTGTAAAACAAGAATGATTGAGTCTTGATTGTGCGTAGCTAGGAAGGTCAGGGAGTGGTTGCATTGTTGCATTTGTTTTAAGTGCTTCTCTAAAGGCTATTTGTTGGGGAACTCCAAAATTTGTTTACTGAAGTATCATTGGCCTTTAGCGGAGTATCACTGGCCATAGTTTTCCCACATGTACAGGTTTGACACCAAGTTTTGCTCAATGGCAGGACCCACAGTGATCACCACACTGAGGTAGACTCATTATGGCACATCACAAGTGAAAACTACAATGCAAGGCAGACTTGAAGCTCTAAGAAATCCCACGCACCTCCCTGCCCTTCAAATGTGGCCCAATTTTAATTATGCAGTCAGGGCCTTAAGTGCATGACAACAGAAACTGTTAAGTTGTGCCTGACAACCATGTGTCGTTAGTTTTTGTACCCTTTTTTTTTTGTACTACACATATGCACACTAGTGCTCATCCTCGACACACGTGCTCTGGTAGGGGGCTGCCCTAATTCCATGAAATCTGTCTGACCGAGGCACTTTCACCTATCCTGTTGTTGAGAGGGTCAAAAGGCACTATCAACTAATAAAAATAATTCTGCCGTCTTTCTGTTGCATCCCACTAAATGAAATCCATGACATTCAAAAATTTTGACTGCAAAAATGGAAGCATGAATTATATTTTGCTCACTGTGTTTTTTTTTCTTTTGATCAAAGGCCCATGCACAGCATTATTTAAGTTATATTGATTTTAACAGGTACTTAGTATGAGTATATGCAATTTTGTAGTATTATTTGTTTTGTGTTCTCTGCTTCTTTGACTATTTTTTAGATTAGAAAGTTTGCATCCCTGTGCTGGGGCTTGCCTATGTTGTTTTTTTTTTTTGTTTTTTTTTTTGTCACATTTCAGAAAATTTCAGGACTCAAAGTCCATAGTTTCCCTGATAGTAACAACGACACACCAGAGGAGTGTCTAAATAGCAACAAGCTGTATAATACTGCTCTCATGCATTAAATATACTAGGATACACAGTACCTTAGTTTGAATAGGCCATAATGCAAGTTATTTTAACATGCTATGATCCCATCAAGATCCTGTTTCCGTTAAGTTTAAACATTCAGTCCTTATGATATGCTTAAATGAGAAGCATTTCAAATCATATCAAACCAGTGCACTTTTCATGGAAACGAACTATAGGAAATTTAAAAAAAAAAAAAAAAAAGAAGGTATCATATAGAATGAGGTAACGTTTCACACATGCTGATATCAAAATGAGATTAGTCTAAACATGCTTATTAATAAGCTATTTTTCCCGTCATTGTGCTGTCTTGCATCTAAAGGGCATGGCATCAAATCACTTGGTGATATCTATTACAGCTTCTGCTGGAGAATAGCAGCATTGCGGATGTCCATGAGGTGATGACTTTTTCCTTCACAGCATCCCAGCAGGAGATGAGTTTTGTTCGTTTAAGGTGCTTTGCTGGTCAGTAGGTCTGGAGAACTGTAGGGAGGACCAAATATAGGCCAAACACTGCAGATGGCTTGGCTTGTCCTTGTGGAACTGAGTAATTTTATGCTTTTTGTTTTGGATGCACTGTGCAACTTGCTGATATGTAATCTGTAATCCATGCATAATGTTTCAACATCACTTCACTGCCAGCTCGGAACAGTGATCTAGAGTCCTCTCCATAGCCTTTTGGTTAAGTATGCGTGTTCCTATACATTCTAGAGAGGGATGTTTTTCCTATGCATAGCCTATGTGCATTGCCCTGTCATAAATTCATTAAACTAACTAGATATATATACATATAGGTGTTTATCTCATATTCTAACAGCGTATTGTATGTTTTCGTCTCTTCTCCTTTCATCTGCAGAGAATAATAGTTGTAATGCAGGAGTGCACTAGGGAGTTAAATAAAGTATTCGACTACTGAATCACGACAGTCCTGTAGTACATATCTGGACTCTAAACATCAGTTAGCAGCTTACTTTTGTTAACACAATTTTGGTTAGCTATTGTGCAGTTGCCAGTTCTAAGGTTGGCCTCTCTGAAGTTGTCCATGCTGTTGTTCATGTCTCCATCGATCTCCATGTACTCAGACTTGCTGACAACTGAGGAACTGCGGCGGCTGGAATCGGAGTCAGAAGCGATGTTGGGGTTACTCACGTTCAGAAGTTGGGCTTGCTCCTCACCCTCAGTTTCCCTGTGGTAGAAGTAGTTGAAGTTGGATACAATGACAGGCACTGGTAGGGCAATGGTCAGCACACCAGCGATTGCACACAGAGAGCCTACAATTTTGCCCCCTATAGTGACAGGAACCATGTCTCCATAGCCAACTGTGGTCATTGATACAACAGCCCACCAGAACGCATCAGGGATACTGTTGAAGTATGATTCTGCCTCTTCAGCTTCTGCAAAGTACACGGCACTCGAAAACAAGATGACACCAATGAAGAGGAAGAAGATAAGCAATCCAAGCTCCCGCATACTAGCTTTTAGGGTCTGCCCTAAAATCTGCAGGCCTTTGGAATGTCTGGACAGCTTGAAGATCCTAAACACCCTGACCAGACGAATCACCCTGAGAATGGCCAGTGATGTTGCCTGTTCCCCCTTGCCCTCCTTACCATCTGGTTCTTCTGCCATCTCTGTGCCCAGTGTAATGAAGTAGGGGATGATAGCTACTACATCTATGGTGTTCATCATGTTCTTAAAGAAGGCTGCCTTGCTGGGACATGCAAGGAATCGTACTATAAGTTCAAATGAGAACCAGATTATGCAGAGGGTCTCTACAATGAAGAAGGGGTCTTTAAGGATGTTTGGTTTGTAGTAAAAGGTGGTGTTCCCTAATTTCTGTATTCTCCCCGCAGGGTCCTCCTTCAATTCTGGCAAAGTTTCCAAACAGAAAATGACAATGGAAATTAAAATGACCATAACAGACACTATGGCAATTCCTCTGGCTGGCCCTGAGCTCTCAGGGTGCTCAAACAGAAGCCAGATCTGGCGTTGGAACTCCCGTTCGGGCAGGGGTCGTTCTTCTTCTCGGATGAATCCCTCATCCTCACGGAACTTCTCCATTGCCTCAGCTCCAAGTTCATAGAACTTAATTTCTTCCGAGAACATATCCAATGGGACATTTACTGGCCTCCTCAACCGCCCCCCAGACTGATAGTAGTAGAGGATTGCGTCAAAACTAGGACGGTTCCGGTCAAAGAAATACTCATTTCTCAAAGGATCAAAATAACGCATTCTCTTCTTTGGGTTCCCAAGCAGCGTTTCTGGAAACTGAGCAAGCGTTTTGAGTTGGGTTTCAAAGCGCAGCCCAGCGATGTTGATGACCACCCTTTCACAGCATTCATGGTCATCATGGTCAGGGGAATATGTGTCCTGAGGATGCCCCGGGACAGCCGATGTTTCATCCATGTTATCTCCGGCCACTACGGTCATCCTGCAAGTCCAAGTCGAAGCACTGCAGGAGATGCGGGACTGCGGTTAGTGTAATGGAACAGACATGTAGTTCTCGTCCTGAATTCCTCCTCAGCTCACTTTCCCTGTCCTGCTTTGATTTTGTGCCCACAGAGCTGGTTTGGTTGTGCAGCTATGAGCTAGACCAGTTTTCCCTCAATGTGGACCCACTGCAGCTCCCGCTGACTCCACCATCGCTCCTTTCCACTGCATCCGCTATTGCTGCCTCTGCCACCCAGTCAGAGAAAAAAAATGGATCGAACAGTGGAGATATTTGCCAGCTCAGCAATTTCCACTTTATTTATTTATTTATTTGTTTATCTATCTATCTATCTATCTATCCATCTATCAATGTATCTACTTATATGTTGTGCATCAATCATATGTTTCTTGCATTAAATGTGTACATTCCAAACCACTGCTCTGCTCCAATTGAAACTGATCTGACATGACCATGTCACTTTTACTCTTAGCTCACATGTAGGCTAGGCTGCTTCTCAGGATTGAAACACTAGCTCTGATTCCAAAACAAAAAAGAGCAGATTGCACTTTTTGCACGGCTAGGTCTAAAAGAGCAGACTGCACTTTTTGGAAGTAAATAAAGAGAAGCAATTCAGAGTAAAGCAAAGGATCTTCATATCCGCCAGGTACTGGTGCTTACCTCTCGAAGATATTGGAATCGGGTGAGATGCCTCTTGTCATCTAATAGTAAAGATCTTCTTTCGTCTTGTCTTCATTCATTAACACTTCACATGTCTTTCTGTGTGCAGACAGTCCTCAGAAGCTGCAGTTGTTTTATCCTTGGCCATATGACACCTGACCATCTTAAGTCGCAATCGCTCAAGTGTTTGTTACTGAAAATAAACGGCTGCTTTTAAATGCACATACGATATAATGCAGGTGACAGTTCGATGCAGAGATAGCAAATGGAAAAAAGTGCTAAAATGAAATAAAAACAGAAGCCGGGAAGCCGCAGCCTCGTGCGGTGCTGTGCGGTG